>NC_056746.1:516098018-516423666 GCF_019279795.1 Protopterus annectens | reverse complement strand
CATTCTGTAACAAAAAGTAATCTTTTATATTTCGCCCCTCCTGTATATAATTTTTAACGATTCATTATGTTCTAACTTTAAATCTGTTAAACTTGTAAATTTATTCCATTCTTTATTAAGTACATTATAAATCACTCCTGAATCCCAACTAAAATCCGTGATAAAAGCACTTACATAAGTTTTATCTCTATCATTTTTATAATGTGTTGTATCTGAATTATTATTTTTTCCTCTAACATCTATGGTTAACAATTCCTTCCCTAGTATTGATTCAAATCTATCTTTTCGTCCATTAATAACTTCATTTTTTATTTTATTGCAAAGTTCTATAGGGTACCCTCTATCTGTAAACAATTTGGTCAAAAATTCACATTCTTCATGGAAATATTCCTCATTAGATGTCATCCTACAAATTTTGACAAATTGACCTTTTATTATACTTTTTTTCTGATATAGAGGGTGTCCACTACTAAAATGCAAATATGAATTGGAATACGTTTTCTTTCTATATACTTTTGACCTAGATGAGTTAATATCTTTTATTAATTTTACATCTAAATAGTTAATTTCATTTGAACCAATCTCATAAGTGAATTTTAAGAAATCTGTTGTATGAATTCCTCTAAGCTTTCTTTACTGTCTTGCCAAAAAAATAACTATATCATCTAGGAAGCGCTTGTATAATAACCAACTATTCCTATAGATACTATTATAAATATATTTCCTTTCCCATGTATTCAAAATCATATTGGCATATAGAGGGGGCACATCTTGCCCCCATAGCCACCCCACTGGATTGATGATAATACTCTCCTTGGAAAAATATATAATTATATTTTAAAACCATCTCCATCAAATTCAGACATATATACACATCTTTATCATTTAACTCACCAAATCTTATTGCTTCCTCGAACCACTCTAAACCTATATCATGTGGTATAGATCCAAACAAATCTACCACATCTATAGTTATGAATATAAGTTGTTCTTGAAACAAATCATTTTTAATGTTTCTCAAAAAATCCCAAGAATCTTTTATGAACGATTCTCCTGTCATCATCACCTTCTTTAATTTTACATCTACTTATCTGGCCAAAGGCGAAATAACAGAACCTTCAGCTGCCACAATCGGACGCAGTGGTGGATTTTCAACATCTTTGTGAACTTTCGGAATACTGAAAATTGAAGGTATTTTTGTCTTTATGTTTTGTAACAATTCAAACATTTCTTTCTCTATAAATCCCTCCAAAAATAAATCATATAAAGCTAAATATATTTTCCTATACCCTACGTGAATCTCATTTTTAGAGATACACTCATATTTAGACTCATCTTGTAAAATTTCCAGCATCTTAGCCTCATAAGTGATATTATTCATCAAGACAATACTACCACCTTTATCGGGTTTTATAACCCTCAGATTTTCATTTTCTTTTAATTTTTGCATTAAAGCCTTTTCTACTTGGGAGAGATTCTATACAAATCTGTTTTTCTTAATTGGTGTCTCAATTCATTTTCCGCAAGATTTTCAAAATTTTTTAACTGTGGGTGTATAGGTGGATTCCAAACGCTTCTTCTTTTTAACAATGTAGACTCATCATTCTTAATTTATATACCTTCACACATTAATTTTAAATATGCATTTGCATCTGGTTTGTTTTGCATGAAGTGTTCTTAGTTGTAATAACATTGCTGTCCACTTGGGAGTAGTGTTTACACAGTGTTCATATAGTGAATTTTTGCAATGAGTTTTTAGTTCATTTAGATTTGAGTTTCCCAGGAGGTTATATATAGTTTTCATAAACGTGAACCTTGGTGGGATCGATATGATCCAGATTTGTACTGTTCTGAGAAAGCTACATCGTATATAAAAGAAAGAAGTGGCGTTTGTAATTTGGTGAAATCCATGTCATGTTCATTACGATTGCCAGCATTTAGAGAGGTATGTTTACATATTAATTAGCTGGAATAATCAAAAACTATTGGACAATTCAAACATAATTGACAGTATAAAAGCAATGTAATTAATTTGTTTGTCTGATGAAGTCTGTGTGAATAGATGAAAAACGCGGTGATTCGTTAAGCATTTTATGTTTTATGGTGGTTGTTATACAATAAAGTATTGGATACGATTTGTGAGTCTGGTGTTTGACTTCACTTCAGCAGTGCGTTTTTTTTTGTTATGTGTAGTTACCCTTACATTAGTCTGTATCTATGTCCTACTATAATACAAGTAATTTCTTAACTCATGACATATGGTTTGCTGCTGAGAAACGCATATTAATTCTACTAGAAGAGCACTGTCTTACTTTCTTTTCCAACACCTCTTCTTGATATCTGTACCTGCTTCATATTTGTTTAAACTTTACAGTTTTTTGTTTGCTGACAAGTTACAGAGATCATTATTCCAAAAAAAGGCTTAGGTTCCTCTTACTGAAAGGGTGACCCGGGTGGAAGCAACATGGATACCTAAACTTCTGTTCCATGGCCTTTACCCTCCATTTACTTGCATATTGGCTCCATTTACTTGCATATTGGCTACTATCAGTATTTTATGCTGCTTGACGTCACCGAATAAGGAGACTGTAGTGTTAACCTGTCCATAGTTTAATTTATCATTAAGTGAAACAAATTTCTTTTTAAAATCATGCAAGAAGCTTTTCAAAGACTCCACAATGCATAACTACTATTAAATCCCCTGCAAAGTTACTCCTTTTCTTTCCTAAATCCTACACACAAAACAGTACCAGCTTTAAAATTAACACCTTCAATAATACAGTAATAGAAGTGGTTAAGAAGGCAACCTTAAATTTGATCTGCACATTCAACACACAGACACACACACACACACACACACACATATACACATACAAACACATTGAGAATGGTACACAGAGCTAAAATTTTTCAAACACAACAAAAAGAACTCTTGACTACAAAACTACCTCATGCCATCACTCATCCAGGGCACCATTCCTCACTAATCTTCACGATTCATCAAGAGCTACACTACAACAGTGTTGCAACAGAACTGCAAAATGTGCTGTTAAACCCGTTAGAACCCACTACTGCTCCACCCTAAAATATTGGCTTACATAACCCCAACTGTCTCACCAATTCATCTACTTGTTCGTAGGTAAGTACTAGTCTAGTTTCTCTTTTGGGCCATTTAAAGCCTAGCCAGTCTCCCTTTTAAAGGTAAGAATCAAACCCTGTACCATGTGTATAACTCCTGGTAACAGGATAGACACTGGACACCTTCAGAATGCTAAAAACAATGTATTCAATACTCAAATTCAAATGATAACCACTTTCATCTACTTATACATGTAGACTTCATCAGATAAAGCAACTAAAATTAACCGGTGTTTATATGATAAATTTAAGTGTGACATTACACACTATTGTCTAATCATAGCAGCTCCAACTGTATGCATAGTAATAAGAACATCTAAAGGTGCATGTACCTATATAAAAAAATTATATTTATTAATAATAATAATAATAATAATAATAATAATAATAATAATAATAATAAAAAATAATAAGAACGTATAAGGAGATGAGGTGCATGGCAAAGAAAGAGGTGGCAAAGGCTAAGGATAAGGCATATGGAGAGTTGTATGAAAGGATGGACACTAAGGAGGGAGAAAAAGAACTGTACCGATTGGGTAGAGAGAGGGACCGAGCTAGGAAAGATGTACAGCATGTAAGGGTGATAAGGGATGAGGGAGACATTATTACAAGCGAGGAGAGTGTGTTGAACAGATGGAAAGACTACTTTGAGGGGCTGATGAATGAAGAGAATGAGAGAGAGCGAAGGTTGGATGATGTGAGGATAGTGAATCTGGAAGTGCAATGGATTAGCAAGGAAGAAGTAAGGATAACAATGAAGAGGATGAAGAATGGAAAGGTTGTTGGTCCAGATGACATACCTGTGGAAGCTTGGAGGTGTTTAGGAGAGATGGCACTGGAGTTTTTAACCAGATTGTTCAATGGAATCTTGGAAAGTGAGAGGATGCCTGAGGACTGGAAAAAAAAGTGTTTTGGTACCGATTTTTAAGAACAGGGGTGATGTGCAGAGCTGTAGTAACTGCAGTGGGATAAAACTGATCAATCACAGCATGAAATTATGGGAAAGAGTAGTAGAAGCTAGGTTAAGAAGAGAGGTGATGATTAGTGATCAGCAGTATGGTTTCTTGCCAGGAAAGAGCACTACAGATGCAATGTTTGCTCAGAGTGTTGATGGAGAAGTACAGAGAAGGTCGGAAGGAGTTGCATTGTGTCTTTGTGGACTTGAAGAAAGCATATGACAGGGTGCCTAGAGAGGAGTTGCAGTATTGTATGAGAAAGTCTGGAGTGGCAGAGAAGTATGTAAGAGTGATACAGAATATGTACAAGGGTAGTGTGACAGCAGTGAGATCTGCAGTGGGAGTGACAGATGCATTTAAGGTGGAGGTGGGATTAACAGATGCATTTAAGGTGGAGGTGGATTCACATCAAGGATCTGCTCTGAGCCCTTTCTTTTTTGCAGTGGTGATTGACAGGTTGACAGACGAGATCAGACAGAAGTCCCCATTGACTGTGATGTTTGCAGATGACATTATGATATGTAGTGAAAGTAGGGAACAGGTTGAGGAGACCCTGGAGAGGTGGAGATGTGCTCTAGGGAGGAGAGGAATGAAGGTCAGCAGGACCAAGACAGAATGTATGTGTGTGAATGAGAGAGAGGCTAGAGTAATGGTGAGGATGCACAGAGTGGAGCTGGCGAATGTGGATGAGTTTAAATAATTGGGATCAACAGTTCAGAGTAATGGTGAGTGTGGAAGAGAGGTGAAGACGTGAGTACAGGCAGGGTGGAGTGGGTGGAGAAGAATGTCAGGAGTGATTTGTGACAGACAAGAACCAGTAAGAGTGAAAGGGAAGGTCTACAAGAGGGTAGTGAGACCAGCTATGTTATATGGGTTGGAGGCAGTGGCATTGACAAAAAGGCAGGAGTCAGAGCTGGATGTGGCAGAGTTAAAGATGTTAAGATTTGCACTGGGTGTGACGAGGGTAGACAGAATTAGGAATAAGTATATTAGAGGGTCAGCCCAAGTTGGACGGTTTGGAGACAAAGCCAGAGAGGTGAGATTGCATTGGCTTGGACATTTGCTGAGGAGGGATGCTGGGTATATTGGGAAAAGGATGTTAAGGATGAAGCTGCCAGGTAAGAGGAAAAGAGGAAGGCCTAAGATAAGGTTTATGGCTGTGGTGAGAGAGGACATGCAATAATAATTAATAATTATTTATTTTTAGGTCTTTGTTTAAAGTATTTGTAAAATATTGTTATATGATATTTATTTTATACAAACATATTTATGTGAATTTTATTTGTATTAGGAAGACGTGGTGGGGATTTTTATGTGGTCATAGTTTTATACAAATGCAAGTGTAAATGTTTTTTGTATATGTGCGTACACCTTTAAATGTGCTCATTCGTATGCATATAGTTTGAGCTGCTCTGATTATACAACACTGTAATATCACACTTAAATTCATTATATAAACACTTGTTAATTTCAATTGCTTTATCTGATGAAGTCTATATGTATAAGTGGATGAAGGTGCTTATCATTTTAATTTGAGTATTAAATAAATTTGTTTTAGCATCCTGGAGGTGTCCAGTGTCTATCCTGTTGTCAAGAGTTATAGTGGAGTTAGTCTTTGTTCCTATTTTTAAATTAGCCTGTACCATGTGTCTATGAATTAAACACCTTAACCATTATACCAACTCCCAATCCCATGGTTCGTGACATAATATAAAAACCTTCAGAATGCTCAGCACAAAGCAGCATTCTTCACAAGTATTCGCCCAGCAGACACTATGCTGACAATAATAATAATAAATAATAATAATAATAATAACAGTAATAATAATAAAAAATTCTCTCCACATAACTAATCTGAGAGATCTGAATGAATTGCCTTGTAAACTACCTGAGCTGCCAGATCTTGGAACTCAATCCCAATTGACCCGAGATCCTTATCTAACCTCCAGAGATTTAAATCTATACTAAAAGAATTTCTACTGAATTTTGGCCTGATTTCTGCTCTACAGCCAGCTAAGCACTTATCTCCATTGGAGCACCATCTGTTCGTAATATGTATATGCATTACTAAACCCACTACTCCTGCATTTAATTTAATCTAATCTATCTTTTATTTCCTTATTACTTCCCTCTCTACACTCTTCTATAATACCCTGTCCATATAGTGTCATCTTTTGGCTTCTCCAAACCTAATTCACCTGTATTTTCCATTTTCCCTCTTTCCCACAGTTTTAGGCATCTTAGTCAATGCACTCTGTGTCCTGCTACTCTTACGTTATAATGTCTTTGCTAGTAAATCATTCTGTTTTTTTTTCTATAGTAATTATGATACTCTATTTATATGTCTTTGCTAGTAAATTATTGCCTGTAATTTTCTATAACAGCTATATTAATTTGATTTACTTACACCAGTGATTGTCTTAATGTTGTCTTTAATGGAGCTTTTCTCCCCAGGTCTCCACCAGAAATGGTAGCATTGCCCAGTCAGGCTTTCTCGGTAAACCCATTTCAATAAATAAGCACATTACTTTTTTCTTTAGCAGACTTAAAATCTTATTTTACCACCGATCGATTTCATTCTGATTGCAGGCCAGCATAATTGTTATTTGCAATATAATGATTATTTTTTTTTCATTTTGCATAATACAAAAACAACCATTGCTAAAAGTTTGCACATAGTACCAAAGAAAAATTCTCTCTAAAATAAAACTTTGGAGCTCAAGTTTTGCAGAGCAGTTAGTAAGCTTAAACTCAATTTTAGGGTTTCAACAGTCATAATACCAGTACAATATTTTGGGGATCAGTGAAAACCAAAAAATAAAATGTAAATCTAAAACCTACCATTTATATCAGCAAATGGTTTATTTATTAACGAAAGCATGAGAAACCAAGAAAAAACAAACTCCTGTTCCTCCGCAGAGAGAGAGACTCTTATAATTCCAGAACGAGTATCAACACCTAATATTTTAATACAATTAAAATCCAACACAAGTAAACAAATAAAATAATGAAATCACAGTATAGCAGCAAAAAATCTCTATCTTCAAACTAACAGAAGGATAAGCACTTTCGGCAATGCCTTCTTCAGATCCTGCTGGTTAGCAAAACACACCCATTTCTTATTATAATTTCCTTAGATTCCTGCCTCTTAACACCAGCTTTAAAGGAACCACACCATTAAGTCCTGGATTCCTATCTGCTTGCAAGTCTGCAATCCATTTGGTTTCTGCTATTTCAGTTTTGTTCACTACTTCACCACCTGATGCACTAACATGGATCTTTTCCATGGATAAAAAAAAGAACTTATGTGCAGGATGTGCCTGTATGTGATGTGCTAATGCATTTGTTTCTACGGCCAGCCTGATGTCACTATAATGACGTAATGGTCTTTCTTTAAACTGTCGATTGGTTTTTCCTACATAGAATGCTGTGCAGCTATCACATCTAGCTATATATACAATTTTCTTTGTGTTGCAATCCACGTAGGTCCTCAGTTTGTATTCACGGCCATTTACTGGATGTTTAAAATAGTTATTGCTGTCTATATAGGAGCATGCTTTGCATCTTTTACAGGGAAAGGTATCAAATCTAGAGATACAGCCCCGAACAGCAGATGTTTCTTTCTGACATGAGTCTCTTCAAGTTCGGTTTGTTCTTAAATGTAAACCTTGGGGTTTCTCCTACTATGGATCTGACAGCCCCATCTGTCATCAAAATCTTCCAGTTGTCCTTAACAATCTGGCATACTGCTGAAATATCAAACAAAAAGGAACACCAGCCGTACCACATCAATGAAATTTATTGGTATAGTAAGCACTTTCAGGGATCCAACCCCTTCATCAGACTACAAATGAGAAAACATTACAAAGCTTAAATAATGGCATTAATTAAAAGCAATCAGCATTTAAAAACACAGTAACATCAATACATGTAGAGTGACACTTAAAATCAATATAACTTACTTAAAAAAATAATCTATAATAATAAATATGTATGTGTATATGTATATATATTGCATATAAATAGCAGTCCTAAATAGCTAAAAATGTTTTAAAAATTGCAACTTAATAGTTCAAAGGCCTAGTCTTTAAGAAAGGTTTTAGGGACACCTTATTATTCAAACCAGGGGATTTATCAGCACTAAGTAGCATAATCCATCTCTGTTCAGCAACTTCTGTGTGGTTTACTAAGTCACCTCCTTTCTTATTATTAATTAAAATCTCTAAGACTAAAGATGTAAATATATGGCTAGATCCTTCTTTCATATTGTGTATAGCCAGAGCACTACTCTCTTTACCATTTCTAATGTCTTGACAGTGTTCCAATATTCTATCTTTAAGACGTCTGTTGGTTTTACCAATATAAAATAAAAAACATATCATGCAGTATGTTAAATAAACAACATTAGATGTCTTACAGTCTGCATAGTGGGTACTGTTAAATCTGAAACCTATATGTGGATGTATAAAACCACTACCTAAGTGTATGTGTGTACAAGTTATACATCTTCTGCAGGCATAAGTGCCTATCCTATCTGACTTACTCAAGAAGTTGGGTGTATCAGACTTGTAGCATAAATGACTCTTTAAAGTTCTGTTATTTCGAAATGTGAAATTCGGTTTATCATCAATCACGTCTTTCAATCCATCAACCGTTGAAAGAATGCCCCTGTTAATAACATCACAGACTGTACTAATATTACTGGCAAAGGTCAGTGACATCCTTAATTTGTTACCACTCCCATATTTTTGTACTCTTACACTACTAACTACTATATTACTGGTAGGGCTCGTGACTAATCTATCTCTAAAATAGGGTATACATCGATCACCTCTAGTCTTCCAAGCTTCATCTATATGCCTATCAATCACTCGGCTATCATAACCTCTCTCTGGAAACTCTGATTTCAATTTCTGAAGTGCTACATGTAACTGTTCATCATCATTGTAGAGCCGCATTACTCTAAACACTTGCCCTTTAATTACATTGTGTTTCGTATGGTTGGGATGCATACTTGTGTTGTGCAAGAAATTATTCTTTCTAACAGACTTTCTGTATAGACTAGTCTTAACAGTATTTAGCTGGTCTTTACTCACCTTCACATCTAAAACTTCAATTTCGTGAACAGAGTACTTGTATGTGAATTTAAGTAAGTCAGTGGTGTCATTTAAATATCGAATGAATGCATTCAAATTGGGTTCAGTACCCTGCCACAACAAAAAAATATCATCCACAAACCTTGTATACCATACTATGTATTTACTGTATGACTCAGTAGAGAAAACAAAGGAACGTTCCCAATGTACCAAAGAAAGGTTGTTGTAGCTATTGGCGCAAGTTGTGCCCATAGCTACACCAACCTTCTAAATGTAGTAGTCTCTACCAAACATAAAGATGTTGCTATTCAAGATAATATCCAGTAGGGTACAAATCAAGCAATTTTTAATAGACGTAATACCTGCATTACTTAATACCTCTCTCACATTATCTATACCCCATTGGTTGGAATAACCGTAAACAGTGTTTCTATATCCAGTGTTACAAAATAACATTCGGTTTGTACAAGAACCCATTTCGAACTGATTGTCTCTAAAAAAGTTTTAGTGTCTTTAAGAACACTATCACAACTTTCAAGTATAGGGTGTAAATTCTTTTTCAACGTATATAGACAGGGGTTCTGTAGCCCATCCCCTACTGGACACTGTTCGGTGCATGGGTGGAATATGAAGATACTTGTATACCTTAGGTAGTCCATATGCAATAGGGATAACGGAGTGATCAACGGAAAAATATTCAAACAATGATTCATTTATCATTCCAGTGATCAGTAAATCAAAAATCAAGAAAGATATCTCTATGATGGCTTTCTCATTAAATATAAAGACCTAGAAAATAAGTTATACAAATTCAAGCACCTCCAATGGCAACAATTCCATTTGGAGGCTTCACTTAAGCACAATCTGGTACCGAGAGGTTTGAGGGTCTTGACTTTGCCCATGTATGGGCAGACCTATCCAGAACTGCTAAGGCAATGGCAAATAATTAATTTGGAATGTAGTGCAAGATATCTACAACTCTTGATCGACTTTTTTCAGCCGCAAGAGGAAGAGTGATCAGAGAGATCAATAGTCTACACAATGAGATATATGATAACTACCCTTCTGAAGTACTTGGTGTTAAGATGGAGACTCTACTAGAAAATATTCAGCGGTATTAAGCATAAAAACACTTAAATTAAATAGAGGTTTTAATGATTTTCAACTTGGGAATGTGTTTTCTTGGGCCAGAGAATGGTCTATGATTAACAATATATGGCGCGTAGATACAGCTGACTCAACGACAGCTACCGACTTCGAGAGGTGTGACTTGATAGGCCAGATTAGTCAGATGCCTTCTACTTCCGCATCAGTGGGTGAACAAGTGAATGCCCTGTTACCGGAATCTACAGCAGAGAAGCAGGGCACTAATAGGACTTCTCTTGATCAAAGCTCTACTGGAAAACAACCTGTTTAGCCTGTGAATGCCTGGCAGGGCTCGGGAGTTAAACCAAAAGAGCAGAAGAACCAACTTTTGTTTGTTAATGGCTCTAGGAGTGCCGATGAAGCACAGCCTTCAAACAACATGAGACTTTTTTTGTTAGAAAATCCCCTCTCTATCAAGGGACGCTCAAAGAATCGGAAGCTATGACGACCACAGAGTGCAGAAGGACAGAGCAGGAGTGGAAAAAGATTCAAACAGGTTTAATTTTTATTATTTCTTCTTATGACTCGACTGATGCTCAAATGTCACTCCTTAACAATGGTCTGAGCTTTGTACCAGCAAAGAAAGCTGCTTTAACAGATGTTCTAAAAGATTTGAAAATTTTTTGGTAGGAACTTGACTTCACGTGCCATGTTTTCTTCCACTCAGATAGATAAATGTGTTTTCAAGAAGCCTAGTGTACATGTTCCCCCTAGTAATTCAGCTATTGACATTTTTGTTGATGTTTGTGATAGACAGATTAGAGAAGTCTTTGCCTCAAATACCTGCTCTAAACAGTTTTTTAATTTATCTAATTTAGAATATGCTGCTCTAAATAATTTAAAAGCTTCAACATCTGTAGAGATTCGACCTGCAGATAAGGATGGGGGCATTGTTATTTTGGATAAAGACTTATATTTTAGACAAATGTATGTTTTGCTGAATGATGAGATGATGTATAAATGCATATCTTTGATAGTAGCTAAGGGTATAATGGATATCTTTTTTGATTTTTGATTTATTGATCACTGGAATGATAAATGAATCATTGTTTGAATATTTTTCAGTTGATCACCCCGTTATCTCTATTGTATATGGACTACCTAAGGTACATAAGTGTCTTCATATTCCACCCATGCACCCAATAGTGTCCAGTAGGGGATGGGCTACAGAACCCCTATCTATATACGTTGAAAAGAATTTACACCCTATACTTGATAGTTGCGATAGTGTTCTTAAAGACACTAAAACTTTTTTAGAGACACTCAGTTCGAAATGGGCTCTTGTACAAACCGAATGTTATTTTGTAACATTGGATATAGAATCACTGTTTACGGTTATTCCGAACAAATGGGGTATAGATAATGTGAGAGAGGTTTTAAGCAATGCAGGTATTATGTCTATTAAAAATTGCTTGATTTGTACCCTACTGGATATCATCTTGAATAACAATATCTTTATGTTTGGTAGAAACTACTACATTCAGAAGGTTGGTGTAGCTATGGGCACAGCTTGTGCCAATAGCTACGCCAACCTTTCTTTGGTACATTGGGAACATTCCTTTGTTTTCTGTAATGAGTCGTACAGTAAATACATAGTATGGTATACAAGGTTTGTGGATGATATTTTTTTTGTTGTGGCAGGGTACTGAACCTGATTTGAATGCATTCATTCGATATTTAAATGAGACCACTGACTTTCTTAGACTCACATACAAGTACTTTGTTCACGAAATTGATGTTTTAGATGTGAAGATGAGTAAAGGCCAGCTAAATACTGTTAAGACTAGTCTATACAGAAAGTCTGTTAGAACGAATAATTTTTTGCACAACACAAGTATGCATCCCAACCATATGAAATGCAATTTAATTAAAGGGCAGGTGTTTAGAGATGAACAGTTACATGTAGCACTTAAGAAATTGAAATCTGAGTTTCTAGAGAGAGGGTATGATAGCCGAGTGATTGATAGGCATATAGATGAAGCTTGGAAGACTAGAGGTGATCGATGTAAACCCTATTTTAGAGAGAGATTAGTCACGAGCCCTACCAATAATATAGAAGTTAGTAGTGCAAGAGCACAAAAAGATGAGAGTGGTAACAAATTAAAGATGCCACTGACCTTAGCAAGTAATATTAGTACAGTCTGTGATGTTATTAACAGGAATTGGGGCATTCTTTCCACGGTTAATGGATTGAAAGACGGGATTGATGTTCTTCTTTTGGCTTTTCCTGGTTAGGGGTCGCCACAGCGGAACTCCAGTCCGCTAGTGATTGGCAGTAGATTTTTTTACAGGTGCCGAGGTGACAGCTTGACGCCCAACCTTCAACGAAGGCACGCCCATTCTACACATTTCTTTCAAACGCCACTCGACCGTGAGGAGGACATGCAGACTCCACACAGAAGGCGCTCCAGCCGAGAATCAAACAGGAGAACCTCTTGCTGTGAGGCAACAACGCTACTGCTGCACCAAGACGGGATTCATGATAAACCGAATTTCACATTTCAAAATAATAGAACTTTAAAGAGTCATTTATACTACAAGTCTGATACACCCAACATCTTGAGCAAGTCAGATAGGATAGGCACTTATGCCTGCAGAAGTTGTATAGCTTGTACACACATACACTCAGTTAGTGGTTTCAAACATCTACATATAGGTTTCAGATTTAACAGTACCACTATGCAGACTGTAAGACGTCTAATGTTGTTTATTTAGCATACTGCATGATATGTTTTTTATTTTATATTGATAAAACCAACAGACGTCTTAAAGATAGAATATTGGAACACTGTCAAGACATTAGAAATGGTAAAGAGAGTAGTGCTCTGGCTATGCACAATATGAAAGAAGGATCTAGCCATATATTTACATTTTTAGTCTTAGAGATTTTAATTAATAATAAGAGAGGAGGTGACTTAGTAAATGTTAAAAGAAAAAGTTTTAAAACATACTGTTATTTGTCTTTTTCCTCTTCTTGCAAAGTGAACATGTTATTTGTTGTGATATGCCTATCAAAGATGGGCCTCATCTGTGAACAAAATGCAGCATTGCTTATGAACTTGAATAATAACTGTTTTCTGCATTTCAGAATAAAGAGATTTGGTTATAGCTTGGTAAAGCCTGGGATAAGGACGCACAGCCGAGTAAGAGTTAATTTACTGAGGCAGGCTGTGTGTCCTGGAAAATTTGAGCTACCATTGTTGAACTGAACATTCTGTACTTCTTGAACATTCTGTACTAACTGTTGGTTTGAGGTGATTTGTGATAAACATGTTTATCCTATATGTTTTTCATAGCCAACTGTCAATGGTCAGAAATGTAACAAAAAGTTGTTTTGCTTGCAGTATAAAAGTTGATGTCAGTAAACAAGTTGACCAGAGGAGGAGATCATCTTGGCCAACATGCTGTGTAATCTGGTTAGCTGCTAATAAAGAAGTTTTTCATCACCTGAGGCAGATGTGACTCGTTTGAATTTTTCTTCTGACATTTTGGTCCTTCGGACCGGAAACCTCTACGAAATACGGATCAGACCGACAGAGAGACCGAAAAACCTGTGCAGGTGAGGGTTTCTCATCTTAAGATTCCCTCGACTGAAAGCCCTCCGACTGATTTGTCGTTGAAAGGAGGCTGGCCGCTCTCTGATCCCTATCTGAGGGACGGTTTCTGAACGAAAAGGGGAAACGGAGTCTCATCTGGTTCAGGTAGGATGAAAAATAAATTTTCTTTTAATTTAATTTAACCTTGTCGACAATGGTTTTATTTTTAGTTAAGGGTGGGTAGGATTACTTGTTAAGATTATTTTGTTAGGATCACCAGTTAAGATAGCCCCATTTTATAATAAGCCCTGTAAAATAACTTTGATACAGTCCTAAAATAAGAAATCTAGGGGAAACATGGGTTCGAGTTGCTGCAAGTGTGTGAGTGATGTCTGTTTAAATGTTGATGCTAAGTATATGAAAGGTTTAAACAAAAATAATGTTAAATTTTTGAAAAAGTGGAAGTCCGGATATGATTTTGATGGTACCCTGAATAAGAATGCCTGTGCAAAATTGGTTAGAGATTTGAAAAGAGATGTGGGAACTAGAACTAAAAAGCAAAGACAATTGGGATTTCCCCAAGCACAAAAATGGTTAGAAGAAGAAGCAAATAGACGAGCTGCAAAAGAAAAACAGTGCCAGGAAAAAGAAAAAAATAAATCAAAAGGGATCACTGGTGCCAAGTGGAAAAGTAGCTTTATTTTTAGATAAAGAGGATGAGCATACAGTTTGTGCGGTACAAAGGCAGGCAACTGCCCACCGTATGGGGAAATTGCTGCTGCCATACCGGCGGAACCTCCTCAATATCAGTCTGGAAATGTGAGATCTGTACAGCAGGGTGGGTTATTGGCTGCTCAAGGAAGCGTTGTGACCCCTCCAGTTTACCCGCAAATTCCCGTAGTACCCAAGATTGCTTTGCAACAGGTAGACCAACCTATGCAGTTAAGGTCAGGACCAGCAGGGCAAGGACGTTGGGCCATCAAACTTTCTGACTACTCAGAAGCTCTTCCCTTAATACAAGTTGCAAACCCACAAGCAGGGGATGTTGGACAAGAGCCAACTATTTTAGTTTATCGTCCCTGGGGTAGAGAGGATATAAAACGATCTACAGATGGTATTCCTCATCCCAAGGTTAATTTTCAGAAGTTTTCTAAGGACATAGTTGGTATGCGTTTAAGTTATCATCTAAATGGTATAGAAGCAGAACAAGTAGTGCGACAAATCCTGGGTCCAGATTGGCACTTAGTTTGTGGTACTTGGACATGTAAGGCAGATGACGGCACTACATTAAAGCATAATTCTGGGGTGTTAGACACGCGAGTCACTGATCTGTTAAAGAGAATTTCTGATAAGTGGCGTCCAAGAGCAGATTGGACAGTAATAAATCAGTGCATCCAAAATGATGATGAATCTGTAGATCACTATATTGTAAGATTGACAGAAGTGTTCAATAACCATTGCGGAATGATGATTCCGCAGGATCAGACCAATGATAGTCCGTATGAACAGCAATTGAAAAATGCTTTTCTTAAGAGTTGTAGGGCTCCGATAAGTAGTTTTATAACTAAGCATATGGTAGATCATAGAACATGTAGACTGCAACCTTTGTTTGAATATGCACGGCATGCTGAGCGACATTTCAGTTTAAAAAAGAAAGTACAAGTGTTAGCAGTAGGGGATGATGGTGGTATATACTTGGTACAGGACCAAAGGGGGCCAGGGCACCGTGGTGGAGTAAAAAAACGTGGGGGCCCGAAATGGGACACGTTAAATAAACCAGGTGGACATTCAGAGGAATATGAGGGGAGGTTAAAACGTGGAGAATGTTTTAAGTGCGGTAGACGTGGGCATTTCGCTGCCGACTGTGAAGAGTGGCAACATCCCCCACAGCTTATGAACAAGGGCTCCGCATGACTATATGATTGTAAAGGAAGGCGCCAAATTCATTATTGTGATTATTGTAGAGAAGAAGAAAGTGAGAATGACTGTGATGATGATGAGGCAGACACTCTCTGCGATGAATGTCACAACACTCAGAAGGAAGGGCGCGATTGTGACTGTGAAGTCATAAACCTGGCAAATTTGGGTATTGCTATGCATCTAGATCAAAAACCCAGGATAGAGTTTTTGGTTGAGGGACAGAAAGTGGAGTTTTTATGTGATTCAGGTGCATTGCATACACTTTTGGGTCCAGCAGTTCTGCCCCCGAACTGCGAGACAGATGAGTTTGTCCTTGTGAAAGCGGCAAACGGGAAAATCTCTAAGGAACCACTGTCACATCCTCTATTGTTCACAGATCCGCAAACAAACCAAACTGTTAGGTGTAGGGTAATTATATTGAAAGTTTATCCAGTTAATTCGCTGGGAAGAGACTTGATGCATTTGTTTGGAATAGCGGCAATTCCAACACCTAAAGGCATTGAGGCGAAAAGGTTAGTGGATGGCTTGCTGGTACAGGGAGTACAAGACTTGTTTTACTGGTATAGCCAAGACTTGATTTCAAACTGGCTGGGGAGGGTTGATACAGATTTGATCAACCTAGCTTTAAGTAAATCTAGGAGCGGGTCACCGCAGGTTGCGGTGCACTTACATTGTACAATGTTCTACAGGAAGGCCCCTGGTCCGGATAAAGAATTTGAAAAAGAATTCTTTAAGCACAAACGTGCAAGGATAATTTTGAATGATATGTTTTGGGATACGCAAGGTAATACAGTAGTAACCTGTACTTTGACTAAGGAAATGAGTTCTTTATATCGCTCAGGTTATAGTCCACATATTTCAATTACTAAAGCGGTGGGGACACATTGGGTAGATTTGGCGAAAAAGGTAACAGATTGGCATACAATGTCCGAAAGTCAATTGAAAGATCAACAGATCCAGGTACAAAGATTAAATTGGGTGACTTGGGCACAACCAAGTGTGCACTTCAGGGATGACAAAACAGAAATGGCATGACAAATCCTTTTAACTCAAGAGGAAGATAGTGCGTTAAGTGCCTTACCTGTAGATTTATGGTCAAAAGGTAAAGGGGATGTAGGACTGATGAAAACAGCAGGTGAAGTTTGTATAACTCCAAAGTCAGGTTTTAGACCTCGTAAGCACCAATACCCGCTAAGTAAATAAGCAGAGGAAGGAATTAAGCCAGTTATTGAGCAGCTAAAACAGGTAGGAATTCTTGTTGAATGCCCAGATTTGCCCTGCAATACTCCGTTGTTTCCTGTAAAGAAACCGGATGGGTCATGGAGGTTGGTTCAGGATTTACAAGCAGTTAATTTGGCTGTGATTCCAAGAGCACCGGTGGTCCCTGACCCCTATACATTACTTAATGATTTACTACCTCAGCACAGATAGAAATCATAGATATAAGCAATGCCTTTTTCTCCATACCACTACATAAGGAGAGTAGATTTTGGTTTGCATTCACTTATCAAGGTAAAAGATACACTTACACCAGATTGCCACAGGGTTATTGTGAGAGTCCGACAATATTCGCACAAGAAATGGCTGCAAATTTAACTCAGTTTGTTCCCCCAAAGGGAAGCCAGGTTCTGTTGTATGTAGATGATATTTTGTTGGCCTCACCCACGCAGGAAGGTTGTAAAAGGGATACCCTTGCCCTTCTTAGTTTTTTAGCTGAGCCAAGGACATGACGTAAATAAAGAAAAGTTACAGTTGTGGAAAGCACAAGTAAAGTACTTGGGTTATTTAATTTCGCAGGCAGATAGACAATTGGAGAACAAAAGAAAACAGGCAATTCTTGAGGCACCTATGCCCACAACTAAGTGGGAGATGATGTCCTTTTTAGGTGTGACTAATTTTTGTAGAAGTTGGATCCCTAACTATGCTGAAGAAGTAGGGCCATTGACCGCACTAATCTATGACACTTCCATGGCAGCTAGAAATGATATACAGTGGACAAATACGGCAATACAGGCATTTAATAGAATTAAGCAATTGATAGCAGGATCCTCTGTTTTGGGTTTTCCAAACTATTCTAAGCCGTTTATACAAATGGTTGATTGTAAGGGAGGATATATGACTTCGGCTCTGGTACAAGTACATGGGGATAAACAGAGACTGATAGCTTTCTACTCCTCCAGATTAGAGCCTGTTGCAAGGGCATTGTCGCATTGCGTTCAAGCTGTAGTGGCAGCCGCCATGGCAGTACAAGCCTCAGCATCATTAGTTTTGTTTCACCCATTGCAATTGCGGGTTCCACATTCAGTAGCTACTATACTTTTGCAAGATAAGATAACCTTTTTATCTCCTAGTCGACATTTGTCATGTATGACAGTGCTGCTGACACAGCCTCATATGACCATAGAAAGATGTACTACTCTTAATCTGGCGACACTTTTGCCGACTCCAGAAGAAGGTACTCCACACGTTTATTTAGAGAGCATTCATGACAAAGTACTTCCCTGACCAGATTTAACGGATATTCCGTTGGTAGATTCTGATCTCGTTTTGTTTGTAGACGGATCAGCAAAGAAGGACACTGTAGGAAAAATACTAGTAGGGTATGCTGTCACCACAGAAACTGAAGTTTTGGAGGCAAAAAGATTGTCAAACATTTATTCTGCACAAGCAGCTGAGTTGGTGGTTTTGACTCAAGCTTGTACCTTAGGGGAGGGTAAAAAAGTGACAATTTATACAGATAGTCAATATGCTTTCTCCAATGTACATGTTTTCACTCAACTATGGAAGAATAGGAGAATGGTTACTGCGACAGGCAAACCAATAAATCACAGAGATTTAATTTTACAGTTGTTAGATGCAGTGCAACTACCACTTCAGATAGCGATATGTAAATGTTCCGCACATACCAACAGAAAAGATCCTGTCTCCAGGGGAAATGCCCTTGCTGATATGGCTGCAAAAAAGGCAGCTCAAAAAAATGATTTGCTTTTGCATGACGATGATTTAGAGCCTGGACACCTCTTAGACTTAGAGACACTAAAAGTAATGCAAACATTGACAACACAGAAGGAAAAATGTTGTTGGATAAAATATGGTATCACTCAACAGGATGGGTTGTACAGGGCATCAGATAGCAAAATGGTATTACCCTCAAACCTTTTTAGGTATGTGGCATTGGTTAGCCATGGACCTGCCCATGTAGGAGTACAAATGATGATTCAAATAGTGTCCAATGTGTTTTGGTGTAAGGGGTTTTCAACTTATGCAAAGCAATTCTGTTTATCTTGTTTATTATGTGCAAAGTATCATGCTCAGGGGGGAGTTAAAAAGGCTCAGCAGGCATTCCCCACCCCTCCATATCCATTCCACACACTCTGTATGGACTTTATTGAATTGACACCCTCAGAGGGAAAAAGGTTCTCTTTAGTCATTATTGATGCTTTTTCTAAATGGGTAGAAGCTTTTCCAGTGAAGCATCCGGATGCACAAACAGTAGCAAAGCTTTTGACTACAGAAATAATTCCCCGATTTGGTGTACCAAGACGCATTTACAGTGATAATGGGTCTCATTTTGCTATCCAGATTGTTTAGAAGTTGGGTCAAGTGTTTCAAATTGATCTTGAATATCATTGTGCTTACCATCCCCAATCAGCTGGACTGGTGGAAAGACACAACGGTGTCTTGAAGAGTAAGCTCCGCAAACTGATGGCAGAAACACATAGATCATGGACTGCATGCCTTCCTTTGGCACTGCTGTATATGCGAATCTCACCTTCCTACAAAGGACTTACACCATTTGAACTTTTGTTTGGGAGACCATATTACGTCCCGCAGTGGCAAGGATTGTTGCCAGCGGAACGTGAGGGGGGTGAGGATCTAGCTGATTATATGATGAAGCTGCTAAATGCTGTAAAGATCGCTGAGAGGACTTCATGGATTCATATCACCCACTGTAAAAAAACTCAAGGCTCGTCCTTCTGCCATTGATATTGGTCAAACTCCATCGGACCTCTGAGCGCAAAGTCTGGCTACAAAGGGGGAATAGCCCAATAGGGGTTAGTTCGTCTCAAACCCAGTGAAGAAACCAACGGCGTGAGGTAGTCCTTAGGGAGGATGGCCATGTTCAACTGGTACTTGAACTGTCACATGATGATGATTTTGGTGGCGAAAGTAAATATGTCCATACGAGAAGGAACAGTTGTAAGAGAAAAAGGAATGGTGGTGCTGCAAGCGCAAACAGGTGTTACTACTGTGTTTAAGGTGAAACTTTGTGAAGGAATTTTGGACTGTTCTAAATGGAACAATAATAATTTCTTGACTCGTGCAAAATACTTGTGCAATAGAGACTGTACGTCCTGGTCAAATGTTTGGTGGTCAACAGATGTGAATGGATGGGAAACAAGTGGTGCAGTGATACCAGAGAAAGATAAAAGCAGGCAACAAAGAATAAAAATTGCGCATTCCCAAGGTACCGGAGCAGTTACTATAACCATTGTGTCACCACAAGAAAGTGATTCAGGACTTTATGGAATCGGAGTGTCCCTTCCAACTAGAACTGATCCTTTGGGGACCCTCCAACTTAAAGTACAAAGCCTTAAGAATGCGACAAGTAAAGCAGATTTTGCCTTCACAAAAGAAGAACAGTTGTTACTCGAGACGGGATTCGTACACCATAATGAATGGTTAAATTGGGTTAGATATAGTACCCGAGAAGCACATCATGAGAACTGTATTTCTTGTGCTGAAGGTAAACAGCAACTAGCAACAGTCCCATTGATGCGAGATGAAGGTAACCTAACGTGTCTGTTGAAATTATTCTTCAACAAAACTGAAGATAAATGCAAAAATGAAACTCAGCGTTTTCCAGTCATAAGCAAAGTTGTGAAACCGCCTGCAGCGATTTCCTATCCAGGTTCGTATATGTGCATTTCCAGAGATGGCACAGGGAAGAATTATGGCAATATGGGACAGAACTATTGCAATGTTACTGTGAATGGCAATGACAGTCCATTTCTAGAGAACCAAACTCATAGTTTAGCAGACGTATGGTGGTTATGTGGAGACAACAAACTCAGATCAAGGCTTACGATTCCCTGGAAGGGAACTTGTGCACTTGTAAAGTTAATTCTGCCATTCTACATTTTCCCAGTTCCAGCAAGCAATTTCGTAAGAGAACCTGAAATAAAGCCGAAGTGGTTGAGTAGGAGAAAAAGAGAGGCACCGAAGCAATCTTTCGATAACGGTGTCTACATTGATAGCATTGGCGTACCAAGAGGCATACCTGATGAATACAAAGCAATAAACCAAATAGCAGCTGGTTTACATCCATCTTTGTCTGGATTCAACCTAATAAGAATGTGGACTGGATCAACTACATTTCCTATAACCAGCAGCGTTTTGTGAACTATACCAAAGATGCATTGAAAGGAATTGCTGAACAACTGGAGGCCACTTCGCAGATGGCATGGCAGAATCTAATTGCGTTGGATATGCTCCTGGCCAAAGAAGGAGGAGTTTGCAGGATGTTTGGGACTTTCTGTTGTACGTATATTCCAAACAACACTGTGCCTGATGGAAGTATCACTCGAGCTTTGAAAGGTTTGGAAATGTTATCCGAAGAATTGGCAGAGAACTCTGGGGTAAAAAAATCCCTTTACAGACTTTCTACAAGCGTGGTTTGGAAAATGGAGTCATCTCATCAGCAGTTTCCTGGTGTCCATTGGAGTCGCTGTGGCTATCGTGGTGGTATGTGGTTGTTGTTGTATACCCTGTATCAGAGGTCTTTTACAAAGACTGGTTGATACTGCTGTTACGAAGACGATGTACCAGCAATTGCAACAGACTGGTGAAAGTGAATACATTGAAATGTGACTTTTTGCAAATGTTTTTGAAGTTTAAAAGTTTGTCTTGCCAATGAAGTAATGTATGCAAAGAAAAACTTAGTTTTTACCATATATTGCTGAAATAAAAGACAAATAAAAGTGTTTTCAGGGGGAAAATGGTAAAAGAAAAAGTTTTAAAACATACTGTTATTTGTCTTTTTCCTCTTCTTGCAAAGTGAACATGTTATTTGTTGGGATATGCCTATCAAAGATGGGCCTCATCTGTGAACAAAATGCAGCATTGCTTATGAACCTGAATAATAACTGTTTTCTGCATTTCAGAATAAAGAGATTTGGTTACAGCTTGGTAAAGCCTGGGTAAGGACGCACGGCCGAGTAAGAGTTAATTTACTGAGGCAGGCTGTGTGTCCTGGAAAATTTTAGCTACCATTGTTGAACTGAACATTCTGTACTAACTGTTGGTTTGAGGTGATTTGTGATAAACATGTTTATCCTATATGCTTTTCATAGCCAACTGTCAATGGTCAGAAATGTAACAAAAAGTTGTTTTGCTTGCAGTATAAAAGTTGATGTCAGTAAACAAGTTGACCAGAGGAGGAGATCATCTTGGCCAACATGCTGTGTAATCTGGTTAGCTGCTAATAAAGAAGTTTTTCATTACCTGAGGCAGATGCGACTCGTTTGAATTTTTCTTCTGACAGTAAACCACACAGAAGTTGCTGAACAGAGATGGATTATGCTATTTAGTGCTGATGAATAATAAGGTGTCCCTAAAACCTTTCTTAAAGACTAGGCCTTTGAACCATTAAGTTGCAATTTTTAAAAAATGTTTAGCTATTTATATGCAATATATGTACATATACACATATATATTTATTATTATAGATTATTTTTGTAAGTAAGCTATATTGATTTTAAGTGTCACTCATGTAGAGTGATGTTACTGTGTTTTTAAATGCTGATTGGTTTTAATTAATGCCATTATTTAAGCTTTGCAATGTTTTTTCATTTGTAGTCTGATGAAGGGGTTGGATCCCTGAAAGCGCTTATTATACCAATAAAGTTCATTGCTGTGGTACGGCTGGTGTTTCTTTTTGTTTGGTTTTATACTGAGTTTGTGCACCATTTTATTAGTTGGAGAGATTTTCAGATACTGCTGAAATATCATTGCAATAAGTCAGCAAACATCTCACACCATTTCTCTCATTCCATGTTTCGTCATTGGGGTCTTGCCTCAGCCAACTGAAAAATACAGTCTCCCTCTCATTCTCCTTTGCTCTTCGGCTTTCAATTGTCCTTGATGACTCTCGAGGTCTTATACCACTCGAGCCATCAGACTTTCCTTTATGTGTTCTGACTCTTCCCTTTGTGTTCTGTCATCAGTACACAACCTAGAAACACAGAGAAACTGACCTTTATTTATTTGAGAGTAAATGTGTGTCAGATGCATGCTAGTTCTATGCAAGATATGATTCTGTCAGCATTCTTTTCTATGCATTTGTGTGTCAAAGTTACCATCTCCAAGTAAAACGGTAACAGCAAGGAAATTCATCTCCTTATTGGAGTACTGGAAATCAAATTCTAAAAACAAGGTAGTAGAGCCAAGATATCCCACAAATCTTACATGTTTTTCCTCAGAGCCCTTCCTTAGAACAAACACGTTATCAACAAATCTGCCATAGTAATAACATCCAACCATTCCAATAATCAGTGGTGTAACAAAGATACATAAGAACAGAAATGACCCACCCCTACGCCCTATAGTATTAGGAAGGGGTTGGCTTATGAAACCAACATCCATTTTTGTGTAGAGCCATTTGAAGGTAGCATTATCAGAGGTGAAGACTGTTTTGAGAGATGCTTCACAATTTCTGCAACTTCTGCACAAATTTGTAGTCTATTTGCCTAACAGGCAAGGTCTTATTATAGTAATTCTAGATGTTAGAAGTCTCTTTACAGTAATCCTGAATGAGTATGGGATTAAGTCTTTTCATGGGATACTCAGCAGACATCAGATTTTTGATGGATTTACCATTTCAAAGTTATGCTCTTTACTAAAAATAATTCTGGGCAATAATGTTTTTGTGTATGAAAATGTTTATTACTTGCAGAAACGGGGAATAGCCATGGGTACATCGTTACAGTTATGCAAATTTGGTCATGGCTCAATGGGAAGAGGAGTTTGTGTTCAACACTAACAGTATCTGGAGAGACCATGTTACTTATGGCAGATTTGTTGTTGATATGTTTGTTCTATGGAAAGGCTCTGAGGAGGAACTTTTTAAGATTTATGGGATATCTTGGCTCTACTACCTTGTTTTTAGAATTTGATTTCCAGTACTCCAATAAGGAAATGACTTTCCTTGATGTTACTGTTTTACTAGATGGAGATGGCAACTTTGACACACAAATGCATAGAAAAGAATGCTGACAGAATCGTATCTTGCCAGAGCCAGCATGCATCTGACACACATTTACTCTCAAATAACTAAGTCAGTTTCTCCATGTTCCTAGGTTGTGTACTGATGACAGAACACAAAGGGAAGAGTCAGAACAGATAAAGGAAAGTCTGATGGCTCGAGGGTATAAGCACCTCGAGATTCATCAAGGACAATTGAAAGCCGAAGAGCAAAAGAGAATGAGAGGGAGACCATATTTTTCAGCAGGGCTGAGGCAAGACCCCAATGATGAAACACGGAATGAGACAAATGGTGTGAGATGTTTGCTGACTTATTGCAATGATATTTCAGCAGTATGCCAGAGTGCTACTGTAGAATATGAATGGCCAAAGTATGTGTTCAAGGAGATTGAGTATGTGAAAACCTGTATGCATTGAGATGAACTTTGTACTACGAACTCTGAGTAAACTGTGAATAGTGGAAAAGTACTGAAAAACAGGAGCCTGTTTGAAAGCAGGAAATGTGCCTTATATGGAAGTGTATCCGATTTTCTTTCTCTGCCTAGAGATGTAGTAATGTGAACTGCTTTAAGCCTATGGGTAAACCACTGATTGGTTAATTGTCTTTTGTACTAATTTAATAGGTCTAGTTTATATTTTTGTACTGTCAGCAGTATCACCAGCATATAAGCTTATGCATTCCTTTGTTCGGGGAGTCTCCCTGGTACTTTCCATGAGGCTGCCACACGTGCATAATAAATACCACAGAAAGAGAGGAAGAAGAGTCTTGTCTTCATTTAAGGTAAAATGTTAAATGCAACAATTGGTGCCGTTTACTCAGATCTGAATTGACAACAGCTGCGGCAGTTGGGGATTGAACGAAATACTGCTAGTAAAAGGGCCCATAACAGAATGAGAGAAATGGTGTGAGATGTTTGCTGACTTATTGCAATGATATTTCAGCAGTATGCCAGATTGTTAAAGACAAGTGGAAGATTTTTCTGAAAGATGAGGTTGTCAGATCCATAGTAGGAGAAACCCCAAGGGTTACCTTTAAGAACAAACCGAACTTGAAGAGACTCTTATGCCAGAAAGAAACATCTGCTGTTCAGGGTTGTATCTCCAGATTTGGCACCGTTCCCTGTAAAAGATGCAAGGCATGCCCCTATATAGACAGCAATAACTATTTCAAACATCCAGTAAATGGCTGTGAATACAAACTGAGGATCTACGTAGATTGCAATACAAAGAATATTGTATATATAGCTAGATGTGATAGCTGCACAGCATTCTACGTAGGAAAAACCAATAGACAGTTTAAAGAAAGACTATTACATCATTATAGTGACAGCAGGCTGGTTGTATAAACAAATGCATTAGCACATCACATACAGGAACATCCTGGTCATAAGTTCTTCTTTTTATCCATGGAAAAGATCCATGTTAGTGCAAGAGGAGATGTAGTGAACAAAACTGAAATAGCAGAAACCAAATGGATTACAGTCTTGCAAGCAGATAGGAACCCAGGACTTAATGGTGTGGTTCCTTTAAAGCCGGTGTTAAGAAGCGGGAATCTAAAGAAATGATTTGACTGGATCAGCTACTCATTAAGAAATGGGGGTGTTTTGCTAACCAACAGGATCTAAAGAAGGTATTGCCGAAAGCGTTTATCCTTCTGTTGGTTTGAAGATAGAGATTTTTTGCTGCTATACTGTGATTTTATTGTTTTCTTTGTTCACTTGTGCTGGATTTTAATTGTATTAAAATTTTAGGTGTTGATACTTGTTCTGGAATTCTAACAGTCTCTCTCTGCGGAGGAGCAGCAGTTTGTTTTTTCTTGGATTTCTGTTTTACACAGCTGTTCCTCGGAGAGCCGATATAGGTTTTGTTTGAAAGCATGAGAAACCATTTAAAATAATTATGTTAATTTACTTTTTAGCCATGTGCTATTCCTAAATCTTCATTAAAATGCAGCACCTGTTCAGAATCATGTAATACTTGCCACCTAGATTCTTCAAGCAGCAACTTATTTACTTCCTCTGCGGTATTCTTATACAGTGTGGCTTACCATGAATTTAACTCTAGTTATGTACAAAGAGTGAGCACACATAAATTTAGCCAAAATATACAGCAAATTCTTTTTCATGTCAGAATTAAGATGGTCTTTCATGATATCTTATAAGCTAATACTTAGTTTTATAAGTGTAACAATTTCCACATATGTGTGGTGCTATGTAGGAAATGTCGGTGATATCATAGATGACATAACAATGGGTGTAGTATACTTTACCTGAAATAAGATGTAAAAACACACCATTGTACTTATATAATCTACAGATGGCACATCCCTCGTGTTGAAACTACCCTTTTGCATGTCTGCTTATATTTACACAACACATCCATTCCTCCAGTGGTAATACCTGCCATAAACAAACTCTACAACAAAAGAAAGAAACTGTTGCAAAAACGAGTAAAATCCCATGATTGGAGGAACTCCCTGGTCAGCCTCAGTAAGAAGCTGAGATCCCTCATAAAATCCTCCAAAGCTAGTTACGAAAACAAAATCACCATTGATTCTAAAGACAACCACAAAGCATTTTATTGCTATGTCAAGAATCTCAATGGCAGCACTCAGATCTGCTCTGAGTTACAGCACAATGGCAATAAATATACAGAACCAACTGATATCGCCAACATCCTGGCAGATAGGTTCAGTGCTAACTTTACCCTCTAACTCTCACCCCCTAAAGGGCCCATCTCTGTACTGGAAGAATGCAAAGTTCCTATAATCACGGCTGCACAGGTAAAAAACACACTCTCCAAAGCCAAGAACACGGCATCCATGGGACCTGACAACATCCCAGGCTGCGTTCTATATGAAATACAGAATGAACTGGCACCCCACCTAAGTACCATGTTCAATCACTGCCTCACCTCAGGCTTTGTGCCCACTGAATGGCGCACAGCAATGGTTATCCCACTCCACAAAGGGGGAGCCACCACGGACCCCCGGGAACTACCACCCCATTAGCCTGATGAGCCTGGTCTGCAAGGCTATGGAACGTATCATCATGGAACTTATAAACAATGACATTGGTAATTTCCAAACTCTGGACCCCACCCAGTTCGGGTTTGTAAAAGGCAGATCATGTCTCCTAAATCTGATAGACTTCTTTGAAGTGGTCACCAAAGCCGTAGATGACAGTAAGGTGGTTCACACAGCTTATCTAGATCTTGCCAAGGCTTTCGACACCGTTCCTCACTCTGGAATTATAGATAAACTCACCAAACAAGGTATAAATCCCTATGTCACAAGATGGGTTGCCAACTGGCTCACTGACAGAACCCACACTGTGAAAGTAACAGACTCCAAATCTGACTTCAGACCAGTGACAAGTGGAGTACCACAGGGTTCGGTATCTACTTCTCTGAAGTACAGGCTAACACAGAAGGTCTTTGGCTAACAAAGTTCGCATATGACTGCAAACTAGGAGTCATAACCAAAACTCCTAACGATGTGGACATCCTACAAAAGGGCCTCACTGAGACAGTTGCCTGGTGTCAAAGCCATGGCCTTAAGCTCAATGCCAAAAAGTGCATTGTCATCCCTTTTCGTAAAAAAACTCTGTACCCATGAACTACCACATAGGTGGTAGTCTGCTTAACACCGAAAGTGCGTTGAGACCTTGGGACACAGGTGGACAGTAGTCTCTCCTTTGATAATCACATTGCCACAGTAGTCAAGAAATCTTTCTATGTGCACACCTCATCACAAAAGGTTTCTCATCCAGGAAAAAAAGAGGTCATTGTTCCCTTCTACTGATCACTCATTAGACCCATTATAGAGTACAATGCCCTTTTTGGTATGTACCTCACAAGACATCTTCAACAACTGGAAGGGCTGCAGAAATACCTCACAAAGAAGATTACCATACTTAAATAGATGCCCTACGCAGACCGTCTCAAAAAACTCCAGCTTTACTCTGTTGCCTATCGCCTACTCAGAGGCAATCTCTGCCTAACATACAAAGCTATGTCAAACCCAGAGCTGTTGGACATGCTCCACTTAAAGAAATCCCAATCCCTCCGAGCTACATGCTCTAGGGACCTAAACCTTGTAACCACAATAAACAGAACATGCTGGAGGGTTAGATTCTTGTCCCAATGACTTCCCATACTCTGGAACAGACTGCCTATCTATGTCAAACAGAGCTCCTCATTAGCACTCTTCAAGAAAAATTTTGATGATTGGATGGGAGATAGGAAATTCACCCCAGGGATCACTTCTGTGGCTCTGCTCGACAGGGGCATATGAAAATAATTTTCTTGGGTGGCGAAAGCCAAGGTACCTTTTTGTCTAGGCTTATATAGGCCTTAGGGCAATAGCCTAGTACCTACCTATGAAGCTGTGAACCTATGAATGTCTTTTATATTTCTTTTTATTCCTTAAAGAAAATCTTGAACTTGGTCCATGTTAAACTCAATAATGCATATCTACTTTAAATGTTTCAGGTGTTAGAAAATAATGTAATGTAACCCTTTGGATTGTACTGATTCATTAATATATATTTGCAGGTATTCACAGCATCTTATCACCATCACCAATGTTACCACATCTAGTGCTAGCATAGAGGACTAAAGCTCTACTGTGTTGAGCTGCTTTGTGTGCTGAGGGTGCAGAGCTTTAAGCTGTTCTCTGGCAGTTAATGCAGTGGATTAAGGCTATAAGCTGTTTATGAGCTGCATCCTGTAGTCCAGGGTTTGATTACCTTGTCTACTATTTGCCTGCTTTGTGACTGAGAATGTCACTTAACCGAACAATAACTAGGGTAACTGGAATACTGAGCTAGGCTCCTCAGTGGTCTCTTTCATTGCATGCCTAGTTGCTACCTATGAACTAAGTCCTGTTTGTCAGTATTGTCTTAAGCTTTGTTTAAATGTCTAAGTCCTGTTTAGTTGGCTTCCTTTTCTGCCAAACTTTGTACAGCCTGGAGTTACTATAGATAAGTTGGGGTTGTGGGGCACAAGGCCTCCTGTATTAGGAGGTGGGGAGGCTGCCCTGCATAAAATGCCTGAATTTTATTTTTGACACCAAGCTTGCACAAACTTAGCAAAGTTATGAGTCTACCAAATAAGACTTGTCTATAAAAAAATTAAAATGTAATCCTTCTTTGTAAATTTTTGTGCCTCACATTTAAGTACTGCCTCATCTGATATATTCCTAGACAACCTGTCTCTTAGGAATATTTTTCTAAAGCTCATAGGAGTGAATACTTTTAATATGTGGGTATTTACATCTATCAATACACTTCTGATAAAAAACAAGATCTAAAGTACCTTTCTAATTCTTAACATTTGGCTGCCAAAAGAAACATCTGTTGCATCAGCCAGAGAAGTGAGCAGTAGGGTTCCTTTGTGTAAAAAGCAAAACGACCGGCACTCATTTGTCAGCACAGGAAATCTTTATTTTATGATATCATGAATGTCCAAGACAGGAGCAAATACAACAAATGCAGCAAACCAGTTTCGGCAAAAAAGCCTTCAGTGCAACAAGTGAACATAATCCTCTCCCCCTTTAAATAATAATGATCTCCCTATCATTAGTTAATCAAAAATATTCATTAAGCACTGGAGAAAAAAGTGCTCCTAATTTAATAATCCATCTTTTGTCTTTCTTTTCTAATATCATGCCAGCTTGACTTTTCTATTAAATATAATTCTAACTATTAGCACAAAATTAAACTTAACTGTAGGATGCTTAATAGTATGTTTGTACAGGACATTAGATTGACGGGCACTTCTGACATCACTAAGTTGTTCAGAAATGCATGTTTTTAATGGGCGAGAGGTTTGCCCACCATAAAAAGCAGGGCATGTGCATATAGCTAAATAAATAATCCAGTCTAACTCATAATTTCCATAAACTTAAATGTCAGATACACGCAAAGTGTTATGAGAAGTGAATTGCTTAATTTTATGAACATGTTTACAGAAACTACATTGACCACAAGGCTGACACCCCACGAAAAGTTGTCCATCCAAAGTAGTCTGCTCTGAGCCAGTGTTAAACCCACTAGTTTTTTTTATAGTGATTAAACCATCCCCCCAATGTCCTACCCCTCCTATAGGAAAAAGACATTTGGAAGGAATCATCAGATAGCAAAATCCCCCAATGTTTTTGTACTAAATCAGTTAGGACCAATATATTACTACCATAATTGGTGATTAATCTAAGTGGAGATTCTGAAACTGTTTGAGATTTATACTGTAATAACTCAGATCTGTCCATCTTACTGACCATATCCCTTGAGTGAATGCCATCCTGATATTTATAACTTCTATTATAAAACCTAGTGACCAGCTCTTCTTCATGTTGAACAAGTGTCTTATCAGAGAACAAATCCTGCTGCATAAATTGGGCTTTAGGAATATTCCTGATTATATGCGGAGGATGGCAGTTACTAGCATGTAAAAGGGTGTTGACTTGTGGATGTTTTCTGTAAAGTTGAGTGTCTAAGGTGCCATTATCCTGTAGATGAATCTCAACATCCAGAAAAGTGATTCCTGTAGAATCATAGTTGACTGTAAAGTATGTACCCCACTTGTTTTCATTAAAGTAGTCAACAAATTTACTAAATAAATAAACGTTTGAACACCAGACTAACCAACATTCATCTAGATAGCGGCGCCAAATATCCATAAATTCCAAAAAAAATTATGATTTGAATTGTAAATTTATCTTTTCCTCAATATAGCCCATAAATAAATCTGCATAAATGGGGGCAAAAGACACCTCCATAGCAGTTCCCTTAAGCTGCATATAGCACTCATCCTTAAAATAAAAAACATTTTTTGTTAATAGATGTTCCTTTGTGTAAAACCTATTCCTTTGATATTAGATAGCCTGAGTCTGCTGCAGCTGAGGGCAGAGTGTCTGTCTGCAGTGATTGCAGTTATTTTGTTCATGTCGTTTTGTCCAGTAGGACAGCTTCTCAGAACTGCTCTGTTCATAGTGACACAGTTATGGAGTTTAAGGGTGGTTTGCCCTCCTGCTGCTTTGTCCCTCCATGTTTAAGAAAGGGAGCAGTTTCAGCATGTCATCCTAACTGGTGAAAGTGCTTATGATTAAATACCCTGCTTCCAGTTATTTACATCTTGCTGTATTTACTAATTTGCAAAATTGCATACAGATATTTCAGGAAAGAGGGACTACTATTTAGCAAAGAGGGCTATAATGGCGACAGTTGCCATTTGAAACATATTTACATTAAACATTGGACCCTAGAGGTTTTTGGGTTATCCAAACACCCTGAGCTTTTGAAAGAATGAAATTTAAAATGTGGCAGTATGAAGTTAGTTCTTAAACATATTACAGTGGAAACAGCAAATAAAAGTATGGATGTCTGAATATATTCAGCATGCTGTCTGTAGTTAAATCTGATATGCATCGTTTGTGGGGAGTTCTGGACTCATCTGATCAGCTCATGTAAGTGACTAAGAAAGAGAATTTTCTCCATGATGAACAGCATTCTTAATGACTGGAAGGGAGTTTGGAGGCAAGAAACCAGTATGAAGAATCTGGTGGCCCTGCAAACAATGGTGTGCTTAAGACAAACAACAGTGAATTGCTGCCTGTTTCACAAAATGGAGATACATTGCAAAATTGTGATTCTGCCAATAATGTCTTAGTTCAGTTGGATTTATTTTTTGAGACTGATTATCCAGGCCTATCATATGTTTTGTTCACCTTGTTAAGATTATCTGTTGTTCCCATTTGTTAGTTCTGCAGAATGACATCCATCCTGTGAGGGGAGGTGTGCAATATGCAGTCGGGAAGTGCAGTTAGACCAGGGAAACAAGAAGCTGCAGTTCATACATCGAAGGATAAAAACCAAAATATCCACAGGGTCAGGACAAGTAACTGAATTATTAAATGGCAAATACCAAGGGAAAATTTCAAAGCATTATGAGCAAGCTAGAAATAGCTGTTTTAAATAAAGGACTAGTTTTATACCATAGGCTAGAGATGAATTGTCACACACACACACACACACAGAGAGAGAGAGAGAGGGGGGTTGCATTTTGAACTGTATGCCTTAACATACAGCTTCTTACCACCTATAAAATTATCCAGCATCCTTCTGCTTCTCCAGGACTGAATACCATTCTACACAACTATGTTCCTAGTTGGTCATTATGATCCAATGACCAAAATCTCCTGTCTGTCTACAAACCTATCAAATCTTTTGGGCCTTGTCTGTACTCGTACCATGTTGCTAAGGTCTGAAACTCTTTACATGTATCCATCAGGTCAATACCCTCCCTCCCATCCTTCAACACCTTTGTGGTAGACTTCCTAGCCAAAATCTGTCTCTCTTCTTGCCCAGCACCAGGATAAACTATATCCTTGTATGCGAACAAATGCCTCTTCATAACTTAGACCCCCATACTCTCACTTGTTAGCTTATTTCCTTACTTCTATCAGCTTCTTACCCCTGTCTTTCTCTCTAAATATACAATAAGCTTGCTTTTTTCTCACTTCATATTGCAGTTCCTGCTTGTATTACAATAATTTATCTTTAATTTCTCTAGAAACTAGCTAACATTTTTTGTAAATATTAAATCATTGTCATATAACTTGAATCTATTCTAAACCAAGTTTTTCAAATTATATCTAGTTTGTTATAATTATTTAAACTGTATATGCTTTTATATATTTTTTTTAAGTGTGTACAGTTGTTCTTAAAATGTTTTGTAGTACTTTGGTGCTTTTCTCCCTGGGCCTCCACTGAAAATGGGCTCCTACCCAGTTGGACCTTCCTGATAATCAAATGCCAATAAATAAATATTAATGGAAGATGATGTAAATGCTAAAACTGTATTAAATCACCTTTTTGTGAGAAGGATACAATCTTTATTGATGTACAAGCTCAGAGTTTTAATTGGTCTAGGGCTGACTCTGAGGGTGTAAGGAAGCTTGGTAAGGTTGATAAGATTGTGGTATGTAAGCCTGATAAAGTTGTTCCATGTCATGCCCTATCTGGATGCTTAAAAGGCAGCCAAATCACTGTGTTCAAGGTAGCATAACAAATGTCAGTTAAGACAGTGTTCATAATGAAAGCTTATGGTGCATGCGTAACAGGGTGCTGCATAGAGAGTGTGTTTTTTTATAGACATACAAATAGAAGCACAGCCCAGGCCATATTCAAGCAGGAAGAGATCATTTTATGAATTGTGTAACATAAGCATGGGCACCATATCTTTTAAGTGAAGTGACAGGATGGCAACAAGGCATTTGGAGTAATATATTTAAAGGCATTAAATTTTATTATTTTTTTTAATTTATTTGAAAAGCAGCTAAGTAAACTAGTAAGTCGTGGACCCTTTTCAGCCACAACTCCAGCCACAAGGGGAAAGGTAAATGCACCACAGGAAAGTTTTAACATGTCCAGACAACCTGTAAGGTTTCGAGAGGTGGGAAGCAGAGATGTAGCTAGCTATTCTGGTGCCTGGTTCTGTCTTTCAGTCTGTGCCCCTTTCAACTTTAAGTTGAGGAGCAGGAAAAATAAAGCTGTTTTTAAACCGTATCAAACTAGCAAGCAGCTGCTACAGTTTATGCCACACACTGAGCACTTCTGACTACAAATATAATATCAATATTCATTTCCGAGTGCTGGTAATACATAGAACCTACTGATTGTGACCCTAATACATTGCAGCCCCTCCTTGGGATCAAATCAGAGTACATGAGGAGAGCATGCATACTCCCAGCCAGTAACTGGACTATAGTTACCATACCTCTCAACTGTCCAGATTTTTGCCCCATATTTTGGTCTATTCCGCATAAAATTTCTGGCCTTCTGACAAATCACCAGGATGATCTGAAGTCACTAAATAATGACATACATTTGAGTTTCAGACTTCAAATCCTTCAGAAAATATATGTTAACACAAACCTTGTTATTGTAGCAACTTTTATAAAAGCAATGCTTAAAATCTGTTCCTATTTTTGGGACTTTGTCCCTCCATTTTGTCAGGCTTTGTCCAGATTTCTTGCAATAAGAGGTTGAGAGATATGAGTTAGACTAATCCCCACATCATAATGATGTAAGCCAGAGATCCTTACCTGGATGCACTATGCTGCCCCCACCACCCCTGTTTTTGTTTTTTTGAACCACGGATGTATACACATTACTGAACTTCATCAGCAATAACCATTGCCACTGCTCTCAAGAATGGTGTTTGAGTTCTGAAAGGGGTGGGATGGCGCTTCCTTTATCAAGGGGTCTTGTTCGGATCCTAAGGCTTCAGCTCCGACTATTATCCTAATACGTCCAGCAGTCCCCCCTTGGATCCTAAGACATCAGAACCGAAGCCGGGACCATCTTTTAGGAGTGCAACTCCAGAATATTCCATAAAGCCAGTCTTGCCCACCTTGACTGGTTAGCTCCTTCAGTCTCCAAGGAAGCATTCTAGGTCCCCACCCACTACTTGCTGTAGGCCCTGCAGAAACTTGTTGGAGGCAGATGTGGATAGGATGATGGGAAAGTTCCTCAGAGCTCAGATCCAGATGGGGGTCTTACAAGCTCTGCCCCACCCGTCAGATCTGTGAGCATGCCTGTCACATCAAAGACCATCCTATCTCTTTCTCTGATCTGTCCAGTGGTTTCGGAGTCCCAGGATCTGAGATCCCAGAGAGATCCGAGGAAAGTTTCTTCCTCCACCCTGACTGTTTCCTTGACTGGTTCTACTCCAATACCCTCTGATCAGAATGGGTCTTGGAGCCAAAGTGTCTGTGTTGGATGTGAGGGGATAGGTTCAGCTCTGATTTTGTCAGATCCATCTCTCCCCCTCAGAGCCCTGGCCCTGGACAGTTCAAATCCGATTCTGCCCCAGAGGCTCGGATCTGAGGGTGGCCTAGATCTGCCTTCAGCTCCAATAGGGCACACCAAAGCTTCTCCAGGTCCGTCGGCTTTCAAAGTTGTGGAAAGGGCTTTTTCTCTCCAAAGAGAAGCATCTTCTCATGTTTCGGATCCTACTCTTTTCTCTCATCAGTTCTGAGCTCTGAGTTGGTCAGGCCTATTCCCAAGGGACAGCAAGTCCTAATAAGTCTCCAGACAGTTCAAGTGAAGGAACCTCCCCTCTCTTCCAAAGCCTCTTCAGAACACCCCACAGAGGAGGTGCACTGGAAGAGAACATGCAAAAGGAGGCACATGGACTCCCCCATGGAGTGTCTCATCGAGGATACTGATTTTGATGAAGGAGAGGAATCCTCGAGGTCACAACCAGACATCTGCTTTAGAGATATTTTAGAGATCCTGAAAGAGAAAGGTGGTTGGTCATCCCAAAATCCCTTTCTGGAAGAGTCAGTGTTCTTGGAGGCTTGTGGTTCTGGCCCATCTACGTCTTGAGTAACCCCCCCCCCCACTGGCAAATGATTTTATTGATCTGGTTTCCCGCCAGGCATGGAAGGAGCTGAATATCGTCAAGCCCAACCCCAAATGTCCCAGCAAGCTTTTGGCCCTGCCTACAGACAGACCCCACTGGAGCAAAGGAGTCCCAGTTGATGTTATGGTGGTGAAGGCAGCCACTAAGAAAGAGCTCTTCTGTCCATCTGCCTAACAGAGAGTCTAGAGCATTGCTCATATTTGGAAAGCAAGTGTTTGCCTTGGCTACCTTCACTCTGAGGTCAGTAAACTACCTGGTGCACTTTACTAGACTTAAGAGAGATTTGACCAAAGAACTTTTAAATAGTCTCTCAGAGTCCATGTCTGCTGAGGATTGCAAAAGGACATCCTGTCAACTGGACAATCTTTTCTGTATATTGAATGCTTCTATGAGGTTGATCTCTCACACAGCTGAAAGTACCTCATCGGTTCAGGCATCACCATAAGAAGACATGCCTGGATGTGGCATTGCGGAGCATTTTATAACATCCTTTATTAACACCTCATTTGATGGCACTTCCTTGTTTGGACCATGCATACATTTCCCCACAGGGAACAGGATGGAAAGACCCTGTCTGCCGTGGGGATCAAGTTTTCAACATCTCAGCGAGCCTTCTCTAGAAACCAGAGAGACTGTAAGAAAATGTGGTTCCATAAATCTCAGAGACTTTTCATGATTCAGTTAGGGATAATTCCTCCAGAGGCAGAAAAGAAAGGTAGACATCAGCCTAGAGGCAGAGGATATGGTGAGTACATAACTTTTAAATAACCGAGACCGTGCTTTGACATGGAGGTGTGCATAGAGGTACGTGTCATTACATAGGTGGAGGATTTTCATTTATATCAGCATTGCATGCCCTCCTTGTGCGATGCAGTCCAGTATATCAGTGGGAGGTAAGAGTAGGCCTAAACAAGAAAACCTCACTGTGAGCTTCAGTACAGTAGCTCCTCGCCTGGCCCATCCATATCCAAAGTGCACAGTAGAAAGAATCCAGTGAACCGACACATGGGAAGTTGAAGGCTTCTCTTTGTGTAAGACCCTACCAAAAGTGTGACCCCTTCCCAGTGTAGGTTAAGCTTGGTGGGGCACTGTAGCATAGGGACCTCTGTGGATGAGGTGTATGGGAGCAGGCCACAGATGAGCCTGAAGCCAGCAGTATGTAATTGGATTGTAAATAAGTGTAAAAAATTACAGATGTTGATTTTAATTTTGAGAAGCACAATGTCAAGTCCCAAAATTATGCAAATAGAATTTCTGATTTGTCCCTCCCTTTGTGGTGCAGTGACCTTGTAAGTAGTGTATTTAGAAGCTGAACATAGAAGCAGCAGAGGATATTCATTTGCCATTTTATTGTTATGGACTGTAGACATTTCAGTTCTTAAAATTTCAACAGAGAGTCTAAATTTATGTAAAAATAAAAATTCAGCAGAAATAGTTATGCAGTTTAGAATGAAAAAATATATATATGTAGAAGGAAACTTTTACAAAACTGACTAGAAAGTGTTCATATTTATGTTTTTTTTTTCTCACAGACTTTTCATTTCTGGAAAATGAGGTGTTACCAGACGTCTTACAGGCTAAATGCTAGTTAGCTTTTTTAATTCACATTTTGCTGTACTGTATGTCTGTCTTAGACGCACATTTGTGAACAGAAGTGTGGTGGGAGTGTGTGGCTAAGAACCATAGTTAGAGTGGGCAAAGGCAGCTGAGGCCCTTGATTCCTCTTCCAGCCTTGTGTTGCTGGTTTTAAGTTTGGTGCCTATTTTTTGGAACACGTATTAGCATTTTCAGTGGCCATTGTATAGTTAAAGGGCATGTCTGTCCCAGTGATTATGTTTACTCTGGCACCAATACCAACCCCACTTGATTCATTGGTTTGATGTTCCCTTTCCACCCAAAGAATTTTGGAGCTAGTGTGAATGTCGACTCGAGCGATCTTTGCTTGCTTTCCATCGTCACAGCTTTCCCATCTGGACAGTGGATCCCAGTCAGTGTCATAAGCTCCTTCAGCCATGTTGGCTTCCAGAAGGGAGTCTTATTCTTCATTTGAGTCACTACCACTGGTGCATAAGAAGGCCAAGTGTAAAGGGAACCAGATGGATGTTCCAAAATCAACCAACTCTTCTCTCATTCTGTATCCACCATACCCATTTCTAACTTGTGTACTTATTGCATAACCTCCTTTCCTCCCCCCTGTTCATCACAGCTTATCCATCTAAATTCTTTTCACTTACTATACTCCTTCTGGTATATACTAACCCCCCATCTCCTCACCTATTTACCTAAATTAATCCATTTCTCTCACTCTCTCCTGATTTATTCCTCTCTCCTCTGCTCTCTTCTATACTAACTCATGCCTACCCTTCTCTAGTCTCTACCCAATTTCCCTGTAATGACAATTCCATGTTAATGTATCCAACACACTGGTAATCATGTCTCCCCCCATCTGCAGTCTATTTACTAACTTACAACTCTGTAGACTGAATTATACGATTTTTTTGAGGAAGCTTTAATACGTCATAATAAATTAAACCTCTGTGACTCGGTGTACATTTATGATGTGTATTTTGTGTTTTTGAAAAAGTTCATTTATGATGTGTGTATTTTGCGTTTTTTGAAGAATTTTGTAATTATTCTCTGGAGCGTTTCTTGCCTAGTCAGATTATCCCAGTAAATAAAAGTAAATAAATAAATAAAAATAAATAATAAAACAGTCTATCTCTACTGACTTGGAAGATAAGAAGGACACTGGTGTCTCCATACCCCCAGTTTTCTGGAAGCTGTGAAGATTATGAGTCAGGTGCAGGTGGTCATCAAGCCTTGCTTCCTTCCCACAGATAATTTTACAGAAAGCATTCCTGTCATCCAAGCAAATGCAAATTGGTGGTCCCATCTATAGCTGGTTTTGTTAGGATGGCTACCAAGATTGCTTGGGCTTCTACAAATGCAGTGGCCTTTATTCCCAAAAGAGTAGACAGAGTGCTTCATTTCATTTGGAACTGAAGTTTCTGACCAGAGACTGCTAAGACTGACATTTTGGTTCTAGCAGTAGTTCAGAAAAAGGCTGGTATGTCTCATAGCAGTATGGCAAAGCCTCTAGACAATGAGTTAAAAGTTGAGGAAGAGGAATGGATTTGCATCCTTGGTCTTTTGTTTTAAGATGCTTGCATGTGTGGGCCATATGGTAAACTTTTTGAGGGGACATATCTACAAAATGATCCAAACCATAAATCAGTTGCTTGATGGACCTGTCAAAAAAGAAATTAAAAGTCCCTGTTTTTAACTATCTCAACCCTGGCAAACCATATGGCAAAGATATTTCTTCCTTTTCCTCCTAGTCTCCACATGCACCCACAAGGGGTCCATTTTTGATCCTATTCTTTTCAATATCTTAATTAATAACATCCCACATGCCTCCAGATCAACCACAATAATTCAGTACACCAATGACTGCACTGTAGTATGTAGCACCGTGCAGCAAACCACTCAAGAATCCTTCTTACCTATTGAAGCCTGGCTAACTGACTCACAGCTCTTAACATCCAAAAAGCAAACTTTAAGCAGACTTAACCCCAGACACCTCTCTTCCCAGAAACCCTCATTTGATATTCATCAGTAAATAACACTAAAATTGAAATCATCCCACATACTAATCAGCTTGGCATTAGCATTGACAACAGCATACAAGTTGACTACCACATGCAGCATACATTAAAGAAAACTGGCCAGAAATTGGGTTCTGTATGCAGTGTCAACCATTTCCACACTGACTAAACCAGAAAACTCTCAGACTCTACCTTGCTACTTCAAACACGTTTCTACTTGGCCCCTGTTTTTACCAACTTACAAGTCTCTCAGTTGTCAAAGCTCAAACAATGCTATCAAAAAGTGGCAAAGTTTGCAGTAAATCACCCACAAAAATGCCACCACTGCCTAGCACTCAAAGAACTAAAGTATCTCGAACTATCCCACTTACTGTCTTACTTGAGACTACTCATAATGTCATCTGTAAATCCACAAACTGTCCACATCTGTGAACTGTAATTCAGCCATACAAACCAAATAGACCCCCCTCACTCAAGCCGAATGCTGCTCCCCCACATCATTAAGTCCAACAATACAACTGGTGACAGTCTATTCTCAAACTATGTCACCAAAGCATGGAACATCATACCTCTCTCTAAAAATAGAACAACATTCCAAACATTTTAAAGGGAAGCTAAAGTCACTTCTGCATAACTTTGGGCTGTTCCCCTGCACTAACCCTGAATAAGTAACCCTAGACTAAACCGTAATTCCACACTTCTTCCTACTCCTCAACTGCTTCCTTCTTATGCCTTTCTCACAACCCTTCTCTATACTGTTACTCATTAACTGACTACTACCCCCCACCCGTTTATCACTCAATTCATCCTTCATACATTCAACTATAGCATCTTTTTTTCCCCTCCATCTCCTCCTCCTTCACACTTTCAATCATTTCTACTAACTCCTCTGATCAGTCTTTAGTCCACTACACCAGCTGCTGACTAGCAAAAAAAAAAATATATAACTTTGTCTCATGTCTTTATTATGAAACTGCTTACTGAGATACACAGTGCTACTGGTCCACTGACATTTATGTCTGTATATATACACAAATCTGGGGTGAAGAAGTGTAAGTCTTGTGGCCATAAGATTCCCCCTTAGGACCTATGTGATTTGTGTTTAGTATGTTTAGGGGTTTCACACTTGACTAGTGACTGTGCTCTATATAAAAATTTTAATTCCAGGACTCTGGCGGAATACCAGAACAAGCTACTAATGAAGGGTATAATTCCTGTGGACTGGGCATCAACCATGTCTTACTTGACATCTACACCAAATAGTAGAAAAGAGAGGCTGAGAATAAGCCCATTTTGGATAATCTAGCAGTCGCTAAATCCCCCAGTGTTTCTTCCCCTCTGCCTTACAGAGAAACTCCAAGTTCAACTACTTCAGCTAAGCTGCTTTCCCCATGTACAGGAGTCCTCAGATATCACAGAGATCTCTACACCCAGATGGTGCACAAGCAATTTTTTTTTTGGGAGAGAGCTCTCCAAGTTAATCTCTTCCAGACCACATTAGGTGGCTTCCATTAGGTCTCATAGATCCATGAGGAGTCCTATGCTTGTTGATTGGAAGAACAGGATGTTGGCCTTTATCAAGGCCCAGCTTCGATGTATATCATTTGGCCCCAACAGTTTCTACACTGGACTGAGAAGTACCACCTTTCACCCTTGCTTCTCTTTCTCCTCCATGGACGGTCTTGACTCTGTTAGCGATGGAATCAACACCAACTTTCATGTTGGGCTCCTTGGTGCAGACAGACCTGACATGTCCTGCACCTTTGACTTTGGCAGCAGTAGCAGCACTGTACTCTTTGACACCAACTGTTACTAGGTCTCTGCATATCAGCGTAGAGTCTTTGGCACTGAAGATGCTCCGATGGCAACATTGCCAATCTCAGTATCTGAGCACTCTCTGTTTGCTTCAAGACTGAAGATCCCTAATGTGGTGTCGGCTCCGTAGTCCTCAGAGTAGGCAGGCAGTGCAGAGTGTGCTATGAGAGCACTAGTACTGACCCTGTCTGCACCAATAGTTCTGGTCCTGAGTGCTTCAGCAGACTCTGTATTGCAGAACGGAGCTACTGTTTGCTCCTATTATGTCAGTGGCACTGATTCCAACACAGGGTACCATTAAAATTGGGAGCTTGAGTTAGCCATCATCCAGACTGCCCTGGGACTAGAGGAGCTCCAGGCCTGTATTGGTGAGATCCCCAGATTACTTTTATTAGAGTAGTTTGGATAAGAACTCACATCACTCTGACCCCTAAAAGTTTGCCCGACTGCTTCCCTCTGGGGGCAGCCAAGGACCACCTTTCGCACACCGGCATGGGTGGCAGTTACACTGGATTTGTAGGTAAGAGGAATTGTGTCCATAGGCTACTACTTTCCCTTTTCTGGGAAAAAAAAAAACAGTTTGGACTGCTCAACCCCCATAAGTGCCACTGAGACAGAAGAAAGCAGCTTTGAGAGAGGATCAGCTCCTTTTCCAACAAAGAGCAGTCCAAGAGGTATTGTCAGACCAGAAAGGATCCATATTTTACTCCAGATTCTTTTTAGTACCCAGGAATACCAAGAAGCTCAGGCTGATCCTTGATTTGAGTCAACACAATTGTTTTTTTAAAGAAAGTGACTTTCTGGATAGTTATGGTGCAATCCATGCTGCCGTGCCTCCTGGTAGAGGATTGAATGTCCTCACTGGATCTTCAAGATGCTTACTTGCACATAAAAAGGGACAAAGCATCAAATAGATTCCTCCACTTCGAGGCTTGAGCTGATCACTTTAAGTTCAGGGTTTTGCACTTTAGTCTCACCATATCCCCCCGGGTGTTCACCAGATTCATGGCCCTGGTTGCGCCCCACAAGCAACATTTTAGGAGTATGAATTTTTCCATACTTAAAACAGTTGGCTTCTGGTATGGATCAACGTGTGTTAGCAAGACATTTGCTCCATCTGCCTGTATTTGGGGATAGTGGTGAATATGGACAAGTCTCAGTTAGAACCCTCCCAGGACCTTACATTCATAATCTGTTGCCTTGACACTTGAAGACAGTTAGCAGTTCTACCATAGGAAATAATTTCCTCCTTAATGGCACAGGATTCATGTCTGCTTTAGCAAGATCAGTCACCAACAGTTCATGTTCTAAAGGTCTTGGTTTTCATGGTGGCAATGATGGTTTCCAATACTAGATTCAACATGAGGATTTTACACTAGAGTCTTTGAGTGCAATGAGACCAATCATCTCAACTGTTGCATCACAAAATCAGACTTTCTTGAACGGTCAGATAATACCTAAACTAATGGATGAACCCACACAATATTTACAGCAGTTTAGCCTTTATCAAACCATTTCCAGTCGCAATGATCACCACAGATGTGACTGCCCTAGGGTGGCGGGAGGCAATGTTTGGGCAAGACGGTACAAGGTTCATGGACTTCAGAGAAGGCCTCTGTCCACATAAACTTTCTCAAGATGAAAGCAGTCCTTCTAGTGTTTTGGGCATTTCAGGATGAACTGTTTGAATGAATAATTGCCATACAATCAGAAAACATGGCGGTTGTGTGGCACTTGAACAGCCAAGCTAGAAACTGATCTTATCCCTTGTGTAGAGAAGCAATGAGACCACAGGGATGGAAAATGACCTCATACTGCTTTCTACTGCAACACACATACCTAGGTTATCAATGTAAATGAGAACAAACTCAACAGGCAGATCCTGTTGCCTCACAAGTGGTCCCTGAACAGCAAAATAGGGTACAGTGTATTCAAGAATTGGGGAAGACATTGCTGTGACCCTTATACTTCAAAATTCAACACCAGATGCTCCCACTTCTTGAACAAAGTCTTCCAGGATGGAGTCTCCCTTAGATGCAGGACGTCTGTATGCCTTCCCCCTATTCAGAAAGCTAAGGTTTTGCAAGACTCAACTCATTCTCATAGCAACCTTTTGGCCCTGCTTGACTTTGTTTTCCTTGCTGTGACTTCATCTGAAGGAGTAATCCATTCTCCTACTGCAGAGTTCCACTCTGATAAATCACCTGTACAGTGAGCATCACCTATACATTCAGTCCTTTTATAACTGCTTTATTTCTTCAGTTCCAGTAATAGCTAGAAACCCTTGGTCCCTTGCTAATGTTGTTAAGCTGATTAGATCATCTCTGAAAGACTTCTAATGGTAAATGGAGGGAATTCTTGGAATGTGCTTCAGATAGGTGCATTTTACCTATTTCAACACCTTTGGATGAGGTGCTATAAGAGCAGAGCTAATTGCTCCCCAATTAAGGCTTATTTGGCAGCAATTTCATGCTTTCATGACGGTCTTCCAAATAATTTCATTAGCTGCTCACCCTTCAAACTGGCTGATTCAGCCAACATTAGGGTCTTATCATGGAAAACAGCATTTTCCTAGCTATTAGATCTGCTAGATTGTCTGAGCTTCAGGACCTTTCAATAACCATACCTCATTTTTCACCCAAAATATGTATCTCTTGGGACAAAACCTGCATTCATGCCCAAGGTAGCTACTCATGCTAACTTGAACTAAGGTATCCACCTACCTATGTTTTTTCCTAAGTACTCTAATAAGGGAGAATACCTGTTGCATTGTCTGGAAGTTCACAGACTACTAAGGTTTTAGTTGGGCTGAACAAAGTGCTATATAGGAAAGATGAGCAACTCTTTGTTAGCTTTTCAGTTTCAATGCTTGGTCAAATGATTATCAATGTTACATTGGTAAAATGGATTTTGGATTGTATTTCTTTTAGTTACTCAGTGGGCAGACAACTCTCTATCCCATCTAAGGCTCAGTCAGGGCTCAACCTACATCTTATGGCTTTTGTTTGCTACCTTCTAATTGATTAAATCACTGCAGTGGCTACTTGGTCTTCCTAGCACACCTCTGCTAAACGTTAGTCTTGATTATATTTCTAGAGTGGGAGGAGTCTTTGGAGAAAACATTCTCAGTGTCTTACTTGGGTAGGCCACCCATATTAGCTGGGGACTCTCTCCTGATATTCCAGTGTCATGACAGAATCTATGAAATGCGTTAATTATGTAATTGCCAGAATGTTAGATTTTTCTGCTGTCTGTCTGAATAATGGAAAAGCTTTCCCTCCTTCCAATCACCAAAGGCACCAGTCCTGATGTTCCAGTGTCTTGACAGAGACCAGAAAAATCGAACTTTCCAGTAAGTACATAACATACGATCTGATGTTGTTAATCTTTCCATTCATCACTGATGGAGTTTGGTTCCTAGCTGTCTGAACCGAGTCAAATTTTACCAAGCTCTCGCCAGCCAAAAACTCTTGAGCTAAGCTTCTACCCAGAATGCCCTTCTCCCTGTTACCTCAGATCTCGTTTGCTGCATAGCCATAAAACCTCGTTTCAGCCGAGCTCTCAGCCAAGTGGAAACTTATTTGATATTTTATGTGAAAAACTTATTGATATTTCTTCCTTTAGTAAGCAGTTAGTATTTCTAGTATTTTTTCTACTGTCAGACATTGATCTTTTCTTTCTTGCTCTACCCATTGGTAAACTTTCAATTGCTGTTGTTGGTACGGCCTTCTCCCCTTACCCTTGTGGTATTCCTTCAATACCATAGTTGGTATTTCCCTTTCTATCCTAGCCTATTAGTGTTTTTTCAGTAAGACGTTTCTGTTTTTGCTTATACATATATCAATATAGTTATATGACTGTGTGTTTTTTTTAACTGTGTTTGACTGACTAGAACAGACTTGTTACATTTTGTCCTTAAAGTGTTTGCCTGTGGTGTCTCTCTGTCAAAATGTTGGATAAGAAAGGTACTTCAGGGTTTAAGCATTGTACTTCATGTAATGGCAAGTTACCTAATAGTGATTCTCACGATGATTGTGTATATTGTTTGGGGGTTCCCTATCTTTCAGTGCAACCTCCCTGTGACATTTGTCAGAGTTTCAGTCAACCCACTTTGAATGAGCGAAAGAATAAACTGATACTGAAAGGGTTACTTAAGGCTCCCTTTCCAGAGGCCATTTCAGCAATGGAGGTCTCAACCCCTCCTACAAAAGGCAAAAATAGATCCCACTCTGTTCCCTCCTCACCCTCGGGTGATCAGGGTAAGCCTGTGAAATCAAAAGTCCCCCAACTTGTCCTCGGAGCATAAATCTGCCTCTACGGCTCCATCCTTGTCAGCTCTGAGCATTTTGAAACCCACGATACTGGCGCCAGCTTCGGCACAAACAACAGACCTCACTACACCTACTACGACTTCGACACCTGTGGCCACTACGGCTCAGGGCATGCCTTCATTACCTTCGTCTGTTATGATATTTTAACCTACTGCTTCGGCAACGAGTGCACCTTCGGAACCAAGTGTTTTTTCGACCAAGTTGGACTTGACCCCATTAATTCCGGTCCCGAAACTTGAGACTTTCGTGCCAGCAGACCTTGCAGCATGGACCCGATACTCCCCTTCTATAGAGCCATTCTTGGGCCAGATGTGTAGCCCGTTCATTGACTGACCTGACTCCCCATCTGGAGTATCCACTAGCTCCACCAGAAGCCTGTCAGAACACTATGTGGTGCGTCTTGTGGACCAACTTTTGGCAGTCAGGGGGATACCCACACTTCCTAAGACCCATCCACTTGCAGGACTTGGGTTGGTTTCTCCATGGACTCCTTCTTACACTCCTCCTGTGACCATTCTGTTTCCAAAGCTTTCTGTTCTGATATCCTTCTTGGAACCCACCACCTTGGCGCCTATAGTGGACCTCACTCAGGCTCCAGGTTTGCCCCTTTGGTCCTCGGTTCCTGCAGGAAACCGGTCCTTCCTCATTCTGGGGATTGGGGGGAGAGTGCCTCAGCTCGGGGCATGGTTCCATGTGTGTTTTCGGTTCCATCCTCGGTACTGGTAGCCACGTCTGCACCGATCCCGCTTGAGGCTCCATCTGTGGGTGGTTTGTCAGAGCGGGGTGTGACCCCGGTCCTGAGGTTGTCTTTCTCTGTTCCAGGCTCCCATCCCTCTTCGGGCGGACCTGCTCTATTTCTTCTAAAAATACAATATATTCACTTACTATATGACAAGACGCTCTAGTTGGGAATAGAACCGGACAGCGTCTTACTGTAGTAGCGTTGTCGCCTCACAGTAAGATGCTGTCCGGTTCAATTCTCAGCTGGAGCATCTTCTGCATGGAGACATGTGTGAATGGGCGTACCTTCGTTGAAGGTTGTACGTCAGGGCTGGTAACTCGGCACGTAAAAATCAACTACCAATCATTAGTGGACCGGAGTTCCACTGTGGCGACCCCTAACCGGGAAAAGCCGAAAGACACAACAACAACAAAAACTATATGACATGCCCTGATAATCTGACCTTTTACTACGTTTTTCTTAACATAGTGTGGGTGACAACTCTCGTAGTGTAAGAAGGTGTTGCTATATGTCTTTTTCCTAAATAAACTTGATTCTCTTCTTCCATCTCTGATATATAAATGCAAGTCCAGAAAATCAAGCGAGCTTTTTTCAACCAAGCGAGCTTTTTTCAACCTTACTAGTAAACTTCAGGAAAGTTGTAGTGTGGTTAAGATAAACTATAAAGTCCTCCAACTCATCTCGTGAACCCTTCCATAAGGAAAGTATATCATCTAAGAATCTTAGATAAATAATCATCTTAGATGCATAAGTTGACGTCAAAACATATTGGTCCTCCCAATCGGCTAGAACCAGATTGGCATAAATGGGGGCACATCTAGCCCCCATTGATACTCCCGTGCACTGTTTGTAAAATTCACCCTCAAACTGAATGTAGTTGTTTTCTAGGACAATCTACATTGTCAACTAATAGACTTCTTTTTACTTGGTGAATTTTGCTATGCTTTGCCAAACTTCTTGAAAAACATTCCAAACCTACATCATGAGGTATTACCGAAAATAAATTTACTATGTCAACTGTAACAAACCAAAAATCCCCCAAGATCGTGTTTTGCAAAGTCCTTAAACAGTCCAAACAGTGCTATGAGTTCTTTAATATATGTGGTATATAATCAAGTGTGTGTTTACTAACAGTGTCAATGTATGCTGCCAGGGGGTCCGTTTTTGATCCCCTGGCTGCCACAATTGGTCTAAATGGAGGGTTGCCAATGTCCTTATGTATCTTGGGTATACCGAACATATTGGGCATAACCGGATGTTCTACTGTCAAATAAATGTATTCGTCATGGTTGATTATTCCTTCACAAAAAAAATCACAGATTTGCCAATCAATCTTTGTGTATGCCCTCTGAACCTCAAATTTGGGCACCAAATCATAGGTATCAGAATCCTGTAATATATTCTGCATGTTCCACGTATAATCTAAATTTGACATAACAACCCCTCCACCCTTGTCCGGTTTCATCACTCTATATGGACTGTTGGTCGAAAGTTCCTTTAAACAGAATTCCTCTGCAGCTGTCAAATTTTTGTTGGTATATACACCCTTGTTTCAATCATTCTTCTCATTTGGGAGGTACATAAACATTCAAAAGCTAACACCAGAGGATTGTATGATGGAATAAACAAGCTACTCCTCTTAACTGTTATGCTCTGCCTTTCTCTTTCTATGATAGATTTGCTCATGAAATATAACTTTAGATTAAGTTGTCTTGTGTATAGTTTCAGGTTGATAATAACATTGCTTATATCGTGTCTAAAGTTAGGTACATAGGTAAATCCTTTTTTTCATTAAACTTAGGTGACTTTCAGAAATCTTCAGATCTGAATAGTTATAAATATTGAAGGAACCATCACCAATAATAATTGGTCCCTCATGATTTTCCTTGTTAGTATATAGACTGAGGGGAACTACCAATAAGCTTTTAAGTTCCTTGTCGTAGAGCCTCGACTATAAGGTCCGTGGTGGCCGATGTCAGTTCACTGTGAAAAAAGGTACAATCAGTATTGTTTGTTGGTAATTCTAAACATTTTACCTGTAATGCCAATTCCTGTTTGAATTGTTGTTGGAGTTGTTTCTCCTCTGTCCTCCACATCTCCAATTGCCTCTCCCTTGAAAGTTTTGCCAGTGAGGTTGCCTTTCGCCGGAGTAAAACTGTTGTTGGTCCTGGTTCCTTAACCGGTCGGACCGCCTTAAGGGGGGGGGTTGGTTCTCTAAAAAAAAAAAACGTCCCTTCATCTATGTCCTCTTGAATGACTTCAACCTCCCCTACCTCCGTCTGGAGTGTCTCTCTTCTTGTATCTAATTTTCTATGTCCTTCTTTAATATTCGGCATAGGATATGTTTTTTTCTCTTTGTATTTGGTAGTATCCCTTTGAATTTTCCATTCTTTTCTTTCCATGCTTGTTTTTACAAACTTATCAAGGTCTATCTTTATTTTTCTCAAACCTGTGTCTATAACTATCAAACAAAAAATCATTGGTAATACTTTGTTTGAGTATAACCAAATCATTCTTTATGTTAACAAGCTTGCTAATGTTGTCCCTAATAATTATTCTCATCAAATCTAGTCCTGTCCTGTCAAACAATTCAAGCATGTTCCCATATCCTATGCCGAAACTGATGAGAGAATATACTTTGCAGCACCTGTCTTTAAGAGCAGTAACCAATAACTTTTATAATAAATCAAACTGGACAAACGTTGCAGCTTAAAATACTGTTCCAACTTTACTTCTCATATAGTGCAGATGATGTGAGAGATATAACATTTACCTAAGGACAAATGAGTCCCTACCATACCTCTAACATAACTGGATTTATACAGCTCTTTATATACAGTGTTAGTCCTCTTGGTATTCTATTTTTGGAGAATTGCTTATCCTGTAGAAACAATACTAAGTTTCCTTGTTTAACAATGTCTTGTAAGAGACCAGCTTTTCTGACAGTGTGAATATCCTGTAACAGTGTCCTGATGTCCATGTAGAAAAACATATTTTTGAGGAAACACATTGTTCTGTATTCTATTTGGATCTGTGTTTAAGAACATCTGTTCTTGTGCCAATGCTGATGAGCATATCCTGTTTTTTATGCAGAAAAACATATTTTTGAGAAAACACATTGTCAGAGATCAGCTTTTCTGACAGTGTGAACATCCTGTATTTTATTTGGATCTTTGTTTAAAAACATCTGTTCTTGTGCCATATCCTGTTTTCCATGCAGAAAAACATATTTTTGAGGAAACACATTGTCACAGTGTTATTGTCCATTCTTTAAAAGCAGATTTTGTATTTTTGCTCTTGCATACATCCTGTTTTTAAGTCTGTAAGGGAAAAATGTCCATTCTTTAAAAGCAGATTTTGTATTTTTGCTCTTGCATACATCTTGTTTTTAAGTCTGTAAGGGAAAAATGTCCATTCAGCAGATTCCTTTTCCAAGCCATGGTCATTTAGTATGACTGCTGATCACATATTACTAAACTCTGTTTCTGCATTTAAGCAAGCTTTTTCTTTCAGCATATATACAACATAATTAATTTCAGCATTATATTAATAAAATCTAACAATTCCCTCTGTTTTTAAACATACTCAAAACATTTTATATAGAAAACACATTAAGAAACAAAACCTTTAGTCTTTTTTGATACAAGTCAAAATACAATTTTACATAGTTAATACAATGATATTAAGTATTACTACCAAAACTGAATGTATTTCAAACTTTGTCTTTTGCAGACCATTCTGTGAAAATATTTTTTATCAGTTATGAGCTGTGTCTGCTTTAATGTTATTTTTTTTTTAACTTGATCAATTTATTCTTTTGCAATCACAGAATTTAATTTATGACTTAGAACTGTTTCATTAACTCTTTGCAACTGTTGAATTAACTATAAGAGAATAACTATGTGCTACTGCAAGCATTTATACACTGCTGAAAATATACAGTTTTAATGTCATTTTAACCATAACATTGTGTTCATGTCTCTGAACTGCTCAATAACATCTTGGTAAAATACTGAACTGGGCTTAGATAATAAATATTTGGAAGCAATTATTTTACTGGGGTAAAACCAGTGATATTACAACTTGACAAATTACTTTTGAACTTATTACGATGTATCCTGTACAGTATGTATTTACACAGACTGTTTGCTATTTATGCATTTCAATTTACTAGGTATATTGGACCCATTTTTTTAAAACATGTTTTTTCACACATATTTATTACTAGACATTCATTTAATTTGTACTGAATTCTTCTGCATTTGTACATACAATGACTATAAAGTACATTTAGTCTAATCTTACAAATTTAATAACATTAATATTAAGCAAAATCTTGGAAAATGTTTGTCTCTTTAGAAATATCTAGTGGAATTGATACCATATCCATATGTTCTGTTATTTTAAACTACATACTCAACAATTATTACAAATATTCATGCTTTTTATACCAACATTGTTTTGCCAAAAACATATTAAAAATAATGACCATTCTTGCTATTAGAAACATTTATGCATTTTGCATATCTTTATTCTCTCTTGTATAGCTTTAATAAAGCAATTTTAAATCATCTCGTTTTTTAAACCATCTCTTGTATAGCTTTACAATTTAACAGGCTGTAAATACAATTTAATTCTAAACAATACAATAATAACCATTATGATAGCTATTAACAACTTGTAAAATATCTCACCCTGTCAGGTTTAATCCAGTTTACCAGTATTTCTAATACACTAATACCTGTTTTTTCCTCTCCCTAAAAGGGTATTGTCAAGAAGGAATGAGATTTTTTCCTGTAGCTTTATTTTAGACCCTTATTATTTATTTTTATGTAGCGTTATTTCAGACCCTTGTTATTTATTTTTTCTGTAGCTTTATTTCAGACCCTTGTTTATTTTTTCTATAGCTTTATTTCAGACCCTTGTTGTTTATTTTTTCTGTCAGACCCTTGTGCAGTACTGCTTATACAGTCAGTGTAAAACTGAAAAGTACCCCTCCCCCTGTAGTACTTCAGCACTGTTTACCTGCCCTATGCTGTGAGAATAGAATGTATGTCAGCCCAACACTTTGGTTATACATTTATTTTATTAGGTTACTAAATAAAGCTTTCACTGTATATTACCTCTAGTATGTATTTACACCCTCCTGCACAATTGATTTGAACTGTATATATACTATAGCCCATTTTCTGGCTGTACTTGATGCAACTGAGGTTTTTTTTGTCCTTTTAACATTTACTTGCAAACAGATTATCAGTGACATCTATGCACAATTGTGGCATTTTATGACAATTACCAAATAGTGTTGCCTGTAAACATTTTAACAAGTATGTTTTAATAACAATGATGCTTTAGAAAAACTCAAGCTACTTGCCTGGCAATCAGTCTTGTTGTTTATCTTATCTTTTCAACATTTCCTGTAACTTCATTCAGTCTAGGAAGGTCTGAGCTCACATTTCATACTCTGTAAACTATAATTAATTCTTTTGGCATTTTTCCTTTAATGTGATTGTGATTTGCATAACTATGCATTTATACAACATAAATAGACATCATTTTACAATTACCTTACATGGATTTCAGTATTTATTATTTATTTATCTATTTAACTGTCCTGCCATTAATTTTACAAAAACTGTTTGAATAATACCATCTGTGATTTTCTTTTTAAAATTCAGAACTTTAACTGTTTGGTGTTACTATATAATTATAAACAAATTGTAAAAAACAAAATAGATATTAGTTTAATTAACACGTTTATATTTATATTATTTATATTTGCTGTTGTCTGCCTTTTGCTTTTGTGTATTGTAAACAAATGTACTCTAGATGAAAAGAACATACATGGATGTCTGTCTTGTATCTGTATATCTTTATACAAGTATGCCAGTCTTGTGACTTTAAATCTTTATTCTTATTAACTATTTTTATTTAATGTTATACACTAGAACAGTTTTGTTTACCTTTTGACTATGCTAATGAATGGCATTCATATGCTTTACTTTACTGTAGTACTGATAGATGTCTTGCTTTAACTGAATGAAAGTAAAACATTTAAGAATGATTTGTCCAGACATCAGATCCTACCATCCTACCATGTATGTTTAACCATTTTCAAAACATAAACATATTATAAAATATATTTCTTTTGCACAGATTAGCTGTGTATGCAGGAAGTTCCCAGTCTCTGTCAGTTCAGCTAATTTATTTCCTTTATCCTGCAACTGCTGTTGAATTTCCAGTAATGTTGCATGGTCTTTCTGACATTCTTTAGTAAGCTGTTCTGCTGAATTTGAAACTCGTATGCACTTTTGAAAAGATGTATGTATAACTTGTCTAAGCTTCCTGAACTCATTGTGTCTGTCTTTTAGAAGTTTACTACATTCCTTTGTAACAAAATGTACTAGGGGTTCTATCAGTAACTGATTTGACTCACATGTGGTGACAGGACAATAACTGTTCAACATCAGAATGTAATTCTTTATCATGAACAGATCTGTCTTTACAGTCTATTTTTTTAGCAATATGATGCAATACTTTTTTGTGGCATAATACACAAAATGCAGTTTTTGTTGAAGCACACAATAAACATTTGTCATATTTCACATGATTTTCTTTGAGATACCAGTCAAATATTGTAATACATTTGCATAATGCCTTACTATCAACCTGCCCTAATAAGGTTTTACATTTACTAATGTGCTGTGTATACCAACATTGCAATTTACTAAAGTTTGGTTTACTCCTGCATGAATTATAAATCATATCCATACTGTCTAATATACAAACTGTCTATGAATAAACTATCTTAAGAATATACAAACTCTCTTAAGAATATACAAACTCTGTTTAACATCATCCACACTAAATATGTGACACAAAAAAAAAGTCTTACCAGTTAGCAAGAAAACAGGTGATCAAGCTGTTATTGCAGATGGCTAGAAATTTTTCAGAGTCAGCTGAGAAGCTGGTGAAGCACAACAGGCAGCGGACTACTGTGCTAGTGGACATTCACCTTTTCTTGAAGAATTTATGGCACTGCGAATTTCTTGAACTAGTATCACTCCGGATTGTAGACGTCTAAAAAACTTTACTACTGCAAGCTGCATAAACTGGAATACTTCTGTTTAGGATTTACACATACGTACAAATGTTAGTTACTGCAATTTGACTGAAGTGACCCTCTGCAGGGCTTACCATCACTCCCCCTGTGGTTGAATTGCAGATTGTAGGTTCAAATGCAAGCTAGCTTGCCATTGAAAAAATTATATGGTTCTTAATTGCTGCTTGCTGCTTGCTTCTTGCTGTGGGATGGAGTTGAAGTGTTCTTAAGACACTCAGTCTTGCTGGCTGGATTCTGCTAAAATTCAAAGTCTGGTTATATTTGCATTCACAGTCTGTCGCATACAGAAACTTGCAGAATATACACTGATGAGAGAATATACTTTGCAGCACCTGTCTTTAAGAGCAGTAACCAATAACTTTTATAATAAATCAAACTGGACAAACGTTGCAGCTTAAAATACTGTTCCAACTTTACTTCTCATATAGTACAGATGATGTGAGAGATATAACATTTACCTTAGGACAAATGAGTCCCAACCATACCTCTAACATAACTGGATTTATACAGCTCTTTATATACAGTTTTAGTCCTCTTGGTATTCTATTTTTGGAGAATTGCTTATCCTGTAGAAACAATACTAAGCTTCCTTGTTTAACAATGTCTTGTAAGAGACCAGCTTTTCTGACAGTGTGAATATCCTGTAACAGTGTCCTGATGTCCATGTAGAAAAACATATTTTTGAGGAAACACATTGTTCTGTATTCTATTTGGATCTGTATTTAAGAACATCTGTTCTTGTGCCAATGCTGATAAGCATATCCTGTTTTTTATGCAGAAAAACATATTTTTGAGAAAACACATTGTCAGAGATCAGCTTTTCTGACAGTGTGAACATCCTGTATTTTATTTGGATCTTTGTTTAAAAACATCTGTTCTTGTGCCATATCCTGTTTTCCATGCAGAAAAACATATTTTTGAGGAAACACATTGTCACAGTGTTATTGTCCATTCTTTAAAAGCAGATTTTGTATTTTTGCTCTTGCATACATCCTGTTTTTAAGTATGTAAGGGAAAAATGTCTATTCTTTAAAAGCAGATTTTGTATTTTTGCTCTTGCATACATCCTGTTTTTAAGTCTGTAAGGGAAAAATGTCCATTCAGCAGATTCCTTTTCCAAGCCATGGTCATTTAGTATGACTGCTGGTCACATATTACTAAACTCTGTTTCTGCATTTAAGCAAGCTTTTTCTTTCAGCATATTTACAACATAATTAATTTCAGCATTATATTAATAAAATCTAACACCTCCCAAATGAGAAGAATGATTGAAACAAGGGTGTATACCAACAAAAATTTGACAGCTGTGGAGGAATTCTGTTTAAAGGAACTTTCGACCAACAGTTAATATAGAGTGATGAAACCGGACAAGGGTGGAGGGGTTGTTATGTCAAATTTAGATTATACGTGGAACATACAGAATATATTACAGGATTCTGATACCTATGATTTGGTGCCCAAATTTGAGGTTCAGAGGGCATACACAAAGATTGATTGGCAAATCGATGATTTTTTTTTGTGAAGGAATAATCAACCATGACGAATACATTTATATGACAGTAGAACATCCGGTTATGCCCAATATGTTCGGTATACCCAAGATACATAAGGACATTGGCAACCCTCCATTTAGACCAATTGTGGCAGCCAGGGGATCAAAAACAGAACCCCTGGCAGCATACATTGACACTATTAGTAAACGCACTCTTGATTATATACCACATATATTAAAGGACTCATGGCACTGTTTGGACTGTTTAAGGACTTTGCAAAACACGATCTTGGGGGATTTTTGGTTTGTTACAGTTGACATAATAAATTTATTTTCAGTAATACCTCATGATGTAGGTTTGGAATGTTTTTCAAGTTTGTTACAGTTGACATAATAAATTTATTTTCAGTAATACCTCATGATGTAGGTTTGGAATGTTTTTCAAGAAGTTTGGCAAAGCATTGCAAAATTCACCAAGTAAAAAGAAGTCTATTAGTTGACTTAATGCAGATTGTCCTAGAAAACAACTACATTCAGTTTGAGGGTGAATTTTACAAACAGTGCACGGGAGTAGCCATGGGGGCTAGATGTGCCCCCATTTATGCCAATCTGGTTCTAGCCGATTGGGAGGACCAATATGTTTTGACATCAACTTATGCATCTAAGATGATTATTTATCTAAGATTCTTAGATGATATACTTTCCTTATGGAAGGGTTCACGAGATGAGTTAGAGGACTTTATAGTTTATCTTAACCACACTACAACTTTCCTGAAGTTTACTAGTAAGGTTGAAAAAAGCTCGCTTGGTTGAAAAAAGCTCGCTTGATTTTCTGGACTTGCATTTATATATCAGAGATGGAAGAATAGAATCAAGTTTATTTAGGAAAAAGACATATAGCAACACCTTGTTACACTACGAGAGTTGACACCCACACTATGTTAAGAAAAACATAGTAAAAGGTCAGATTATCAGGGTATCTCATATAGTAAGTGAAGATATTGTATTTTTAGAAGAAATAGAGACATTAATTGGTTTATTTGTAGAAAGAGGTTATCCCATGGACTTATTAACATCTGGCAAAAATTTGGGGAAAAACAGTACATTGGGAGAAATAAAACCTTGCTCCTACGCAACAAATAGAATTCATCGGAGCAGTTTTCAATACCTGGTCCTGTCTAGTGTCACTCCCAATTCACAGGCTCCAGCGATTGAGGTGCCAGCTCCGGGTGATACTCTGTCAAACAAAAGTTTCAGCAAGGGAGGTCCTTCAGGCCTTATGATCCATGGCAGCTTCAATTCCAGTAGTGCCCCTGGTGAAGCTACACATGGGAATCCTGCAATGGCTCCTTCTTCCTCAGTGGTTCCCGAACTATCACCCCCTCAGTTACCAGATTCACATAACCAACTCCTGCAAGCGGGATCTTATTTGGTGGACGAGGCCATACGCAAAACTTTGGAGTTACACATTCCAGTCCCCTCAGCCCAGGGCCATTGTGACCATGGATGCTTCCCTGATTCTGTGAGGGGGCATTTCCAGAGGAAGATAGTCCAAGGCGCATGGTCCACCTTAGAGGCCAACCTGCATATCAACATTCTAGAACTGAGAGCGGTGCTATTAGCATTGCAGGCTTTTCATCTGGTTCTCCCTTCTGGGCAATTGCAAGTCAGTCAGACAACATGTCAGTGGTCTGGTATATCAACAAGCAAGGAGGATCCAAGTCCCATGCCCTGTGTCGAGAGGCCCTGAGAATTTGGCAGTGGGCAATAGCTTCCAACTGCTTTCTGATAGCAAGGCATATCCTGGGGAGCTCCAGCGTAATTGCAGACAAAGTGACCAGATACATCCTCCTGTCTCACGAGTGGTCCCTCAACCCCAAGGTGGCGACAGAAATATTCAGCCACTGGGGCCAGCCTTGCTGCAATCTTTTCACCTCCCCATCGAACAAGTGCAGCAGCTGTTTTGCCCCATTTTCCACGAGGAACATTCTAATCCACAATTGTCCCACCGGACTTCTTTACGCTTATCCTCCCATTCGCCTGATTCCGCAATTCCTAAGGAAAGCTGTTCAGTTCAGATGCAAGGTGATTCTCATACCCCTGTTCTGGCCGTGACAAGTTTGGTCCCCCTTCTTTCGCCTCACCTAGTATGCCTGCCGTGGGTTTTAGACCCTCTTCCAGATTTGATTACTCACCCCCAAGGGTTGAGCCATCCGAATCTGTCCAGTCTCAAGCTGATGGCTTGGTTTCTCCACTTTCGTTAGTTGCCAGGCAAACTAATCCCACTTCACCAGTATCACTCTGGAGGAACTCATCCTTCCTGCCCAATGTTGTTTCTGATTTTTCCATTAACCAGACCATTGACCTACCAGTGTTCTTTCCAAATTTTTCCAATAAAGGAGAGTACTGCCTACATTCCTTAGATGTGTACAGGCAGCTGAGATTCTACCTAGACAGGACCCAAACCTATGTGTAAATCTGATCAGCTTTTCATTTCCTTTTCTGGGCCTAGAATGCAAAGTCCTGTTTCCAAGGTTACGTTATCGAAATGGCTAAGGGACTGCATATGTTTTATCTATTCTCTAACAAAAGAACCTATGTCTAAGGTTAAAACCCATTCCACAAGATCTATGGCAACATCTATAGCCTTCCATTCCAGAGCTTCCATGGATGACATTTGCGTAGCAGCCACTTGGGCTAAACCTCATACCTGTATCAATCATTACAAATTGGATTTGGTCTTCAAAGGGAGAGCTGCCTTCGGCTCAGTGGTACTCGGGAATGTTCTTCCATAAGGCCGCCCAGGGACCTCAAGGTAGCTTGGGATTCTGTCCCATCAGTGATGAATGGAAAGAAGGTTAACATCAGATAAAGAAGTTATGTCTTACTATAAAGTTCCATCTGTGTTGTTGATCTTCTTTCATTCATCACATCCCACCATCCATTCCCCACCAAAGGCTCCTGGGGGATGCTTTGGGTCCAAGTAGTGTCCTAGGGTATTTGCGCAGAAGTGGCCTCGGCATTACTTCTCTATCTCTAGTAAACTTGATCTGAGGTAACAGGGAGAAGGGCATTTTGGATAGAAGCTTAGCTCAAGAGTTTTTGGCTGGCTCGAGCTTGGTAAAAGGCCAGCTCCATCAGTGATGAATGAAAGAAGATCAACAACACAGATGGAGCATTATGGTAAGACATAACTTTTTTTTTATCTTTTACAGTGTTTTGCAGGTCTGTGCTTAGCTGTGCTGTGTACATAACAGCATTAATTTAATTCATATAGTAGCCACTGAGTGTTTCTCCTTAGCTATATCTGATTGTATTACCAGTTATTACCATATCGCATGCATAATACCATTGCTTGTATAGTACCTTGCTTATTACCTGATTCATATCCACCAGGTAGTACTTGCTAACTTGTGACACCCATATTTATAAATTGTCATTTTCATATTGAAATTGTTTCCCACCATATTGTACTGACACATTTAAAGTGTTAAACCAGTTCCTTTGTTTGTTCTGCCAACAGAAAGTACAGTTGTGTAAAATCTTACCATAATGGTAGATGTTCTTGCCTTCACCATTGCAGTATTCATAACTCATGGGATTCCCTGCCATGGAAGCCCATCATCCAGCCAGTCTACCAAAGCCTACCATTGCTTTAAGTTACACTGAATGTCACCTAAATGCTCCTTGCGTAGAGTAGGACATAAAGGTGATATGCAGGCGGACCATCCTCAGAACTGATTGCCCTAGTAGGAGCAGCAGGCCTAGGAAAACCAAAGAGAACCTGCACATCCAAGAAGGAAAAAAGACTAGGGGGATGGAGGGAGGGAGTGAATGGTGCAGTGGTGAAGGAAAGGACATCTACCGTTATGGTAAGATTTTACACAACTGTACTATGTCCTTGCATTCACTGTTGCAGTATTCATAACTCATGGGAAAGTGCCAAAGCTCAAGAAGAAACTTGGGAGGAGGAAGCAGCAGTAGAGCCCTCTAACAAGCCATGAAGAATGGCATTAGCAAAACCAGCTGTAGCTCTGGAGATACCATGCAGCTTGTAGTGTTTGGTAAAGGTATGCACAGAAGTCCAGGTAGCTGATTCAAGAATATAATTAGTGTCCGAGCCCTTGAAAAAAGCACCAGAAGAAGCCACAGCTCTAGTAGAATGAGCCTTTACAGAAGAAGGCAGGCTCTCGCCATGAAAAGTGTTACAAAAAGAAATAGACTTTGAAATCCAAGTAGAAGTAGTTTGCTTGGAAACCGCCTATCCTGAAGACCGAGGATGAAAGGAAACAAGCAACTGATCAGATTTTCTGATAGCTTTAGTCTTACCAAATAACATCTAAGCTGTCTATGCACGTCTAAGGTATGCAGCACCCTCTCACTGTCAGATTGCGGAGAGGGGAAAAAAGTAGACAAATTAATAGAATGATTAAGTGACAACTCATTAACCACCTTGGACATAGAAGAAGAATTAGTATACGAGGGCAACCTGTCCTCATGGAATATCAAAAAAGGCAGACAAAGCCATAAGGGCTTGCAACTCAGACACCTGTCTGGATGAAGTAAGAGCTAACAAAAGAGCTGTCTTCGAAGAACAATGGTGCAAGGAAGCTGAAACAGCAGGCTCAAAAGGAGCCTGAGTCAATTTCTCCAGAATGAAATTAATATCCGAGGGAGGAGGAACAGGCTTCCTGGGAGGTCTAATATTAAGGATGCCTTTAAGAAATTGCTTAGCCTCAAATCTAGAAGCAAACGGAGGAGTTAACGGCAGACAAGTAGAAAGAGCTGATAAGTGGGCCTTAATAAAGGAATAATCAAAACCAGCATTGAGCAAGTCGCACAAATAAGAGAGAACCAAAGGAACATCCACAGTGAATGGGTCCAGGTCACTAGAAAGACACCAAATAGAAAACCTCTTCCATTTACATAAGTAGGATTTCCTAGCCTCCTGCAGGATCTGCAGCACATCCTCAGAAAAAAGGTGTTTATGAAGAATCAAAACCCTATCACCCACAGTGTCAGTTAAAGCGTGGACAGGTGGGGATGGATGAGAGATCCATTGTCTTGTGTGAGTAGATCCACCCTGTGAGGTAACTTGTGATGATTGCTCTTGGCTAGATGCAGAAGTAGAGGGAACAATGCTGTTGCAGCCAAAAGGGAGTCACCAACAAGATTTTGGCTGAACAGGACTCTTGGAATGAGAAGGGGAGGGAATGTATAAAGAAACATCCCTTTCCAGGAAAATGAGATTGTGTTCACCTTCCATACCAGAGGACCTGGGACTCTGGCACTAAACAGAGGAAGATGTCTGTTCAGAGGGGAGGGAAAAAGATATACCTGAAGAGTACCCCACTGGTAAACAATGTCCAGAAACACATCCCTGTGAAGCATCCATTTGTGGGATTGAGTGAATGACCTGCTCATAGTGTCTGCCACAGTGTTCTGATCTGAAAGAATTTAAACTGCCTAAAGAGTGACTTGATACTTGACAGCCAGATTCCATACCAGACGTGCCAGCTGGCAAAGAAGGTAAGATCTTGTTTCCCCCTGTTTGTTGATATACTACGTAACTGTGGTATTGTCTGTGAATATCTTGAGAGGCCACGGAGACAAAAGAGGATGAAAGGCCTGAAGAGCCAGCATAAAAGCTCTCATCTCTTTGACGTTGATGTGTTCCTTCTGCTGACAAGATGACCACACTCCCTGAACCTTCAGGGAGCCAAACGTAGCCACCATCCCACATCAGAAGCATCTGTGAACAGATCCTGAGAGGGAAGAAGAGGATGAAAAGGGAGCCCTGGATTCAGAGAAAACTACTGAATCCAGCAAAGAAGCTCCTTCTTGAGACAAGAGAGAAGAGGAACTGTAAAGTCTAGAGGATGCACATATTGAAGCCACACCAACTTCAGAAACCACTGGAACGTCCTCATATGGAGTTTGGCCAGAGGGACCATCGGAATGGTGGAAGCCATGAAACCCAGAGCTCTCAGAAACCTCCTGGCGGTAATGTAGGCCAGGGGAAGAAGAGTTTAAAATTAAGAAATGAGAGTTAAGGCTTCTCGATGAGGCAGAGAAGCCAGCATTGGCAGTGTGTCAATCCTGCAACCCAGAAAGACATGATCTTGAGAAGGAGTCAGGGAAGACTTTTTGAAGTTTATCGTGAACCCCAGGCTGTGTAGAGAGGAAATGGTAAAATGAAGATGAGTAAGGAAATATTTGGATCCCTTGAAGCTTGCAAAAAATAATCACAGGAGCAAAGCATTTGGTGAACATCCTTGAGGCAGTAGAAAGGCCAAAGGGCAAAGCACAGAACTGAAAATGCTAGGAAGCAACAAAGAAACACAAAATCTTCCTGAAAAGAGGGTGGATTGGAATATGGAGATAAGCATCCTTGAGATCCAGAGATACCATAAAGGCCTGAGGGAGCAAGAGAGGAAAAAGGGTCCAAAGTGACAACATCCGAAAGGAAGGCCCCTTCAGAAAAGTGTTTAGATGAGACAGGTCTAGAATCAGTCTGCAAGTACCCTCTTTTCTGGGCACTAGAAGCATTGTTGAATAAAATCCCTTCCCCCTTTGGGGCATAGGCACCTCTAGAATAGTACCCTGAGAGAAGAGATCTCGAAGAACCTCTGGGGAAAAAAGGAAGTTGTTCCCAAGGAGGCTGAGGAATGCCCATAAAAGGGGGACGGAAATCCACACCATGTAGTAACCCTGATGAATGACTTGACAGAATCCAAGAATCCTGAGTGATTTGAAGCCAAATAGGAAGAGAAAGAGAAAGGCGAAGAGAAAGGAATGTGGCTGGGAACAGGTTTTTCAGGAAGAGAAGGCTTTTTAATCCCTGCAGTCTGAGTGGCCTTAGCAGGAGGAACCCATTTACTGCCCCTTTTACCTTTAGCAGGAGGGTGAGATTGCCTATGAGCAAAGGCTGGCTTAGAAGGGTAGTTTCTCTGAAGTTTAGACTGAGAAACAGACATATTTAAGCTCCTGTGAGGACCTTCCCCTTGTCCTGAAGATACTTAAACCAGCAGCCGCTTCCCCAAAGAAACGTTTATTATGTGGAGGAGCATCCATCAGTTTAGCCTTAATATTGAGTAAAGGTTGAAGCCTATGCCAAGAGTACCTCCTCAGTACTGAAGCAAAAGCAGCAGCCCTAGAAGAGGCATCTGCTGCATCATAACTACATTTGATAGAATCACAAACTACTTGAGAGGAATTTACTCCCAGAGTCTGGAAGATCAGAAAAAAAGCTGAGAAGCCTGAGAAAGAAGAGCCACCTCATATCTAGATATATGGGTCTATAATTAATAGCCCTAAAAGCTAGGATAGCTGAAGTATAAACCTTCTTACCCAGCCTGTCAATGTTCTGCTGTCCTTATCAGAAGGCAGTAACTTGGAAGAAGAAAGCAATTGAGACAGCTTATCAGAGGCTACAAGCACCACAGAGGGGTCAACAGCAGGACATTTGAACAAAAAGGAACAATCCCAAGGAACAATCCCCAGGCACTCTATAAAACCTATCAGACTTCTTGGAAGCAGGGGGCAGGGAATCCTTCACTTTAGAGGCATTGGAAAAAACATCTAGTAAAGCAGCCAAGACAGGAGGAATAGATGCAGGTTTAGGAGATTCCCCCATCAGTGCCACAGAGACAGTAGCTCATAGTACCTCTTATGGATATCAGAAACTTGGGCACAGTCCCAGTTAAAAAATTCCATCATCCTAGAGATGGTGTCCCCAAAGGAAATTTCCTCAAAAGGAGTATCTGGACTATTAGATTCCTTCTCCTCTGACCTGTAGTCTAAAGGAGAAAGAATCTGAATAGATTAAGTAAGAGATTCTTCATTAGAGTCCAACTCTTTCTCAGGAAAAAGTCAGTTCTTTGGACCTTTTAAATGTAGAAGAGGACCAAGGAGTAACTGGAACCAATACCCCATTGAGGAGGCCTTAATGACAGTACAGCATTATATAACCCCTGAGAAAATGCCTGCCACTCACTTTGTGGATCCCTAGGAGCAGAAGAAATGTTTAGTTTTCTGTTTCTTTTTTAAGGGAATGTCCATCCTAGAGAACTGAAAAGGCTCCGACTCAGGACGGCATTCCACAACCGTAATAGGAACTTCTTCACTCAGAAGAACCTGGGAAACCCACCAACCCCCTCTGAAACAATCAATCATGGTTCCCCCTGAACGTCCGAAAGAGATGCCTGCAAAGCCTCGTTAGACATGCTGCCCACCAAATTCTTGCCGGCCACCAACCCGGCCGTGGCAGAGAAATCCAACAACACAGCCAGGCGAGGCTCCGGGTTTGTAACAACCTCAGGAGAAACACCTGGCAGAGGCTGGACAGGGCAAGATTCCTGTCTTACCTTTTTCACTTTCTCCAAGATTTGGAGAAGAAACTATCTGGCAGAGCATTATGGTTAGATAGGAGGGGCTTAGAAGCCTGAGAGTGTCTCAAATGTCAAACTGACTAAAAGACTAGACTACATCAAGTCATTTATTTAAAGATAGCTTATTCCTTCATCAGAGTGCATGCCTCTGCTGCCTCAATCTGTAAAGCATGTTGGTCTGAGATTGTAACTAACCCTTCCTAAAGATGTCCTCCAATTAAGATCTCTGAGGACAACAGTGTATTCTCTTTGCAACTTAAATTTTGTTAGGAAATCTGAATTTGCCTTCCTCTGAGTTATCAGAAGATTTGAAGTACCTGTCATGGAAAATCATTTTCTTGGTAGCTGTCACTGTGGGAGGAGGAATTTAGCACGGCAGTGATTTATATTAAACCTTCTTACACAGTTTTCCAAATTGAAAAATGTCTTCTTAGAGAGTTTTTTGCCTGATGCATCTGCTGTCTGTCTTAGTCGGTCATTTAAGTAGTCATTGCTATCCCTAGGCTACAAAAATTCAGGGAAACACCTTTTGTTTACTTTGAATTTTCAGAGACAATTGTGATTCTACATCAAGACATGTTCTTAAAGAAAATTATGCCATTTCTTGTCATTTATGAAGAGGAAGGAGTGCCTATTATTAAACATAATAAAACATGCAACCATCTTTCAAAATGCAGGTGACTGTTCCCTCATATGTTCAGCTTCCTCCCTACCAAACCTCCTACAAACAAAACAACAATCTTTCCAAGACATTGAAAAATACCTCTCAGACTCTCAACTCATACCCAATCCAAATAAAACAAAACTTATGCTCTTCACCAGTAGCAAAGTTCCTGACACCTCTTCCCCTTCACCTTTTACTCAGCCAATAAAACTAAAATTTGAACCTGTCCATCACACCAAACTCCTTGGAGTTGCAGTTGACAGCCACCTAAATTTGGCAAACACCTCACTCTAACTATCGTAAAGGTCCACATTAAGCTATGGTCACTGTACAGAGTCAAGCCATACCTAACCAAGGTCACTAGACATTCTTTAGCTAGGACTCATCTATTCTTTACCCTTCTATATGCCTCACCAGTATTCACTAATTTCAGAAAATCAGATTTAAACACACTGGAGTCCTACTGTACCAAAATTACAAAATTCACTACTAACATCCCTTACAAATCACATCCCTGCTCAACACTTCATAAACTAAATTGGATTGAACTGCCCAATCTCCTATCCCTCAACCAACTAACTTTCATTCATTCCATCTTCCACCATTCAGACAATTGTCCAGCATACATGAGCTTAGTGCAGCCCTACTCAAATGGCAGGCTGCTAAGATCTTCCAACAAACTAGTACTCAGTAACTAAATCTAATAATTGTTACGGTAACTCTCTATTCTCCCACCAAATATCCAAGTCCTGGAATGAATCAAGGTTATTCTCCACCAATAAAGTATCAGTAGATTTTAACTTAATTTTTTTTAAAATTTGATGCCAATAAATCAAATGTTTTTGTTCAAATATTGACATTTTATAAAAATTTGTAGAGAAAATGACCCCTTGTGTATATGCAATGGGGAAAAGAAGGAATAACCAACATTCATATGATTGAACTCTAAGGATAAAAATTTTAAAGGATTTTAAAATAATATTAATATAGTTTGATATAAAGTATTGGGTAGGGCAGAGTGTAAAATATTCTCTTAGTTTCCATATGAATGTGTTATTTACTAAATTTAACTTATTATTATTTTTTAAGTTTTGTGATGAAGAGAGAAAATCTTTCCATTTTGCTGAGTAATTACTATCAATAAGGTACAAAATAGTTTTAATAACAGAAATTGAATATATTTCTAAATTTGGAAATGTAATACATCCATTATTCCAGCTATACATATGGTATGTTAAGGAAATCCTGGGTTTAATTGGAAACCAAAGAAAATTTTTAATCATTGTGTTAAATTTCCTAATTATTGTATAAGGTGGAGGAATAAAAATAGATTGAACTATATATAAGGTTTTTGGAAGAAGAATCATTTTTATGATAGTTTTTCTTCTATTGAGAATTTTATTTTAGACCATTTTTGTATTAATTTGTCTTTCTTTTATACTATTTTCAAAATTTAGCTTTTGTATTTCTTTTATATTATTGGCAATCATCATACCTAAATATTTTATATGCTGGGACTGAGGTATATATTTTTCATATTTATTTTGAATGTTATATTTTTTGAGGCCAGTTAATAATATTTGTGTTTTGTCTTGATTAAATTTAAGAACAGAGTTATTTTGAAAGTGATCCATATCATTAAATCATTTTTGAATTGTTGGGTTTTTACCACCTAATGTCATCTGCAAACATTTGAATCTTGGAAGTTTTATTAAGACCTTTATCAAAACCTTTAATATTACTATTTCCTCTAATCAGTTTCGCCCAAGGTTCCATAATTAAAGTAAATAGAAGAGGAGATAAAGGGCAACCCTTGTTTAGTCCCTTTAGTAATAAGTATGGACTGGGATATGTTAGAACCAATTTTTATATAAGCTTGAGAACCTGTATATAAGTGGGTGATAAGATTAATAAAATTATTTGAAAACTTAAGTTCCTGTAGAAGAATAAACAGATAATTCCAATTAACTGAGTCAAAAGCACAGTTTATGTCTAAACTAACTATAGTTAGGTTATTTATTTAAGTTTTTAGTTGATTCAATTAATGTTATTATTCTCTTAATGTTATCAAAAGTTGTTCTATTTATTATGAAATCTGTTTGGTCTCATCTACTAAATTAGGAAGAACATTTTTAAGCTTCTTTGCATAAATAGACATGAACATTTTATAGTCCGTGTTTAATAAGGATATAGGTCTGTATGAGTTACATTTTGTAGGGTCTTTTTCGGCCTTCAAGATAGGAGAAATTAATGTATATTTCCAGGATGGAGGGGACGAATTATTATTTTGTATATTATTAAAAACTGAGAGTAATAATGTTAGAGCTTAGGTAAAATGTTGTAAATATCTGGGATAATACCATCATTAGCAGGTGCTTTATTTTGTTTGAGTGAATTAATTTGTTTTTGAATGTCTTTTAATGTAATTTGTCTGTCCAGTAGTTTGATTTGTTCTTCTGTTGAGTTTTTTTTTTGTGTTCTTATTAATAAATTCTTGAATTTCATTCTTTGGATTTATTAATGTAGAAGATTGGTTAAGCTTAAGGAAAAAAAATCTCTAAATTCATTCAATATGTTATATAAATCTGATACCTTTCTTTTATTTTGGAGTGAATATATTTCTTTAATATGGCTAAATTTGCTTAATCTTTTCACTTTATTGGCCAAGAAGTTCAAAGATTTGGGATTTATTGAAAAATTAATAAATTTAAATTTTTCAAGACTAATCATAATTTTATGATTTAAGATTTGAAGATATTTCTTGTTTAAAGTTGTTATCGCTTCTAGTTTAGATTTTTCTAATTGACTTTTTTTTGATAACTCAAGATTCAAAATATCAAGCTTGGTTTGTATTTCCTTTAAATCTTTATCCCATAAACATATTTTTTGTACCAATAGATTATTCTGCCATGCAAGTACACCTTCATTGCATCCCAGACAAATATTTCAGATGTGTTACTATTGGTATTAAATTCTAAAAAAGTATGAACTTCTTTTAATATGAAGGAATTAAAATCTTTTAATTTAGTAATATATGCTGGTATTCGTTTTAGGGCGGCCACGGTGGTGCAGTGGATGTTATGTGATCCTATCTCGCCTACATTCTGAATGATGGGTTCGGAGCCGATCCCTCGGCTCCGACTCGGCACGCTTATGCCAAAGAGCGAAGTCTCTTATTGGCTGAGCTTACTATATCCCAGGATGCACCACTGCCAGTCCCCCAGATCTCGTTTGCCGCTTAACTGCAAAGACGTGGTCTCGAGCTGGCTGGGCTGAGTAGCTTTTATTAACTACTTTTTCTGTCAGTTTTTTGCTCTTTATATCACAAAAGCCGTTTTAACGGCTATCGCTGCCTTTGTGTACGTGTGAGTTGTGAAATTTGTTGTGTGTGATTGGGTTGAGTTTGTTTTGGCCCCCCCTTACAATCCAGGGCCTTTTCGGTCAACCTTGTACTAAAGCTTTAGTGGTTTAAAGTTCCCGGTCATTACAGCTAAAGTTGTGTGTTACACTATTACTGTAAGCCTTGGGTTTTTTTGTCACAAGCGAATTTATACTTGTTAAATTTCCTGTCAGAAATTGTTTAACATCATGTCTCAAACCCCTAGGCCTTCGGGCTTTAAAAAATGTTCTAAATGTGCTTTTAAGATGTCTGTTACTGATGACCATCTACTTTGTGTATATTGTTTAGGGGCAAAGCACTTGCAGGAGTCATGCAGCGTATGTCACGCTTTTTCCTCAAGGGTCCTCCAGGAGAGGAAAAATAAATTGATTCTCAAGGGGTTAATTAAACCCTCTTTGAAGAAGCCTTGTCTTCCTCTCCGACTCCTGCCAAAAGAAAGGGCTTGGTTCCGACCAGTCCGTCGGATCCGACTGCCAAGAGACCTAGGCAGGCCTCTCCTTCGGCTCCAAAGACTACGGAGCCGAGGTCGGAACGGTCTGCCTCGATGCCTCCAGCATCGACTCCTCGGACCGGAGCCGATGGCTGGGGCATCGAGGCGGGTCACCTTCGCGGCTCCACTGCTCGGAGCCGACAAGGGTCGCCCGCTCAGACACTTCCTCCTCGGCGCGAAGTCTACCTCGGCACCGATGGAATCTGGTGTGTGTTTCCTCGGCGCCGATTCTCATCGAGTCGCCTGAGCCGGTCCCCTAGTCCCTTGGGGCCGAGGAGAGGTCTTCTCGAACCCGTTCTGTTTCCTCTCGGTCTTGAGAATGTCGGATTCTGATATAGACAGGGTGCTCCAAAGACTGTTCCAGTCCCCAGTCTTCCAAAATTTGTTTCGGTTCCGACCCAGTTGGCTTCGGAGCCGATGACCATGACCCACCCATTGCCATTCCTCCTCCGACTGCTTGGCTCCGGAGCAGGTGCTCTTGGAGCCGGTGGAGATCTCAGGGTCGGCTCCGACCCTTACTCCAACCCGGGCCCTCGGGTCCGAGTTTGGTACGTGGACTTCTTCGGCTGGACCCGAGGGTGATGTTTGGGACCTATGCTTTCAGTTCGAGCCTCCCTCGGTGCTTGCTGCGGGACTTCCATCTACCATCATGGCTCGGAGACCGGACACTCCCAGGATTCTGGGGTCCGGCTTTCAGGGCCATGAGGAGTGCCTTGGCCAAATCCTCTTGGCCATCTCTCCGGTTTACCAGCACCTTCCTGGGCGTGGGGACTGGGTCTTTGGCAGTTCCCCTGTCCGTAGCCAGCGGAGCCCCGAGGCCTGAGGTTACCCCAGTGGGGTTCCCTCCTCCTGAGGGTTCTTCGGAGTTGTCTTCAGAGGAACCCCAAGGAAGAGATCGTGCAAGAGGAAGCACGTGGACTCCCCGAGTCTATTACATCGGACACTGATATGGATGATGCGGAGGGGTCCCCTAAGTCGCCCTCGGATGATGTCTCTTTGCAGACATCTTAGAGATCCTCAAACGACGAGGCGGCTGGTTATCCAAAACCCCCTCTGCGGACGTGGCAGTGCTCCTCAAGGCCTTTGTGTCTCAGCCCTCCGCCTCCTGTGTGTCTCCGCCCTTGACGAGCTTCTGGATTTAGTTTGTCGGCGTGGGAACATCCGGATACTGTGGGACCAGTCCCTTCTCGTCCCAACAAATTTTTATCTGCTCCCCGAGAAGGAGTTCCTTACTAAAGGCGTGGCTGTAGATGCCATGGTGGTGGCATCTGCTACACAACAGGACGTGGCAGAGGCTTCAACGTCCATCCATCCTCCTAATAAGGAGTCTAGGAGTATGGATAGGTGCGGAAGCACCCTGACTTCAGCGGCCTTTACCTTAAGGTCTCTGAATTATTTGGCACATTTTACCAGGCTTCAGAGGGATCTGGTCAAGGAGTTGTCAGATTCCCTCTCGGGTAACCTACCTGAGCAGCTAGCCCAGTCAGTTAGCTCTCAGTTGGCTATCCTTACGTCAATTGCTAACTCGTCCATGACGCTCATTTCCTATGCGGCCGAAGGGGCGGGTAGAGCGGCAGGCACAGGCGTGGCTCTACGTAGACAAGCCTGGCTCCGCTTGTGTCAGTTTGCGGAGGCCTTCAAGTCTTCCTTCGCCGACGCTCCCTTTGATGGGTCCTCATTGTTTGGACCCAAGGTGAAAGACACCCTTACCCGCTGTGAGCAAGAGGGAAAAACGTTATCTGCCGTAGGGGCCCGTTATTCCACTCCCTTTCGGCCTTACCCCAAGGCCAAAGGAGGGGAAAATGTGGTTCGAAAATCTCGCAAGTTTTTCTCCCAACAGCAGGAAGATTCCCGTCCAGAGGCAGAGGGCGGGAAATTTTTCAGGGAGACGCCGTCCCAGAGGCGGCAGAGGGCCCGCAATTCTGGAGACCGCGAGTCCTTTCGTGGCTCTTCAGCCTCCCACACGTCATGAGGGATTGCCCGGCTGTGCTGCTCGAGCCAGTCGGGTGTCGTTTGCCAAGCACCTAAAAGCCTGGGAGTCAATCACTCAGGACAGATGGGTGCTTCGGATCATTGCCGGAGGTTACACCATCCCATTCACATTCTCGCCCCACCGTCCAAAAGAATCCCGGACCCACCACCCAGTCAAAGGGAAATAGCAGCCGCAGAAGCTTTAAAGCTGCTAGAAAAGGAGTCATCCAACCGGTCCCCACAGACCAGATCGGATCAGGAAATTACTCCAGGTTCTTTTAGTGCCAAAAGACAGGGGACCTGAGACCAATATTGGATCTCAGCAGACTGAACCAATCCGTCACGAAATCCAAATTCAATGGTCACGTTACAATCCATTCTCCCATTGTTGGAGAAAGATGTTTGGATGTGCTCCATAGACCTCAAGGATGCCTATTATCACATACCGATACATCAGGCGTCCAGAAGGTATCTGCGCTTCAGCCTGGGAGTCAGTCATTACCAATTTTGCTCTGCCCTTTGGTCTCACCACAGCCCCCAGGGTGTTCACCAAGTGTTTGGCAGTAGTGACGGCTCACCTGAGAAGTCTTGGATTCCAAGTGTTTCCCTATCTGGACGACTGGCTCCTGACTGCCACCACCAGGCATCTACTAATGGACAACCTCAAAGCCACCATCTCCCTGGGTGTTACCCTGGGGATTACATTCAATTGGTCAAAGTCTGTCTTGCTGCCCTCTCAACGCATAAAGTTCATAGGAGCAGAGATAGACTCAAGTTTGATCTTGGCGTCTTTCTTCCTGCCGAAAGGATCCAAACTTTACAGGGCCAAGTTCAAGCTCTGATCTCGAGATCCAAAGCCCCAGCCAGGATGGTCCTACAGGTTCTAGGCTCAATGTCTGCCACGGTACTTTTAGTTCCTCTAGCAAGGTTACACATGAGGATTCTTCAGTGGCTCTTGTCAACTCAATGGTCCTTTCAGGATCTTTCCCTCAATCACCACATCATGATTACGGAAGTATGCAAAAGGGACCTTCGCTGGTGGCTTCAAACATCCAACTTGGATCAGGGAAAACCCTTTGTTCTCCCCCCTCCAGTGGTTACCCTGACGACAGATGCCTCCCAGATAGGGTGGGGGGGGCATTGTCTGGGCAGGCTAGTTCAGGGCTCCTGGCTTCCGGACGAAGCTCTTCTCCACATCAACGTGTTGGAGATGAGGGCTGTACTTCTATCCCTACAGGCCTTACACAAGTTTCTTCCTCAAGGCATCATCGCCATCCACACAGACAACATGTCGGTGGTTTGGTATCTGAACAAACAAGGAGGGACCAGATCGTATCCCCTTTGCAGAGAGGCCATGAGAGTGTGGGAATGGGCTGTAGCTACCAACCGCTTCTTGGTAGCGACCCACATCCCGGGAAAGTCAAATGTATTGGCGGACAAATTAAGCAGGACAATTCTCTCTCCTCACGAATGGTCTCTAAACCGCACAGTAGCAGCCCAGATTTTCAAGAGATGGGGACGCCGTGCTGCGACCTATTTGCAACTCCACAAAACACCAAGTGCCAAAGGTTCTTCTCCTTGATTCCACATCAGGAAGTACCAGCCATGGATGCTCTAGCACAACCTTGGCCAACAGGGCTACTTTATGCCTTTCCTCCAATACCACTCCTTCCCAAAGTTATTCAAAAGCTTCTCAACTGGGGTCTTCAATGATTCTGATTGCCCCATACTGGCCTCGTCAGATATGGTTTCCTTACCTAAAAAGCATGCAGTGGACGATCCGTGGACCTTAGACCTGATCCCGGATTTGCTAATCCATCAGTCGGGACATTGGCATCAGTCCCTTCAATCTCTGAAATTGACAGCTTGGCTCCTCCACTTCCAACCTTAGTTAGAAGTCACACACTAGACCCGGAAGTTGTTCACATTTTATCTTCGCCCACAAACCCACCACTAACAAATTGTACCTCAGTAAGTGGAAGAGGTTTGCTATCTGGAGCTCAACTCAAGGGCTTAGACCCTATCACTGCTCCTGTCCCAGAGGTTTTGAAATTCTTAACATCCCTGTTTAATCAGGGATCTTCTGTCTCAACTATTAAAGTTCAACTAGCTGCTATCTCTAAGTTCCATGAATCCACGGATCCTCCTTTGATGAGCAGCAGACTATGCAAAACATTCATTAAAGGTGCGAGTCTGTTAAGACCACCAGTTTTTCATCCTGCACCTCCGTGGGATCTTGATTTGGTGCTTCGCGCATTAACATCCCCCCCTTTTGAACCGGCTGCTACATGCGGATTAAAATATCTGTCTTGGAAAACGGCATTCTTAGTGGCTATTACTTCGGCAAGAAGAGTCTCAGAGCTTCAAGCCCTGTCTATTAAACCACCGTATTTGATTTTCCACAAAGATAGAGTATCACTCAGGCCTAATCCATCCTTTGTTCCAAAGGTCTGCTCTAGTTTCTGTCTTCAACAATCTCTAGAACTACCAGTTTTCTTTCCGAAATTCTCTAATGAAGCAGAATACACTCTCCATAAATTGGATGTTCACAGGCAATTACGTTTTTATTTAGACAGGACTCAGCAACTTCGTAAGTCAGACCAGTTGTTTGTGTCCTTCTCAGATAATAAATTGGGCCAAACCATCACGAAAGCTACAATCTCAAAATGGATCAGAGATTGCATAACTCAGGCCTATTCTTCTTGAATAAACATCTTACATCATCTATCAAAGCTCATTCTACCAGAGCTATGGCTACTTCTATAGCCTTTCATTCCAAGCTCGCTATATCGAAATTTGTGCTGCGGCTACTTGGTCCAACCCGCACACTTTCATTTCCCACTACAAATTGGATGTGGCATCTAAAGGACGAGCATCGTTTGGTTCCACGGTACTCAGGAGTGTTTTCCAGTGAGCCACCCAGGATTCAGGTGCTAGGACGCTGTCCCATCATTCAGAATGTAGGCGAGATAGGATCACATAACATCTTTTAGTTATGTACTCACCATAACTTCAGATGTTTGGGATCCATCTCGCCTACATTCCTGATACCCACCCGCCTTCCCCCTGCCTTGCAGATCAGAAGAGATGGAACGGTTTTGAGCTTCACTGTTTTTATCTTGTTTCATCTGACGATGTTATATAAGCAGGGTATGCATGTGTGCATGTATGCGGACAAACTAGATCTGGGGGACTGGCAGTGGTGCATCCTGGGATATAGTAAGCTCAGCCAATAAGAGACGTCAGGCACAGCTTGCATCTGGGTGGACATCATGGCAGTGTGTGGAGCTGCACTCTGTTTAATCAGACTACACATTACATGTGTTCCAGCTCTGTCATACTCCTGGTGAGGTACTGTTGTGGACTTTACAGGTGCTGGATGTGTGTGCATGAGGTACACCCCACAGGGGCTGTTGTGGTAATTTCTACTGGTGATGAAAGATAACTGCAAAACCAGAATGACCTCCCCTTAGCTAGATGTCAGACAGCATGGACCATACAATCACAACTGGAAATAGGATTCTACACCTACCACCCTAGAACACAGTAAAGGAAAGACACTACGGCTGATGCTGCTCAATGCCCAAGGTCTCTACCTCAAGCTGCACACACTCTATGCCCTTCTCAGTATGTAGCACATTGATGTCTGTGCTGTGCCTGAAACCTGGGTGATGATGGGACAGCGTCCCTAGCACCTGAATCCTGGGTGGCTCACTGGAAAACACTCCTGAGTACCGTGGAACCAAACGATGCTCGTCCTTTAGATGCCACATCCAATTTGTAGTGGGAAATGAAAGTGTGCGGGTTGGACCAAGTAGCCGCAGCACAAATTTCCGATATAGCGAGCTTGGAATGAAAGGCTATAGAAGTAGCCATAGCTCTGGTAGAATGAGCTTTGATAGATGATGTAAGATGTTTATTCGAAGAAGAATAGGCCTGAGTTATGCAATCTCTGATCCATTTTGAGATTGTAGCTTTCGTGATGGTTTGGCCCAATTTATTATCTGAGAAGGACACAAACAACTGGTCTGACTTACGAAGTTGCTGAGTCCTGTCTAAATAAAAACGTAATTGCCTGTGAACATCCAATTTATGGAGAGTGTATTCTGCTTCATTAGAGAATTTCGGAAAGAAAACTGGTAGTTCTAGAGAATGGATTGTAACGTGACCATTCGGAATTTGGATTTCGTGACGGATTGGTTCTAACCTCCGGCAATGATCCGAAGCACCCATCTGTCCTGAGTGATTGACTCCCAGGCTTTTAGGTGCTTGGCAAAACGACACCCGACTGGCTCCGGAGCAGCACAGCCGGGCAATCCCTCATGACGTGTGGGAGGCTGAAGAGCCACGAAAGGACTCGCGGTCTCCAGAATTGCGGGGCCCTCTGCCGCCTCTGGGACGGCGTCTCCCTGAAAAATTTCCCTGCCCTCTGCCTCTGGACGGGGAATCTTCCTGCTGTTGGGAGAAAAACTTGCGAGATTTTCGGAACCACATTTTCCCCCCTCCTTTGGCCTTGGGGTAAGGCCGAAAGGGAGTGGAATAACGGCCCCACGGCAGATAACGTTTTCCCTCTTGCTCACAGCGGGTAAGGGTGTCTTTCACCTTGGGTCCAAACAATGAGGACCCATCAAAGGAGCGTCGGCGAAGGAAGACTTGAAGGCCTCCGAACTGACACAAGCGGAGCCAGGCTTGTCACGAGAGCCACGCCTCTGCCTGCGCTCTACCCGCCCTTCCGCATAGGAAATGAGCCTCATGGACGAGTTAGCAATTGACGTAAGGATAGCCAACTGAGAGCTAACTGACTGGGCTAGCTGCTCAGGTAGGTTACCCGAGAGGGAATCTGACAACTCCTTGACCAGATCCCTCTGAAGCCTGGTAAAATGTGCCAAATAATTCAGAGACCTTAAGGTAAAGGCCGCTGAAGTCAGGGTGCGCTTCCCGTACCTATCCATACTCCTAGACTCCTTATTAGGAGGATGGATGGACGTTGAAGCCTCTGCCACGTCCTGTTGTGTAGCAGATGCCACCACCATGGCATCTACAGCCACGCCTTTAGTAAGGAACTCCTTCTCGGGGGGAGCAGATAAAAATTTGTTTGGACGAGAAGGGACTGGTTCCACGGTATCCGGATGTTCCCACGCCCTTCGACAAACTAAATCCAGAAGCTCGTCGAAGGCGGAGACACCCAGGAGGCGGAGGGCTGAGCCCCAAAGGCCTTGAGGAGCACTGATTCGTCCGCAGAGGGGGGTTTGGATATCCAGCCGCCTCGTTGTTTGAGGATCTCTAAGATGTCTGCAAAAGAGACATCATCCGAGGACGACTTAGGGGACCCCTCCGCATCATCCATATCAGTGTCGATGTAATAGACTCGGGGAGTCCACGTGCTTCCTCTTGCACGATCTCTTCCTTGGGGTTCCTCTGAAGACAACTCCGAAGAACCCTCAGGAGGAGGAACCCCACTGGGGGTAACCTCAGGCCTCGGGGCTCCGCTGGCTACGGACAGGGAACTGCCAAAGACCCAGTCTCCACGCCCAGGAAGGTGCTGGTAAAACCGGAGAGATGGCGAAGAGGATTTGGCCAAGGCACTCCTCATGGCCCTGAAAGCCGGACCCCAGAATCCTGGGAGTGTCCGGTCTCGAGCCATGATGGTAGACGGAAGTCCCACAGCGAAGCACCGAGAGGAGGCTCGGAACCGAAAGCATAGGTCCCAAACATCACCCTCGGGTCCAGCCGAAGAAGTCCAGTACCAAACTCGGACCCGAGGGCCGGGTTGGAGTAAGGGTCGGAGCCGACCCTGAGATCTCCACCGGCTCCAAGAGCACCTGCTCCGACGGAGCGGAAGCAGTCGGAGGAGGAATGGCAATGGGGTGGGTCATGGTCATCGGCTCCGAAGCCAACTGGGTCGGAACCGAAACAAATTTTTGGAAGACTGGGGACTGGAACAGTCTTTGGAGCACCCTGTCTATATCAGAATCCGACATTCTCGAAGACCGAGAGGAAACAGAACGGGTTCGAGAAGACCTCTCCCTCGGCCCCAAGGGACTAGGGGACCCGGCTCAGGCGACTCGATGAGAATCGGCGCCGAGGAAACACACACCAGATTCCATCGGTGCCGAGGTAGACTTCGGCGCCGAGGAGGAAGTGTCTGAGCGGGCGACCCTTGTCGGCTCCGAGAGCAGTGGAGCCGACGAAGGTGACCCGCCTCTCGATGCCCCAGCCATCGGCTCCGAAGTCCGAGGAGTCGATGCTGGAGGCATCGAGGCAGACCGTTCCGACCTCGGCTCCGAAGTCTTTGGAGCCGAAGGAGAGGCCTGCCTAGGTCTCTTGGCAGTCGGATCCGACGGACTGGTCGGAACCGAAGCCCTTTTCTTTTTGGCAGGAGTCGGAGAGGAAGACAAGGCTTCTTCAAAAGAGGGTTTAATTAACCCCTTGAGAATCAATTTATTTTTCCTCTCCTGGAGGACCCTTGAGGAAAAAGCGTGACATACGCTGCATGACTCCTGCAAGTGCTTTGCCCCTAAACAATATACACAAAGTAGATGGTCATCAGTAACAGACATCTTAAAAGCACATTTAGAACATTTTTTAAAGCCCGAAGGCCTAGGGGTTTGAGACATGATGTTAAACAATTTCTGACAGGAAATTTAACAAGTATAAATTCGCTTGTGACAAAAAAACCCAAGGCTTACAGTAATAGTGTAACACACAACTTTAGCTGTAATGACCGGGAACTTTAAACCACTAAAGCTTTAGTACAAGGTTGACCGAAAAGGCCCTGGATTGTAAGGGGGGCCAAAACAAACTCAACCCAATCACACACAACAAATTTCACAACTCACACGTACACAAAGGCAGCGATAGCCGTTAAAACGGCTTTTGTGATATAAAGAGCAAAAAACTGACAGAAAAAGTAGTTAATAAAAGCTACTCAGCCCAGCCAGCTCGAGACCACGTCTTTGCAGTTAAGCGGCAAACGAGATCTGGGGGACTGGCAGTGGTGCATCCTGGGATATAGTAAGCTCAGCCAATAAGAGACTTCGCTCTTTGGCATAAGCGTGCCGAGTCGGAGCCGAGGGATCGGCTCCGAACCCATCATTCAGAATGTAGGCGAGATGGATCCCAAACATCTGAAGTTATGGTGAGTACATAACTAAAAGTTAGCATTGCCGCCTCACAGCAAGAGGTTCTCCGGTTTGATCCTCGGCTGGGGTGCCTTCTGTGCGGAGTCTGCATGTCCTCCCTGTGGTCGCGTGGGTTTCCTCCGGGTGCTCCGGTTTCCTCCCACATCCCAAAGACATGCTGCAGGTGGATTGGACACTCTAAATTGGCCCTAGGTGTGCGTGTGAGTGTGCCTTCTGTGGAAGGTTGGGCGCCGGGCTGGCCACTCGACACCGTAAAACTCCACTGCCATTCAATGTGTGGACAAGGTGATCCGCTGTGGTGACCCCTAACCGAGAAAAAGCCGAAAGAAGAAGAAGATGCTGGTATTCATTTTATCTGAACATTAGAATGTGTATAAATATGAATTTTAAAGGTTATAGAGTTATGATCTGAAATGGGACAAGAAATAATCACATTACTTAAAAAATCAGTTAAACTATTAGAAACAAAAACTCTGTCTATTCTTGAGAACGTGTTATGTTTATGTGAAAAGAATGTATAAACTAAGTATTTTGGATCAGCATAGTTGTCTATGTCTTTCAATAAAAAGGAGTTTGAAAATTCCTTTAAAAATTTAGCTGAACTCGAAACTTTTCTATTGCCTTTTGAGGTAGAGTCTGAACTATCAAAAATACAATTAAAATCCTCAGCTAATATAATATTGCCTTTAGAAAATTGAACAATATAGTCTAGATGTTGTTGAGCTGAGCTTTGTCCAAAGCCAGGAATCCAGTACATGTTAATTAGAGTGAAGATTAAGTTATTAAACTCTATGACGACTGAAGCTACCATACCTTTATTATCTTTGTATGATTATATAATTTTAGGTTGTGTTAATTTGTTATTCCAAAGTATTGCAACACCTCTTTTTTTTTTGTAAATGTTCAGAACTAATGAGTTTTGAAAAGGATTTAGATTCTAACTTGGAAACATCACCCTCTAATAAATGAGTTTCTTGTAGAAAAAATAATTGTGATTTATTTAACTGGAGATATTTATTTATAGATCTTCTCTTGTTGGGATTATTCAAATACATTTATGTTAAGAGAAATACAATGTAAAAATGTCATGTGGGGTAATACATACTGATTTATAGCTTTCAATAAACTTAGAACTAAAGGCAGTTACTAGTAAAATGTTGGAAATACAGCAATATATACAGTGTAAAGTATAGGTAAAAGATTCTAAAATTGAAGTTGTATAAATATATGTATAACTTTCTACTATACTTGTTTTAGCAAACATCAAATAGCATACTAACAAAAAGTAATAGCAATTTTTTATAACAATAAATCCCTCAGAAACCCACCTGGAGTTATAAACTCCTAATTTGAGTGACATAAATCACCCAAATTAACAAACCAACTAGCAGCAAGTTTCTATCAAGCGCCACCTTAGTATGAACTATTTTTTTAAAATTAAAAATATGGCATGTGAAAAATATTGTCTCTAATAAGTAAAAGGAGAAGTCATTATATAATCTATATTAGATTAGCTATTTGACAAGATAACTAAAACTGAATTGCAACAAAGATTAATTTTTAGAAGGTTACAAAAGAATAACATTATAAATTAGCTATATTATAAGAATGTGAAATTATAAGGGCCATTTCAATGACTTCACTATAGAGTTGTGTTTTACTAAGATAATAAGTCTATATTGTTGAAGGGGACACTACAATCAGCTCAGTGCAAAAATACTACACATTACAGAAGAAGAATTATATCAAAGTTGCTAGCAATTAACTAAAAATGTAAGTTGTATAACTAAATAAATCTAGTTTTACTTGTAATTCTTAAATGTATTTTTTTATAACCAGGAAATATACCAAAGTAATCTTTAATAAGATATAACTTTACAAAGGATAAAACCTATAAGGATAAATCAAAAATCTGTTTAAAGAGAGAATTTGCCTATACTATAATCATAGAAAGCATAATATAATTCCTATTATGCAAGCATTCAATAAAAGCTATATCCATCTGAAATATAAAATATGAATAAACTGAACTGCTTATATATCATACTTCAACATTAAAATAGAATTAGGTAAAGCAGCATCTTGGTAAAGTTCTATATAGATATGCATACATTGTGTCCAGCCATTTTTGTTACCACTAATCTTTACATGTCTAATAAACAAAAAACAAGACTACTAATAACAAAACACAATGTAAACTCAGCTATTAGGAATGTATAAGGTAGTACTGTTACTTAGCACCTTGTAATAAAACTATATCAAGGCTGTATTAGGCTAATAGAAAGTTGTTATTGCATAACATATTTAGATCTTTCTTTCCAGATCACCACTAGGAGAATAAAAAAAAAAACTTCTCAATCGTAGTAGGAAAATGCTAGACAACAGTTATAAAACAAGTATGCAATAATTGAATGAATGAGAAATTTTCAGTATATCTACACTTGTATACAAATACAAGTATAGATATATACAAAGAAACAGAAAAAAAAATTAGATATCACTTGTGGCACTGGTTATTAAAATAGCAATACCTATAAATAGAATAACTGTAACAGTTTATTAGTGACTATTAGTTCCATGTTGTAGCCACTAAAAATATCTAAGCATGAGTTGAATTTTCAACAAACAAGTGATTTCCAACTGCAGTATTATTATTTTAGAACATATATATCTATTTAACCTTATAGTGGTCTTTGTTATAGTTATTTTTACAGAAAAAAACTACCCTTCTCTGCCCAGCGAGTATATAACTGATACTTTCCGCTCTAAAATAATATCTAGCTTACAGGCATCCAAGTCTGTAAAAGGGATTTCGCAATGTTGTTACCTTTCTTAATATAACACAAAGTATGAACAGGTTGCTGTGCAGTCCAGAGAAAGACAAATACTTCCTTTTAAAAACGTCTGCTGAACTGGAGATGACATCATACAATACATCATACAGACATCATTGAAGGAGATCAGAGTGCTTGTGTTCTTGTTTCCAAGCCATAAGAAGTATGAGCACTCTCAAACTTTTCAGCAGAAACTGCAAGCAATTCAGGGAACAACAGAGTGTATTTTACATCTCGAGAGGCCCTCGGGACACATCGGCAACCCTTCAATGCCTCAACAAACAGCACAGCAAACAGAGGCAGAAAGGAAAGGAAAAATAAAAAAAAAAGATTTCATGGATCTACTATGCTCTCACATCCAGCACAAACCCAAAGCCACCAATGAATACGGCTCCAACAAACAAGAAGCACGACCACAAAAGAAATACCAAACAAAGCCATTAATCATCAAATAACCACCAAAAGACAATATAAAAATAAAGAAATCAAAATACATTTTCTACAGCCCCATTAAAAGTAGTTATTCAACAGTCCCATACCAGAATAAGAAACAAACCAAATATAATAATAAATCAAACTAAAGCATAACAACAACATAGCTATAAAATGTTACCGGCAACTACTCAAAGATATGTACAACAAGATAAACCATATAAAGGGGAAATAGAGACCAAGTGAATTGTGATTGTTAAACTTTTTTATGTATAGTGGGTTAATAAAATACAAGAGAAAAGACTGTTACTAAAACACCTATCATAAAATCACAGTAATGTGCAGCTACTTGGTATCAATGAACAAGGACAAATTAAACTAATGCAGTTAATGTATTTAAAGGCATATACAAGCAAGGGACTATACATGGATTATTTTTCTCTTTAATATAACAGAATGCATTTTAGAGTAAGTTAATATGTAATATATTCTATGAATTTTTAGAAATGACTATAATAAGGAGAACTGAATAATTATTAAAGATATAGGATAAAAGCATATACTAATGGCAATAATAAAAATCTAATAAACTATTCAGGACAAAAAGTACCAACCAGAAACACAACATAATACAGAATATATCAACACTCACTTGTTGATCCTTTTTCATTTTTCCAGACTACTGGGTCATAAGAAAAAAAACTTATGTAAGGAAAAAAAAGAGTAAAAACCTTGCTGTAGAAAAAAAGTTATTTTTTAAGTTTCTTCTTGTGGTGAACTGTTTTCCAGGTTTCATTTTCAGCAATTCTTTTAAGACTGGAACCAGCTCAGTCCATTTCATCTATTTTTTCCAGTATTTTGTTAGATTTAATGTATTTGATAGCTGAATCTAGTTCCTCAAAAATCTTCGGACCATCCTGAAGGAAGATTTTCAGCCTTGCAGGGAAAAGCAGGTAAGACTTTATTTGTGTTTTTTTTTTTAAGTTATTTAAGTAATGGTAAGAATTGTTTCCTTTTAGATATGACAGAAGTAGGATAGCCATTATCAAAACAAATGATGTTATCTTTGTATTTTATTGGTGACTTAGACCAAGCAGTGTTCAAAACTATTTCTTTATCATGAGTAGATAGAAATTTAACTACGACATATTTTGTGGAGTTACTTCTGGTAAATTTGGATGTAGAAAGGGACCTGTGAGCTCTTTCTATGCCAAAAGAAAGTGCTTCAGGAAGCTGTAAAATATCAGGTAGCCATGAAGTTAAAAACTTCTCCAAATTATTTTCTTCTAAATTGTCTGGTAGTCCAAAGATCCTGATGTTATTTCTTCGAGATCTATTCTCAAGATCATCTAATTTAGTTTGAAGCAGGGTATTTTGCTTCAGTAAGAATTCTAGATTATGTTTATTTTGTTGTATTCTGCTATCCATGTCATTTAAAGATGTTTCAATACCTGCAATTTGTTTCTTCTGCTGTTTGAGGTCTTGATGTAAAGTCTCCATCTGCTGAGATGTATTTTCTTTAAAAACATCAATTTTCATATCCATTCTGTCAATTTTTGTAGATAGTTCTTGGATAGTATTTAAAAGAGTTTAAAACTCTTTTTTATTGCTGATTCCTGATGAGAGGATTTTGTGAACTCATGTTGAATCCAGATACCAAAAACTTGTCTATTATTTTTTGACAGGAAAAATTAAAAAAACTAAAAAAAAATGTTGATATTAACTTAAGAGACTATTAAAGGAAACCAAATATATAAAAAAATTTAAAATAGTTTTAAATAAAAATTCCTTTCATAAAATAAATGATAAGGCAGAGCTGAAAGAAAGTGCTGCAACTCAAGGCTCATGCTTGGCCATGCCCCTCTTATTGTGTATTCTTGATTGTTATCAATTTCTTATATTGTTTGTAGTATCTTTTTGTAATGGAGCTTTTCTTCCCGGGCCTCCACCGAAAAAGGGACACTGACCCAGTCGGACATCCCCGGTTAAATAAATAAATAAATAAATGAATAAAATAAAATAAATAATCTATAAAAAGGGTTGGCCCATTGTGTTGTATTTTTATGCTAAATATAATAAAACTCTCCAGGCTCTTATTTAAGTACACTAAAGTACAGCTGTCCTTACTCCTGTGGCATACTCTACAAATGTCTCTACTCAAGACTTTTAGAATCTGCAGTGTGGGCTACTGTCCACACCTACAATGAATGCTATAAGCTAGAGACCAAATTCAGAAGTAGGACATGATTTGCCATGCTTGTGTTTTATGGACTGATGCACTGTCTGCCTTCCCAGATTTCTTCAGTTGGTTGGGATTTTACCCATGTTTAAGAAAGAACAATTGTCTGAGTTGCACTTACCCATAGCAGTAAATATTCAAATTCCTCTTTGCTGCAATAGCCCTTAGTCCATATGGATTGTTTCAAAACAACTGGCCAGCTTCAAAAATTTCTGCCCCCCACCCTCTACTCCTTCATTCTGACTGCTCATAGGTTAATCCAATGGAGGGAAATCTGCAGTCAGAGTGTAACTTTCTTGAAGACTTGAAGACTTTCTTGCCGACACACACACACACCTTGAGAATCAAAATGGCAGGTAGGTTGTCACAAAGTGAGCATTAACATTACACTGACACACAATTCCCTGCCCTGTTCTCTGTAAAATTTTCCTGTTCCACAAAATTCAAAGCTTAGACAAGCAGCATACAGTATTTTACAAAATTCTCCTGACAGTACTGTTCAGACTGTCTCTCTCTCTCTCTCTCTCTCTCTCTCACACACACACACACACACACACACACACACACACACACACACACAACACACACACTTTGACATGATCAAAATGGCAGGTAGGTTGTCATAAAGTGAGCGTAAGCGTTACACTGACACCTAGTTCCCCACCTATTTCTCCATAAACTTTCCTGTTCCTCAAAATTCAAAGTTTACATAAGCAGTACACCACAAAGCCCTAACTACCTTAATAAACACTCAAAGGTAAAATAGCAGTCCCTGACAGAATAATTCCAATACTGAGAAAAAATACCAGGTATCCTAAAGGGGAATACTATTTTTTAACACCTTTATTAAATTATCACTTAAGACATAGGCAGACATACATTAACAGAAAAGAAAACAAACCATATTTCCTTTACATTTAAATATATTAGACATCACATATCTTTTCTTTGTAAATTACATCAGTCCAACATTACATAAATTGCTGAATTCCTGTCTTCCCTTAAACCTCACTCCTCCTTCTGAACATTACTCTGCATATATCATTCCCACAATTTCCACTTATCACTATGTAATTTGTTACTTCCCTTTTCGAAAGATCCTTCTTCCAGTTATTTTATCTCTTTTAAAATGTTCAGTACATCAGATACATTTAGTTTAGACTTTGATTTCCAATTTTTAGTAATCACTTTTTGATAACCAACAGAATTGCACTTAATGCCTTACTATGTCTAGGCATTTCAGATTCTGTGTCCCAACTCAACATATAATTTCCTTACCTACAGCCATTTGCTCACCCAGTATTTCTGACCGAGTACTCTGTAGGGAATTTTAAAAAATCTGGCAACGCTTTACACTCCCAAAGCATATGTTCTCAGTAACCTCTTTCTTCCCCATCACACCTCCAACTTTACATACAAATATTTCAAGCACGGGCATTAATGCCTTTCTAGCTTGCCAAGATACCAAAACACTTGTTCCCATAATAAGTATCCAGCCTGTTCTTAAAAATATCTACACTAGTACTTGCTTTAATGTAAATTAATAGTCTGTTCCATGCATCAGCTACTCTATCAGAGAACCAATTAGTACACTTCTCATTCCTATAGAATCTTCTACATAGGTTGTCTGATGAATCTCTAGTACTTTTTGATAACCCCAAATATTCCCAGAGGTAGTTGTCTCTAAATGTCCTATATACCTGAATAAGATCTCCTCTTAAATATCTGTAAGAAACACTGTACAAGTTCAGATAGTTTAGTCTTTCATAATAACTTAAATTTTCACATCCATGGATGCCCTTGTTATATTTCTGCTGTACTCTTTCCAGTTTACTCATGCTTATTTTCTTATAGGGTTTCCATATTGTTATTCCATGCTCAAGTTTGGGTCTGATGTAACTAACAAACAATGACTTCATTATTTTTGATTTCCTAGACTTTTATAAATCTTTTTATACAACCTTATATTATGGGTATTCTGATCAAAGTTCAGAATTACTACTTTGATTTTTAGCATTGGTCTTTTTCCTTATGTAATTACTTTGGTTCTTACAAGAAAACACTGGTGGATATTTTGAGTCTCTATTTGTTAAAATATCTTCCTTAAATGTATTAACAGTATCCGTAGTATAACCTCTGTTGTGAAAATCTTTGGTCATTTCATCCAATTGTTGAACTAGATTGATGGCTTGTGTATTAAGTCTGCTAAGTCTAGCCATTTGATTTTTTATAATATTATGAAACATGTATTATGGATGCGTACTGTCCCGTGCTAAATATTTAATTAATTTAATTGAAAACCAGCTTAAAAAAGACATCATTAAAATGTTTAAAGAGCTCACTGAATTAGTAGAAAATGGCATACATTCTACCTTGCTTTTAAAGACGCTTGATAAACTAGCAAGGTTTGAATGTTCACTGATTGAACACAAGAAAGGTAAATTGAAACGTGATATTAATGACTTTAAACGCGGGCATGTATTTGTCTGGCTGAAGAATAAAAGCACAAATGAAAATGCTTCAAAGGAGTCAAATTTGACCACTCACAAAAGAGACGAGCCCCCACTTATCCCAAATGATGTCACTGTTGTTGGGAAAAATGTTCAAAACACAATGGCTTGCATTAATACAATAAATGACAAGATGCTGTCTGTTCCTTTACTAACACAGCAAGAGGGAAGACCTGTTGTGGAGTTTAATATGGTTTCTGCACTGGATCTTGTTGTAAATGATTACATTCAACCCAATAAGGATTTTTTTAGTCCAGAATATGCAAATATACCCCAGTCCTCCCAAAAAGAAACAATCCCAAAGTCAGCTGGGATGAAAGAAGTGCATTCTAGCAACGTAAATAATTTACAAACCGGTACTGTCTACTCAGACATTTTATTCAATAATTCTGACTATACATTAACTGAAGCTGAAGTTAATGTACTCAACAGAGGCCATGAGTACGAACATTTCTAAAACACTTTTGGACTTCAAACTTTTTGTCCGGAAGTTGAATTTACATATTTTTATTTCCCAACACCAAGGACTAAATGTTAAACAATTACCCGATAAATATTTTAGGAGTAGCACATTTGTTCCATCTTCTAACCAAGTGGTTTCCGCATTTTGAAAAATTAGTTGAACAAGATATTTATGCATTGTATAATACGAATTACTATAAAAAAGGTTTTTATAATCTGTCTAAAACTGATCACGATGCCATCCGCTCACTACAAAATAATGACAAAATAGTTATTAAACCTGCAGATAAAGGTGGAGGGGTGGTTATCATGAAAACTGAACAATATATTACTTCAGTGTTTGGCATGCTAAGTTCAACCGATTATGAAAATATTAGTAAGAGTACTGTTCTTAACATTTGCGGATATGTAGCTGACAATTTGCTCAAGATGTTACAAGATGGCCACATTGAAGAGAAATGATATAATTATCTACTTGTAAAAAACACCAGTTATTCCTATAATTTATGGAATTCCTAAAATACACACGAATTTAGTTGAACCACCATGTGTCACCTCGTGGTTGGGCTACTGAAGCTATGTCTAAATACCTTGAATCTGAGCTTAAAGTAGTTCTTAAAACATTTACTACTATAGTGAAAGATAGCACTGAATTTATGCAATTGCTTTTTGCATGGACTTACAGCAACTCAGTGCTTAACTCATATTTAGTTACTTTAGGTGTAGACTTTTTGTTTAAATGTATACCTAACAGACTAGGCATACAGATGGTTAGAGAGTACATTTTAAGTTATCCAACCCTTAAAGATCTTAAAATAGATTTAATATGTAATCTTTTGCAGATAGTTTTAAAACAATGTTTTTTTGTTTCAGGATAAACATTACAAACAGTCTACAGGGGTGGCCATGGGCACCCCTGCAGCAAATACTTATGCTAATTGTTTGTTTGTGTCTTTCGGCTTTTCCGACTTAGGGGTTGCCACAGTGGAACTCCAGTCCGCTAATGATTGGCAGTAGAGTTTTACGTGCTGGATTGCCAGGCCTAACGCACAACCTTCAACGAAGGAACGCCCGTTCACGGATGTCGGCAACACAGAAGACGCTCTAGCTGAGAATCGAATGGGCAATGTCTAACAGTGAGGCGACAACGCTACCGCAACACCACCACCGCTAGTCATGAATTCTTGGGAAAATGAGACCATTTTTAATTCTAATGTCCATCATATAAGTAAGCACATTTGTTTACAAATGCTTTGTGGGTGACATCTTCCTTTTATAGGAAGGGTCATTAAGTGCCTTGAATGACTTTGTTGAATATCTACACACTACTACTACCTTCTTATAGTTCAAAAAGACTGTACATTATAGGCAAGCAGACTTTTTGGATATTCATTTAACAAATAATCTGAAGAGGCAGTTGGAAACCATGATGCATAAGAAACTGGTTAAGAAATGTACATATTTATCATGGGACAGTATGCATGCATCATACATATTTCATAATATTATAACAAAATCAAATGACTAGACTTAGCAAACTTAATACACAAGACATCAATGTAGTTCAGCAATTGGATAAAATGGCCAAAGATTTTCAGAGTAGAGGTTATAATAAGGATATTGATAATACATTTAAGGAAAATATTTTAACAAATAGAAACTCGAAATATTCACCAGTGTTTTCTAGTAAGAAACAAAGTAATTACATAAGGAAAAAGACCGATGTTAAAAATCAAAATAGATCTATTCTGAAATTTGATCAGAATACCCATAATATAAAAAACATCAACAAACACTGGTCTCTTATCTTTTGTTCCAGAGCTGTCTGATAACTTTGTAAAACCAACATTTTGTTATAGAAGATGTGCAACCTTAAAAAATAAATTATGTTATAAGGAACAACCTGCTTTTTAGAATAAAACGGTAGAATGTAAAGGTACCTTTAAATGTAATAGATGTGCGTTCTGCAGATTCATTTATACAGATACAAGTTTCAAGGATCCAGTAAGATGTACTACTTTCGTTATAGAAGCACATGGGAATTGTTGCAGCACTAATTTAATATATATGGCATGCTGCACGGAATGCGATTAATTTTATATAGGAAAAACCAAACAAATGTTTAAGAAACGTATTAGCAGTCATATTTACGAAATCAAAAGGAATGTTATGACTAACTCTTTATATAAACATATACAGAATACTAGTGAATTACACACTTTTAAATTTCTTATATTAGAGAATATATGGATACCTATAAGACGGGGTGGCATTAGAAATTTCACTGAGAAACAGGAAAATAAATGGATTTTATATTTTAAGGCACATTATAAGCCTAGTCTTAATGAAATTTTTTTTTTTAAACCTGAACTTATTTCTCTGCATAATAATATTAAATTAACTTGTATTGTTTCTTTAAGATAATTGGTTGATTGTCATGTGATTTGATATAAAAATGGTGGAATGAATAGTTGTATGTTATTGCCTGAAGAAGCAGTTTATCTGTGAAAGTCCTTGGTACTTGCATTCCTTTTTATTAAATTGCATTGTTTTGACGTACTTCTGCTTGGTTTTGGTACATTTTGTTTTATATATTCAAAGGAACTTTGTTATTTGTACCATTTACTGGCTCAGTTTTCCTTTTTCGTGATTTTATTTATTTTTTATTTATTTTTATTTTACATTTGTTGACCGGGCTAGTCTAGCTGGATATATTTCCATTTTCAGTAGAGGCCCGGGGAGAAAAGCTCCACAGTATATATAAAAAAAAACATACAACATTTGAAGTGTAATACAACAAAAACACCAGGATAATTGTAAAGACAAAAAAGAAAAATTAGCATGCAAAAACAATTTACTAATAGGAACTAATATCATTACCTATAAACAAACTAAACTACAGAGAAGCAAAAATCAGGGAAAGGTGAGTAGGGAGGAGAAGTGGGAGGAAAGTAAGAGTAAAGTAAAAAAGAAAGGATAAGAAAGGATTAAACAAATTTATTACATTGTCAGACACATGTACAAAAAAACACTTCTGCCATGTTTCAAACACGAGCCCATCACGCCTACAGCACACTGCATTAACCCACCACGCAGATCTGAATTAAAACAGGTGTGTTCATCAAAACGTAGTTATTGCCACTTAGTCATTAGGTATGTCTCAGTGGAGCTGTGCACCGTGCCATACCACACAAACTGAAATTAAAAACTAATGGGAAAAATGGGAGTATACCTTGGACTCTGGTGCAGTATACACCACTAGACAGCCAAATACATAATAATGGATGTAAATGAGGCCTGTGGTAGTAGGTAAATGTGCCCTTTTATTAGCAACATGTAGAAACATATCTGCTAAGGCATCAGTGGCAAAGTACATGTTCAACTGGGACCCTGGTGCAAAAATACAGCCATAGAAAGCCATGCACATAAAGATGGATGCAGACAATGTGTGTCACAGCCTGCATGTCTGCACATATACCTTGCAAATACACTTGCTGTAACAGTGACTCAGTAGCTCAGTCTGTTAAATTCCTTGCATGCAATACGTTTTGCCGCACACAGTCCTGGGTTCATATCCAGTTTTGTGTTGCAGTTCAATTACACTATTGTGAAGACAGCAAGTAATGACTGGGTCATGCAGTCTTTATCTGCAAAGGTTACTGCTAATTAATGAACTGCTATCCAGTTTTGCAAGTCAAAGCCCTGCAGGTAGGGACACACTGCACATATCCATATAGCCTAACTGTATGTTGCCTACTACTCTGTTATTGGCACTGTTGCATAAAAAACGTACTGTAATCACATGCCTCGATTGGACTGTAAAGGGTACTCTTACCCTTGCTCTGCCATAACGACAGGGCTGCCACAGCTGTCACAGTTACACATACAGCTTGTTGTTCTCCAAAGTGTTCACACTCCCCCCTAAGCATTCTAGGTTGCAGCAGCTGCAGCCTGTAGCACACACAGTTCTATGTAAAGGTAGCTGCTACAGACCTACCACACCTCCCAACCCCCTAGAACAAGGAATCCAGATACAGCCATACTTAATGGGGAGACAGAGGCCCAGAGATAGGGACAGGTTTAACAGTTTGCTCCTACAGATATAGTAAGTTGATAGAATAACAACTATTGCATCAGCATGCATATTCTGATGGGTATGAAATTTGACACTCAAATGTCTGTCTTTCATTACTGACCTCAACCCACAATGTGTGCCAGTGAACTGCCAGATGACCGCAATGTCATAGGACACTAGCCAAACATATGAGGCAAAACTGTGGACATAATGCATAAATCTCTACAGTTGACAGTTATGGTATCTACCCTCTGCAATGCTGTAGTCTCCACACCTCAATGTCCAGCTTAACTAAGAAAGGGGCCCAGGTCTACATGAAGTCCTTGTAAATTGCACTGTGATTAGCGTGTCATTGGCTAATGATAGTGCAATTCAGCTGTTTTGTCTGCATTTAACAAATCTGAGCCACACATTGGTGCAGAGGCAATTGCCTCCTAATGAGCAGTACCTTAAAGCACGCAGCTGGTTATGGGAAACAGGTCTGTATGAGACTTAACTCACACAGCTAGTGTATTTTCAAAAGATTACCAGAAGCAAAGTTCAATAAAGGCATACTGTGCTCCCCCGGCTATGTAATAGATTTCTCCATATAACAGGATGCAGATGAGAGGATGGAGGTATGAGGAATAGGGATTACAGCAGTATGCCTGTCTTAGACCTATGGTAATGACATGTCATTGATACTCATCTGTCCTACACCTACAGGCATGCCTCTCAACTGTCCCAGATTTTCACTCAAACCTTAGCTCTGTCCCTGTTAGTCCCTCCTACAATGGTTGGCTGTTGTAGGAAAGCTAGTGAATTACACGCAATACATAGCAACAATAAGTAAGGGTGTACACTCCTGTAACTTCAAATGATGTATGTAAGTCATCTCCTCTCATTCCATCAATGTCTCATGTAAATAGTTCTGACATTATAAAAGTGTCCCTGAATGCCCCTGATGTACTTTGGCTAAGTCCCTGATTCTGTTGACATTTGTCCCTATTTCGTTGAGAGCTATGCCTAACATACCTGTCAACTTCTTACAGCTAGAAATCAGGACAAAGTCATAATTAATGGAGGGACAATCGCACAAACTTAGCAACACTGTTTAAATATTGCTCATACAAAGTAAGAAAGTGAATAGAATAACAAATATTACAGAAGCATAAATGCGTTCTCCAGGGTATGATATCTGAAACTCAGATGCCTATCTTTATTTTCTGACAGCAACCATCAGTGATTAGCCAACCATTTGTCAGAAATCTATACTTTTGTGTGAAAATGACCAAAACTGTGAGGCAAACATCTTGACATTCTGCAAACATCTGTATAGTTGAGAGGTATGATGCCTGCAGGGAACATATACTACAGCAAGTTTGCATTGTTTTCTGTCATTGTGGCACACTGGTGTTGCTGGACTGTCCCCATATAGTGGTTGTAATAGCACACTGCTATTTGTCTGGCAGTGGCCATATAACATATTAGTGGGAATTTGCCCATAGCAAACACACCATGGTAGACTGCAGTGCTGGTTGTAGGAACATACAGCAGAATCTGTCAGAGCACACATGAGCATACCCCGGTATTGCTGTAATCTTGGTGGTATCCACACACATAGTGTGTTGGCAAATTGTGGGGTATGACATGTGAGGGAGCAGTGGATAGGGCAGGCCATTATGGGCATGCTGGATCTGTACATAATGAATGTCCATGTATCTGGTCCTGTAATGTGTTTCCCATTTGTTGTCTTTCAAGAGCCATGTGCTGCAGAAGACATGCCCCTTTCTCACATGTGGAGAATGAGATAATAGTGGATGGACTGAGACGGCGCCATCAAATGTTGTTCAAGGGAAGGCATAATTGGGAAAAGCGGGCAGTATTGTAGGCAGACCTTGCGGGATGTCAATGAGATCAGCCAACAGGACAGGACCTATGAGCAGGTCCTACACCGGGACACAGACATGGTGAATGCTACATGGACAAGGGCAGCTGATGTTGCCAGGCATCATGCCACCACCGGTGGAGGGCCTGCAATGGAACAACCACTCTCGGCCACAGAGGAATTCCTGGCAAACCTAGGAACACACAACAGCTCCTAAGCATCCATCATACCATACATTGTGGAGGTGGGTGCCACAGTGTCCACAGTAGAGGAGCGTCCAGGTAAGCTTACTGTGTTCACTCGTGTAATACTGTATTAGTCATTGTGGCAGGCCGTACATACCTGTAGATGGGTGTCAGGTCTATCTGCATGGGAGGAGGTTGGGGCTTATGCTCAGTTGTGCACACATACTCAGTGTCAGCAATACAGCCAATATCACAGTAGCTGCTGTACATGTATATATATGTACATATTACCTTGTAGTGCTGCAACATTTGGTGTTGCCGAAAATACCTCTCCCTCATCTTTTCATAGATCTGTCAGATGTAGCCTATGTCCGTGGTCTTGTACCTGGTAAGCGTGATACTGTTTTTTTTTTTTTTTATTAATACCCTATGAAAGTTGAGGGCTGCCTTATTATGTATGTTCCATTCTGGAATGGTTAACTACAGTTCATAGACTGGGTCATCACAGGTGTGTAGTTGAATGACTTATCAGCATGTTTGCACTTATAATTATGAATGAATACACAGCCTGGTACACATGAGGCAATTACTCTAAGATGCCTGTTCAAACACAAAAAGAAAAAGGAGATGGTACATACCTGAGGCAGTGACACTAGTACTGGCATATTATTCTCAAGATAGGTGTACTGGGTTTTATGTGTAGTTCTATCACGTATAGTGTCATATTGTATACCTTACAGTATATTATACTGGCAACTTTAACTGGATGTAGCTGAAGTGCATGTTATAAAGGGCTTAACTTGTCTGTTGGTGTGAGGTTGTCTGTTGTGCATACAGCTGAGATTAGGAGATGTAGGACTGGTAATGCAGCTGTGAATCTTCATCTGTATGAGTCTGTGTGGATTACAATACATAATAGTACAGGTAGTAATGTACTGCTTTTGTCTTGCTTCTCACAGATGAATGGGGGGGTTGTAGTCTGTCCCACTCACAACCTGATGTCAGTGTCTCATCAGACTCTGATGATGGTGGCCATAGTGAGGCACAGGTGGGGTTGTTAGGGGTGGAATCTGTCCTAAAGGTTGACATCCCTGTTATGCTTCCATTGTCACTGCATACAGTCAGTATGCCCACACATACCCAGTCTCCAGAGGCCACAGATATTGGACAATCAGAGGGTGGCGATATTGAACAGGACAGTGTGGAAGCTATGGCGTCAGTGAGTGTAGACACTGGCCATAGCCAGAGAGCTGGCGAGATCCCACACAGGCGGATTGACAGGGATGCTCGTAGGAGGACTGCTGTCCATCCAGTGCCTGTTGCAGGTGTCACATCATGGGTCACTCTGTGCATGTTTAGGCCGTCATGGTGGTACAGGCATGATCTGAATGAAACACGAGATGGATGCTTAGAGTTATGGATGCAGCACAGTCTGACATCCGTGACTACCTCCACCGCATTGGGGGCACCCTGGAGCGGTACAGTGAGAGTCCACGTGGCTATGCACAGTCATGCTTCCATAGTGGCAGTACCTCCAATGCTACAGAGGGAAGTATGCTGTTCACACCATAATGTGACAGGCCATGGGCATGTGGTCCTTGGCAGGCCCATGGGGGACACAGCCACAGCAGGCAGCAGTCACCGTCAGGTACTAGCACTGCATCTGACCTTAGGCATGGTGGTGCTAGTGCTGCTCCTGCCAGATCCAGTTCCTCTGTTCATAGCCAGAGATGGTGAACTGTCCACTTTACCATATATGGTCCAAAGCTGTCCAACATGCACACATGTAGGGCTAGCACTAGGCTTGACTGTGTACACACACACACACACACACACACACACACACACACACACACACACACACACACACACACACACACACACACACTCTCAAACATCACTGACACATGCAGGTCACCAACAAACACACACAGCACCTTTCCATGGCCCTTATAACCCGCATCCCTTCCTGACTCACACACATGCTGTTAACTGTTTGGCACAGCCTAGGCCTCTAGGCATCCCCACACCACACCCTGTGCATGAGATGATACCTTTGCTACATCCCTGCCATCCATGACATCAATGCAGGGAAATGCAACTATGTGTCTGATGCACAGGGTAACTATATTACTTGACATGTACTTGTGTAGTGCAGTATTGTGTTGCCATGCCACTTATTGTTGGCCACAATAGGTATTGTTATGCTGGCATGTGTCATGACTACACATCAAACTTTGTATATCTTATGTTACACAGTGTTGTACTGTTGGCAGTGTTACAGAATGACAGGAGTGTCACGGACGTGTGTATGTCCCTGTTCCAGGAGTCTGTGGAGATAAACTATGGAAACATGATGGCAATACAGCAACACAGGATGGCATGGCAGCACAGCAGAAATATGTCATCAGCAAGGTACGACAGTATACATGCATGGCTCCCTAGATTCATATGTGTAGAACAGTTTATCAGGGACAATGGGGGCAGTTAGCATAATCATGCATTCATACTTTGTGAAACGGTCTGCTACCCTGGTCACCTGGATTTTCTGAACTTGCAAATCTAGAAGGTGTGGTGATGGAGTTGACACATCTACAAATATCCTGTGTTCGAGTCAGACAGGTGGCGGACATGAGTTATTATTATGTAGAGGAGGGCAATTTAGGGCCAACAGCTAGTTACATGGCCATAAAATGCATAACCATTGGACAGAAATAGCCCATATGGGCATGTCCATAGTGCTGCAAGAGGATATATTTACACACACACACGCGCGCACACGCACACACACACACACACACACACACACACACAGTTGGCTGATGTGAGAGTAGAACCCCCATCTATCTACTATTACACACTATAGCTCGCAGTACTTATCGCATGTGCCACATAGTTTATCTGATATTAGGCTGTCTGCCAGGGCTCTTAGGCTGGATAACATCAGCAGGCCTTGCAGAGGAGGGCAATTTAGAGGCCATCAGCTAGTCACAGGGCCATAAAATGCATAACCGTTGCATGGAGATAGCCCATATGGGCATGTCCATAGTGCTGCAAGGGGATATAGTTGGACACACACACACACACACACACACACACACACATAAACAGTTTGGCTGATGTAAGATTAGAACCCCTGCCTATCTACTGTTACACACTATAACTCACAGTACTTATCGCATGTGCCACAGGTTATGTCTGTTGTATATGTGATTGCAGGCACAGTACTTGTGGAGTACGCAAAGTAGCCTTGTGTTAGACAGCATGTGTGGCCTACAGAGTGATATTGTGTGGTACTGTTATTGTATCTAGTGTCCTATGAGTGGGATACCTAAAATCCCTGCTGTATGTGTACAGTTACCATTATGGCCATATGAGGCTGGTTGCAGTTAGATAGGCAAACATGTGGCCAGGGACAATATAGACTATCCAAGGCATGCGTTGACACCATTATACATTACACCACCTGCTTACCTGTGTCTGTCTACAAGGTGACATTCCACAGGCACAGGAGTCTGTGGGTGAGTGGATTATTTACTGTTGCAGCTTTTGTCTGTTTTTTTTTGGACAACTGTTGTGATGTGTGAATGCAGCTAACCTCAGCATTCCGAGGTTATGTGGGGACATTCTTACATCCCCATATATATGTGTATAACAGGGATGGCTCTTTAAATGTTGCTGTCTGTGTTAGAGAGTCTATGTATCACTGTAAGTTATATAGCTATATATATATATATATATATATATATATATATATATATATATATATATGTATGTATCCATCCTATGCATATGTAGTACATGCTGATAGATACAGTAATGTATGAGGGGGTAGGGACAGACAGATATGTATATGTAGCTGTCTGTACAGATGTATTTCCACATAGCATGTCTTTGTGATGAAGAGGCAACAGACTTGTGCTCAAGTTAGCTAAGTGTAGGAGTATGCCCAGTGGGACTGTCAGTACTTACAAGGTGACTCCAGGCCAGAGCTACCTGGACATTGGCTACTGCACCTGTTTCCGTAGTGCAGCACTTCCCTGAAATTGTCCACGGCATTCTCCGACTATGTGCTGTACTTAAATCATTCACTCCAATGGCAATCAGAAAGTTTGCACTGTAGCTTCCAATGGGCAGAGCCTAAACCTTTTGACAGAGTCAAGTTATGTCCTTACATTTCAAACAAATATTCATATCTCTGGAACCATGGAAGTTATGAAAGAAGTATAAATGGCATACTCTTCAGCATACAATATTTTTGTAGTGTTAGCATTCTTTAGGTTGTAGGTCTTAAACTGAATTGTATAAGTGACAGTAAACGTAGTAACTATTATGTTTGTAATATTTTGTAAACTACTTACAATATCTCAGCAACCATTCAAGATACACACATACTGTCAGCAGCATTTTATTCATCTGGCTGAGAGCTTTCATATGAGAAAAAGCAGTTTTGTCTGTATTACTTGGTTGTTGAGATATTTAGAAAAATATGAAAATTATATGTATATAAATTAGTATTATAAAAACAACTGTTAATATCCCTTTACCTTCACTAGGCAGATGTCAAAGTAATGAAGCTGAGTTTGCCATCATGTAAGCTTTAAGATGAAATCTTTAAAAACCTTGTATATAGCATGGTTTTTGAATTATTGATGCAAATATGAACAAGCAATATTTAACGCCTAGAGGCATCAGTAGGAGTTAACTGCAGACACACCTGGAGTCGTTTTGTGACTGGGGTACATAATGTAACACCACACACAGGGTGACAGTCTGCATACCTCTCACTGTATATGTTTTTGCAGAATGTCCAGCATTTTGTCCCATATGGCTGATCTGTTCCACATACATTTGTGGTGTTCCTGTAAAATATTGTATAATGCAGTCACTGAATGATACTAACTGCTGACACATTTAAGTGACGACATTTACATCCTGCAGCTATTCTGTTCTGTTGCAATCCGCTGTTGTACTAGTCACCTTCTAGGTTAATAAGAGCATGTGCAATGTCTGTCTATAGTTTTGGCCCTTTGCCCCCCATTCTCTCTGACTTTATCCAGCTTTCTTGCAGTAACAGATTGAGGGGTATGACAGTCTGTTGGAATACCACCATACGAGTACCTCACATGCAAAAGATGGGGAAGCTGCCAGATTTTAACGATCAACACCATCACCCATGCTAATGTCCCTAGTCCAGTGAGCCACACCAGCCGCCAGATAGAGAGGTATCATTCCTCACACAATCAACAGTATACAGAGATACATTGTCACCCCTGTGTTACGTTAGACATGCAACGTGTGGCCAGGTTCTGTGCCATAGCCCTGGAATTGGCTGGTCTGCTGATATATCATTGCTGACTTACTGTTACAGTGGTTGCATGGAAACACTGATGTGTTGGGGTTGGGGGACAACCAGCCCAAGATCTGCTGGCATAGACAGTTGTGTGACTGTCCTGTGGCTCCACTGTTTGCCATCTCCGTTGAATAATGTAGTGGATTTTCCAACCATGTGGCCTAGTGAGTGTTATGGAGCATGTACTATTGAACAGAGTACCTGCTGTCTCAAGTGGCTGTTAAATCTCTCCAAGTACCCCAGTAGCCCACTATATTCCCTTGCATGCATGTGGCAGGTCCATACATATGCTACCATATTCTAGTACCCCTTATAAGTGGTGTATAGGTGAGTGGTTTAGCTTGCAAATGCAGCTATTGACAGACCTGTAGCTTGGGGCTGACTCTGTCTGTTGCATGCAGTACACAGCCTATACATGGTTAGGTACAGGTTGTGTGGGCTGGCTGGCATCATTTTTAGTATATGTATGCAAGTCGGAGTAAGGTGTCAGTCCCTAGTGCCCTAGGTTGTCAGTGCATGTGCTATGCATTGTCTCTTGGCCAAGGCCAGGGCATATTGGGCATGCCTGTGTCTGCCAACAGAGACATCTTCAGGGTTTACCTCCTCTGAGTCCTCCTGCGAGTGTGGCTGTGGGGACCTAGGCTCTGGTTGGGGAGCTGTGTATCCCATCCCTTTGTTGATCCTGCTGCAGCTGTTTCTGCAGGATCATATTGTGTAGCATGACACATACTGCAAACATTTGGGCGCATGTGGCTGGAGAGTACTGCAGGGCTCCACCAGATATATCAAGGCACCGGAACCATAACTTCAGCCCAAACACACACTCTGTGATGTTCCTGGTTTGTGCATGTGCCTCATGGGTGTTTGTGCATTTCTGATGGGTGTCATCATCCATGGTTCCAGTTCGTAGCAAGCATCCCCCATTAAATGGCTGTGTCGGATGTCCACCCCAGCAAACATGTGGTACAGCCGTGATGAGTTCCAGATATGGGAGTCATAATAACTGCCAGCACACCCATTCATGATAATGCCCTGGGCATTACACACGACCTGGCAGTTGATGGAGTAATACCACTTGCGGTTGACGTAGATTCTACCCCCCTCACTGGGTGGTGCCTTGATATGTACATGAGTGCAATCTATGGCACCCAGTACCTCCGGGTAGTGTGCTACACAGTAGAGGTATTGCATATTGCTGGCCCTTGCCTCAGGGGTGAGGCGAAAATAAATGTGCTCACTGATGTGGTAGCATGGCACCCAGGAACTGGTGGAGTATCCTGGCTGCTGATGCCTGCGAAACCCCCATCTTGTCCCTATTTGGTCTTTGGAAATACCTGTAGCTAGTACCCTAACAACTACACATACCTTTGTTTCCACTGGGATGGGTTCCCCTCTGTTGGCTCTTGGTCTGAGTTGAGGGTGGCAGAGCTCAGTGAGTTCTTGTAGTATGTCCCTGTTCACCCTGTAACACTCTACAATCTCCAGCTCATGTACCTCCTGGAAGGTTAATTTGGGCCTGAACACTCTTCTCCTTCTCATTCTAGGCCTATTGTCAGCAGCAGCAGCAGTGACCTCAGCATCTAGCACATACAGATGTAGCAGACCTGCAGCAACCACTAGCAGTCATTCAGTTAAACATCCCAAGTCTGTACTCCACTGGTGCAGAGTATGGGGGTGAAATCAGATTGTAGGGTGTATGCAACATTTATAGTGCTCTGCTGTAGGTGCAGCCTATGTGATTGGCTACCTACTATGCATTCCACCTGCCAAGTTAATCATTAAGGACTGCTAATGGTCCTAGTTTAAGTGCAACAGGGGTCATCAGTGATTAATAAATCTTTGTCTTTCTCAGCCAATTTTTTTTTTTTTTTGGCAGCCTTCTTCCCTTAGCACTGTGGATCCCCATGCAAACACGTGCCCCGAACATAAACAATGCTCAGCAGTCACTGTACACACACCCCTGAAAGGTCACACTCATCATGGCAGTGTGCCGCACAAACAAGCAGAAACATGCTGCCCGAAGGTAAACAAAGCTTAGCAAACACTGTAGACACCCTCCCTGCCCAGCACAGTGCTGTGCAGCACAAACAGGCACTGCTGAGCTCCAGTGCACTTACAAGTCCTCAGACAACCCCCCCCCCCCCCCTTGATGTTAGCTACCTCGTCTCTGGATACCAACACAGTTCTCTGCCTACATGGATGGGATCTGCGGACACAAATACCCATTTGTGCTATTCACTAACCCCATCTCATTTGCATAGGGATCCCTGCATGCAACCTGGAAACTGCACGGTTCCAGGCCCTGCCTCATTAGCAACAGCACCATTTAGCTACTCCACACAGGGTCCTATCATACATTACTGTCACATAGTAATAAATTTGTTTTTTCCACTTTTTTTTTTCATAAAAGCATGTTTGTGCACTGCGGCACACTACACAAACATATCCAGATCATTAAAAAAATAAAATTATTTTAAATTATTTCCCATACGGTTTTGGACACATGGTGGATAGTTATGCTCATATCTGTGTATGCTATGCTATTTCTGTCCATCTACATGAGTTTTAAAGCCTCTGTTCTCTGTATAACATCCTGTACATGGTATTTTTCTATATACATCACGAACAATGACACGAGGTATTCAGGGCTGCCTATCTGCTTGCTAGATCGCTGTACCTCCCTCAGTTGCATGAAATTCACCTGCTTATGAGGTGATTTGCATGCCACGGATACTTCTGTGTTGGCGCATTTGTGTGCACCACCCAGCTCTGTTTACTGAATCACAAATCTGCTTACTTTCATGTAAGCAGCATGCCACAATGCCTACGCAGTAAATAAGACTGTGCAGACTTTATTAAATTCACCCCTATATTTTTACAACAAAAAATAATTGTTTACTTTAACATCATTAACACACAACAGTCACTGAAAAGATTTCCTCACATTTAAAATAGCCCTAACTACACAAAACTATTTTACTGTATACAATATGCAGTTTATATTATAAAATTACTTTTTCCCTTTTAGTGTTCTGAACATTAATGACATAAAATGGGATATATGCTTTACAGTCTAACCACAAGTTAAGTCAATTTTTTCAGCTACGTTTTCTTACAAAGCCACATTTTGTGGATGTGATTGATGGTCTTACATTTATTCACTCATTTTAGTGTTGATGGTCTTCTTCCTGTTCATTTCCATCTCCTGTCACCAGACTCTGGTTCAAGTCTAATGTACTCTTGATTCTCTTCTGAGACAACTCCTGTGCTTTTTTCTGTTTTTCAAGCATTTTCCTTTGGAACATTGGAAAGGGTTTCACTGGCAAAATCTCCTTGTGAGCTTTATTGTCAGAAGAGTGAGAAGCAGAGTCCCATGTTGTTCACTGGCTTGCCTTTTTGTTGGATAAACTTTTTTTATTTACTTCTTAGCTTGTTCTGTATCCAAAAATGTCTTTGATCATCCAGGGGAAAAAAATCTTAAAACAGCTGGAAAAAACGGGTTCATATTATGTTATCAAACTTTCAAAATTCCGAACACCATATAGTCGAACCCAAATGTTTGAAAACATCAAAAAAAATAAAATAAAAAAACAGAAAAAAAACTACCTAACGGTTGTAAGCAGGGAGCAAGCCATCCTGCACCCCCCCCCCCCACTCTTTAAATATACCAACTCGGAGACTGCAATACAGTGCAGTAAAGGGAAATCTTCCCTTTCATCACTGAACCATTGAAGTGTTCCAAGTTTGAACATATGGGTTCGACAATATGGAGTTCAAACATGTTACAGTTCGACAACGTAATATGTATCTGGATATAACAGCTTGAGTCTTACACCTGCCCTTTGCCATTCTCTGATTACTGGGATAAATTTGCTTCTCTTCTTCCTGGTGAACAGTGAATAATAATTTTCCAGAAACATGCTGATGTTTTCAGTTTTTAATACTTTTTCCTTTCCAGTTTTGACAGGATGATTGCATCTTTACTAGTATAGGTCTTTGATGCTTTCTCATGGCCAAGTTGGGAGCATGCACTTGTTGTGCCATTTCATTTAGCAAATCATGCTGTACAATACCAGTCCAGCTACATATTCGTGCTTTCATAAATTTAATACAGTCTGTTCCTTTCAGTTTCTCTGATACCGCAGAAAATTTCAGGCTTACTCTGTGAGCACTGTCTTCTAACACTACTGTATTTTGAAACCGCGTTTCTTGAGAAGTCTCATACTCAGCCAGGCTTTTTTCATTACAGCCTCCAATTTTTGCAGTTTTCTGAATAGCTGGGCAACACTTCTATTTTCCCATTTGTTATTTGAATTGATGTAGTCCTTTAGTGTTTCAGATATTTTAATAACCTCTGAGTACATTTGATTTATTTTAATTCTAAATTCCTGAAGCCATTTCTTGTACCATGGCTGAAGCTTGAACTGTTTTTGCTAAACAACTACAGGATTTTTGCCAGACAGTGTTTTCTCTTCACCTTTTCTGGTTGGTTTTATATCAGGTTCTCTAAATTTGTTATCTAGGCAGTGTACTTACTAGTGTGTGTAACTGAATTTTACTGAAACTGACAGTATTACTGGCTCTTATTTCTCAGTTTCTTTTTTCCTACTGGGAAAGCCTAAAAAAGCAGTCATCTTGAAACTCCAGGGAAATACCACTTTTAGTGAAAAATAGATACAGTGCAATTTTTAGAAAAGGACAATAATTTGTGAGTGGATGGGTTCCCCAATGGGTACTTACCTTCCAGAAATGAAGCTGTTAGTTGATTGCTGGTCCTGTGAAGTCTGAGAGATGCATCTTCTCGAAACAGCAAAAAAGTATTGAAACAAGCTTCACTCTGACTGATGATTTCCCTCCATGAGATTAGCCAATCAGCAAACTGAATGAAAGAGTGTGGGGAGCCAGAGCTTTTTGAAGCTGGCTGTTCATTATTTCCTAGGCAGAAAACAAAGCATATTGCCTAAATACTACTGCAGCAGTGGGAATGATGAACATGCATTATAGTGTTTCTCACCAAAGTGAGCTAGTGAAGGAGTGTGAGTACAATCCATGTAACAGTAGATCTTTAAGGGAGAGGTCTGTGTAGCAGTAAATTAACTACCACCATTCCTTTGTTACTGATTTGTTTGATTTTAAGTTGTTTATCAGTATTCGTGTTTTATTAGTGGTTTCTGTACATAGTGTGAGTTATGCTGTCTTCTTTTAGGAACATTTTCATAACTCAGAAGTTCTGTACACAAGCTGAGACCATGTTCATACAGACTTTACTGTCTTCTTTTAGGAAAGTCCTCATGCTTAGAAGAACTGATCTGTGCACAAGTTGTTGATGCATATATATATATATATATATATATATATATATACTGTATGTGCATATATATATATATATATATATATACATATATATATATATATATATATATATATAGACCACATGCCTACAGGCTTTGTTATCAGTGGAATGGTAGTGTGAGAAGGGTTTTGGCCTAAGCAAAGGGGAACCGTGTTGCTGTAGAAAAGTGGTGAGGCCAGTGCGACTATGATGGTAAGTAACCCAAATGTTGTGATTTACTGCTACAGTGGTCTCTGTCTTGAAAATTTATTGTTATGTTCCATGTACCTATGCAACTATACTGTTTTAATGAATGATGGGGTACCGTTCTAGAGTCTTTCTAGGAGTTACTAACCTCTCCTTCCTGAGTGCTCTGTGTGCTTTGCTTAAGAAGCTGTTCTTGACCTCTTTGTGCTACAGTTAGTGCTCAGAACCGCTGTTGAAAGCACAGGAGTTTTTGTTTACTAATAATTGTGCCACTGTAGTAAAAGAAAGTCAGAGGGAAATATGGTTACACCTGTGTACAGTTTGCCTAATCTACTTATACAAGGAGGGAATTGCTGAATATGTTTCAGACTCTGAATGAGGCAAATCTAGAACTTTATAAAGAAGCGAGTGTAACTTGCCTTGGAAAGCCTCAGCACTGCAGGCAGCTGGCTTTAATTGATAAAAGGAGGAGTAGGGCATGCACCCTTCTTTACCTCATTGTCTGGGGGGTTATTTACTATTTACCATAAATTCTTCACCTGACCTCTAGCTGTGTAGTGTGTTTTTCATCTTTTTTATTATTTTTATGATCCTTAATATATTTATTTGTTGAGTTTTTATCATAAAACTTAACGTAAAATTTGACACTGTGAAATAACATGCATTCTTCATGTTAATATATCATCCTTAAGAGCACATTCATATAGCCTTTCAGTTACTCATAAATAAGCTGTTACAGCATCATTGTTATTGCAAACAGCTGATCTCATTAACAAATTGTTCTTCTCTTTTGTTATTTGGATCTTTTCATATTTTGTTTTGTTACCTTTTTTTTCTTGTTCCATATGTATGCAGTGAAAAAAAATAAAAATGGTGGTATAGTACTCACAATTAAGCAAAATAATGTTAATATTAAAAAGACAACCCTGTTGCTCTTTCCTTATCCACTGCACTATAAACTCACAAAACACATAAGACAACCAAATCACGTAACACCAAGTAACATTTTAGTCATGGCTTTAAATCCCCCCTCTATCTCTATTTTACTATTACTATCTCTTAAACTATCATATCTTTATTACCTCACCCAGCCTCCTACTTCTTATCATTCACAACTTTATCACACAACCTACCACCTGAACTCCCCTCTCTCACCCTTAAACTCTCCTATTTCTCCCCATCTCTACCCAATAACACAACTTCTAACCTTCTCATTCAAAGTTTTCCCCACTCGGAGATACCCCATCCCTATAGTAGCTAAAGACCCTCTGACCATCACTACATATCTTAATCGCTTCCTCACTCTACTCAGTTTCCTTTCTAACCCAACCTCTCATCTCATCACCAGCCTTTTATCTGGTGACATCCATCCCAACCCTGGCCCCTCCACCTCTTCCTCCTCAAACAGGCCAATATTATTTACTTCTCTAAACTCACAAAGTATTGTCAATAAAGTCCCTACCCTTCACGCATGGCTTATGTACAACAAACCTGACATACTATCTATTTCAGAAACATGGTTAAAACCCTCTATAAAGGATTCTGAAATTACTCCACCTAGCTATTCAATCCTTAGAAAAGACAGGACCCAAAAAAAAGGTGGTGGAGTTGCTCTCCTATATTCTTCTTCCTTACTAGTTACCCCTATAACAAACCCACTCCAAAATTTAACAATGCTGAAGTACTCCTCACTCTCCTACAAGTTAACAAGCACAAACACATCTGTCTAGCATCCCTTTACATCCCCCCAGGGGACAATATTTCAACACTTGAAAACATCCTCTCATGGCTCTCTAACAATATCAGCAATGAAACCATAATCTTAGGAGATGTAAACATCAACTGGGCCTCCATCCAGTCTTCAACCAACCCTCTTAACATCAACCTATTTAAGTTTTCCCAGCTAATCAATACAATAACACACCCATCAACAAACCCTCCTGTGGCACCATCCTTGACTGGATTCTAGTGTCACATCCCCACTATTTCTCAGACAGTGGTACTCTTCCAGACCCTCTTGGTGATCATTTGCCTACTTTCACTCGCCGTCTCCCTTGCATCTCTTACCGAACCCATAATTTCATCACTACCATAATGACAAAACTTCAACCCATCAACCTTCATATATTCTCTAAAAGCAGTAAATTGGAACAATCTAAAGACACTACCTTTAGAAGACGCAGTTGCTCACTTCAACTTAACCTTCTTAGAAATACTTGATTCCCAAGCTCCTCTAAGAACAAAAAGAATAAAAACAAATTCTGCCCCCTGGTTAACCAAAACCACACTATCAATCATGCGCCTTAGAGACAAAGCCTGGGGACTCTATCTGAGAAATAAGACCCCAGAACAACATATTGCTTACAAAACCCTTCGAAATAAAGTAAAAAGCTTATAATCTCTGACAGACAAAAATACTTCTTCACACTCCAAAACAACAATAAAACTAACCCACAAAAGTTTTGGAAGGAATCTCTACCCTCCTAAACCCCAGCAAACCACACACCCCAACCCCAGACCCAAATATCCCAGACCTAGATCTAGCTACACAGTTCAACTCCTTTTTCATCGACTCTATTAGCAAACTCACATCCTCCTTCACACACCCCTCCTCATTACCTAATACACCCCCAATCTCTCCCACAAACAACCCTCCCATCATCACCACTTCCTCCTCACTCTCATCTTCTCAAATTCCATCTTCCACCTCTTCCACTACTCTAACTCCCTCTTCACCCATATCTTCCTCAAATTCTCTCTCTCCCAACTCTTCTCTATTCCCATTTAAACCTATTCCCACTTCCACCATAAAGAAACTCCTTCAGAAACTGAAGCCGTGTACCAATGCTCCTGACAACATTCCCTCTTACTTCCTAAGTATAGCCGCAGAAGCTATTGCCTATCCCATCAGCATTCTAATCAACCGCTCCATCCAAGAATGCACAGTGCCCCTACTATGGAAGCAAGCCTTCATCATCCCCCTCCACAAAGGAGGCAACAATTGCAACATCAATAACTTCCGTCCTATTGCTATCCTGTCGCCCATATCTAAACTTCTGGAAAAGTGTATCCAGCTTCAACTCCTACCACATCTCTTAGATAACAACCTTTTAACCCCTACACAACAGTTCAGGCCAAATCATAGCACTATGACAGCCCTCCTGTCCTTTCTTGAGACTGTTAATACAGCACGAGACTCCGGTCACATTGTTTCCACCTTACTACTAGACCTCTCCAAGGCCTTCGACACTATTTCACACAGCCTGCTCCTATCCAAACTGTCAGAACTTAATCTCTCTCCCTCCTCCATAAATTGGTTCTCCAGTTATTTATCAAACAGATACCAAGCTGTAAAATGGAAGAAAGCCACTTCCTCCTTCCTTAGCACCCCCACTGGAGTTCCCCAAGGATCTATTCTTGGTCCCCTCCTCTTTAATATATTTATAAACGACTTCCATAAATCTATCCCATTTGCAAACATCATCCAATATGCAGACGATTCCACCATTATCTGCTCTGCCACCTCCCCCTCTCTGCTCCAAAAACTTACTCAAGAAGCTTTCTCAATTACTGAGCATTGGATGAAAATAAATCACTTAGCACTCAATGCCTCCAAAACAAAACTAATGGTATTTACCCCCTCCAAATCTACTTCTTTCGATATAAACTCTTTCTCAATTACCAGCCAAAACAACTCACCCTTGGAACTGGTATCTGAAACTAAGCTACTAGGTGTTCTAATTGACAATCAGCTTAAATTCAACTCCCATCTACAACTAAATATTAAGAAAACTCATCAAAAACTAGGTATGCTCTACCGGCAGAATCAGTATCTTACTAGATCATCCAAAATCACTCTCGCTTCCTCCTTTCTCATCCCCTCTCTTCTTTACGGGGCTCCACTACTGACTAATCTTCAGACCTCTCTAAAAAGCCAGCTTTCCTCCTGCTATAACAAAATTGCCAAATTCGCAAATAGCCATAGGTCCTCCACCCACCACTGTTCCTCTCTCCATAAACTAAATTGGCTCGAACTACCTAATCATCTTATCTTTATACAGCTGACTTTAGCTCATAAGCTCATTCTTAACCCCTCTCTTTGTCCCTCCCTGTCTTCTGCCTTCAAAATGCACCTACCAAATAGAGTCTTAAGGTCCAACAATCAAAATCTACTCAAAGTTCATAAACCATCTTATCCCCCAGGTAAACACTTATTATCCTCTAACCTGTCCCGTCTCTGGAACTCACTCCCACCATCCATTCGTACCACCTCTAATCACTACATATTCAAAAACTCCCTCCATACACATCTCAGGTCCCAATGGGATTGTTCCTGCTCCCACCCCTCATAAATATATGGCATCCAACCTCCTCTATGCCTTCATACTCAACTTTACCTAACAAAGCTTGTGCTCCTTCAGAATAACTACTCTGTAATGTATGTTATGTTCCCTCTCAATTACAACTCTGTTATGTAAATCACATTACTGTCTTAGTTCACTTACTTCGCATTAATCTTCATTTATTGTAATGTTGAATGCTTCTTGAATTTTGAGCAAAATGTTTTATCTACTACTTGTATAATTATCATTATTTTAGCAATCTTGTATGTACCTAATTTTGTCTGTGCTGGAGCTTTTCTCCCCAGGACTCCATTGAAAACGGGTTCTTTTGGCCCAATGGACTATCCTGGTAAACCAACTGCAAATAAATAAAATAAATAAATAAATAAAATAAATTCCTGGGTTATTCAGCAGTTAAATAAAATATTTTCTTTATAGATTTCACTGGCAGAAATAGTAAGGATACAAAAGCTGAATGTTTTCTGCATACATAACAGCCAGAAACATAATCTTAATATTTAAATGTGTAATCAGTGCTGCTTTCAGTGATTTGTGAAGTACCCTTCTTACTTAAAGAGCAGAAGTGAGAGACATTCACCTTGTGTAAAACAGAATCCTTAACTTTCCATGTTGCTTTGAATATATGAATTAGAAAGCAGGACTTGTCACAGTGCTAAAGCTGAGCTAAATTATCACGGGCAGATAAACTGCAGTGCTTGACCTCATGGCATTTATGCAGGGTTATCTTAGGTTAACATGCATCTGTTAATGCTTAAATACTGGCATGCATTACAGGCAGGGAACAGCTGCAGTGCTTAAATATGTTTAATGAGTAAAATGAGTGAGATAACCTGGCAGTGAAAAAATACATCTATAGTGTTGTGAAGGAATATTATCATTTGGGCTTAGTTTTGGGAATTTGCCTTAATTTATCTGTCAGCATTGCCAGTATTGAATGCTCACCTATAATATTTGGAGTAATTGATATTTGTGTTCTTGAATGTCTATATATTTTTTCTTTTGCAAATCACTTTTATGAAAAGGTCTAGCCAATAACGTGTTTATCTAGTTTATAATGTAATTTTGCACAGTTAAGTTCAGCATCTCATTATGAGGTGCACATAAACATTGCATTTTCCCCTGTTTCATGCAAGACTGTGAAGAACATGCTGTACTAAACATTTTAATATTCTCCAACTTAATCTCATTAAAGTGCTTTATTATAAAGCACTGTATGCAAATTAGGGGCAATAAATACAATTAAAACAAAGTAAGAAAAATGATAAACCATAAGACATGTATAAAGATAAAAACATCAAAGTGTAAAATTCCTCTGCATGTTGCAAGAGTGTTGCACAAATAAATAAGCTTCAGTAAGTTAAATGCTTGAGTCTACCTATAACACAGTTTAATGTCACCCTGATGAAATAAGTGAGACCCTGTGGAACTGACTTGAACCTGAGCCCCAGCACTGTAAGCCAGGCCAAAAAGATTTGTCTTTATTAAATAAAACAGTAGGAGAAGTAGTAGGGAATGGAAATCTGAGATGAAGGTAGCAGCAGGGGGTCCAAGTCAGACATTTATCTGTACAAAGCAAGCAGTATGTATATTTTAGTATAACACATAACAGCAGTGCAGTGCATTTATTTCTTTGTAACATTTTATATAAAAATAACAGCAGTACTGTGAAGGTATAAAAATAATTTTATGACCAGTAAAAGTATATATCCTAACAAAATCATTTTAACCATTAGACTAAATACTGTCGCTATACTTTTGTAATCAGTATTCCTTGATATAACCCTTAGGTTCTGATAGAAATTTTCATGCAGTGTAATTTATCCAGCAGACACCTTCATTTGTCCACTCCAGTAAGGTTGAGCTGCTTCCAGGCTGTTGTTATTATCTTAGAGTGTCACAAGTAGACCTACAGCAGAGCACAAACTAGAGGAGTCATTTCTAGGAGAGGCATCCCAAATTATTTTATAGTTGTATTCAGCTGCAAGTCCCCATCCCAGACCAAGCCTCATGTCCACTTCACCTCACCCATTAATGATTCATTGCGGGACATTGCCTAGTAATGTGCATCTAGCCTCCTTTTACAGGGGCAGGGGATCTCTGGCATTTATCACTGGCCTCAAACAACATGCAGTCTGCCTTATCAGGAGTATAAAAAAAGAAATGTAGAAAATACCAAGTGATTAATCTAAGATAGATAGAGGAAGTGGACCTACAGGGGGGGCCTTAAATGTAGATTGTCTGTGGTTGAAAGATCACATCCTGTGCTTCCGCTCACATTGTTCCAAAACTTTGGGGAGCAGAAAGATTTCAGTACTGAGCAGAGAGCAGAAAATGTTCATCATTTTACTGTCCCTCCTTCTATAATCTGGGCTTAGATTTCAGTGACTAGAGCTCAAAGTGATTCTCGATTTTTCTGTTTGTGAGAGTAGTGTATCCACTGCTGTATCATGCATGGCGGCTCATGATGATCCCATGTGTTTCGTTTATTAATGTAGTTATGCCATTGCTTTACCATCTGTGATGGCACTTTATAAAACCAACAGCTCTCTGATTTCTAAACCAAACTTTATCTTGGTCCATCAACTGAACCTCTAGCTTCAGTCTTTGTGACACCTATATTTGGAGTCTATTACATCTGATTGCACTTTCAGATAACCTACAAAAAATCTCTTAGTAAGGGTCATCTTAGTAATGATCTTTTACCTTTACTAATAGTACCCTGCAGTATATATCTCTTAGGTTTCATAACTGTACATCTAAAGTGAAGAAATTCCCAAGCTGAATCACTGACTTGTTTCTGCGGTACATTTAACTATTCTAATAAATCCTCATCATTAGTCTCTAGAATACCCATAGCAGTTTTCAGCCTTTCATATAACCACCTGAGGTCTTTTAGCTAGTATTGTACCTAGAGGCTAATCAAAAGGAGAAGATATGTATGTAAGAGATATACATATAACTGGATATGTTGAGCAAATAAAGGTGGTCCTTACATCGAGGTATACATTCATCTCCTATCCTAGGTTTCAAAGGGGATCATAGAAAGCAGAACAAACATTGCCTCCATTTCTAACTGGACCTGAAGTAGGAAGAAGTGTGGTTGCAGTTAGAAGATATAATGATTTGGGTATAAGGGACACTTTAAGCATAGTGAACTTTGGTCCGTTACCACCATCAGTGTGACTAGTGTAGAAAATGCCCTTCCTTATAGGTCCCAACTCACCTTCTACCTTGCTTGCCGTTTCTTTGACATTGTCCCCTAACTCTCTAAAAACTGTAGAAGATTCTTTTCCACCCTGTGTATACCATCTTATTGCTCACAATGAGTTTTCCCAGCTGTGGGAAGGAAATGATTAAGGGTTATTATATCTTGATTATATATTCTATATCTTTGAGCTAACTGCACACATAAGCAGAACAGTCATACAACAACTAACAAGTTAAACCATCACTAAGGCAATGGAGACGTATACCATCATCTTATTTGTTCATGCAGGTTTGTCATAACAATAATTTCAAACCTATTTAAGATGTACCTCCTGAATCAGTGGTGCATTCAGTAGATTTAGCTCATCTCCCTTTTTATAAATAAGTGTACCATTAGTAACTGATGAGGTGCTGTTTAACTTGTATATGCCAGCTGTCACCACCTCTCTTATTTCAGAGCCACTCTCTTACCTTCTTCACCAGTCATGCCCAACTGTCGTAGATCTGTCCCTCTCATGCAGTCTATCCATCTCTTGGCCATGTTTCTCTTTATTTTACACTTACTATCCCAAGTACTGGAATTACGAAACATTGAAGACCCCTGTGCTATAATAGCTGACTTTTTGTGGCTTTTCTGAGCATGCTTACTTTAGCTCAAGGCTATATAAGGACATGCGATGGCCGTCCTTATTTCATTCCAGACACGATTACTGATCTTAGGACTGATGCATATTTAGTTCACTACATATGGTTTATAATGTTGGTATCACTGATAAACATTTTAAATAAAAAGTTCCCGAATGTGACACCTAAAGGACTCCGTGATTCATTTTACATTATTTCACAGAGTTCCATAGTCTCCTTAAATGTGTGTGTGTGTGTATGTGTGTGTGTGTGTGTGTGTGTGTGTGTGTGTGTGTGTGTGTGTGTGTGTGTGTGTGTGTATCTGTTTGTTTAAATGTATTTATTGGGAAAATCGGACTGGGCAAAACAGAGAGTTTCAGTGGAGGCCCAGGGAGAAAAGATCCAGAAAAATGCAAGTGCAAGAATACAGAATTGCAAAATCCAGGAATGAAAAATGCACTAAATATTGTTGTACGTTTTTTCATGAAAACTGCATCTAATATCACTACACAACTTAAAAAATAGACGCTGTGGAACTTAGCAGAAAGAACTAACTGAATTTCTAGGAACTAACAATGTAAAAGTTAGCATAAAAGTATCTTCTAGTACTACATATCCAGAGATGAAGTCCAAAGGTTTGTCCAGATAAAATCACTTTAGCAAGCAGATCTAGGAAACGCTCTGTGATACCCCTCTCTGTGGGAGGAATAAAGACACCTTGTTAGAGTTTCAAGTAGATTATTCGGTTAAGTACCTCTCAATACCTCTGGGAGGAATAAAAACACGTTGTCGAAGTTTCCAGTAGTTTATTCAGTTAAATAGGTAGATGGACAATAGGAAACATTTCAAAGTTAGTGCGATGTCTGTAAACCCTTATCCTTGTAACAGTGATCTTCCTAGTTACAAGATTAATATTCTCGTAGTTTAGATGCAAATGTGGCATAGTTTTGCTTATTTCTGACATTGTTGCCTCATACCACTGGAGCAGGCTTGTTCTAACACCTTCTCATTAATAACTAGTTTAAAGGTTGGTCTTCTCAGCTTAGTGTATTATCAAAGAATGTTGATGAGAAATGATTTTAATGCGAATGCCAGAAGGAGGCAATACTCAAGATGTAGCAGTTTGAACACCAGAGTGGCCAATGAGGAAAGACGCTCTGCTGTGAGTGGTGCTCCAGGTGTTACATACCTGCAAATTTTATTGAATGTAGTCTCAAGGATTACAGTATTGGTTGTGTAGTTAAATATTTAGTGTACTAATACTGCTTGCACTGATTTTAGTATTAAATTAGTGAAATGTTAATATTAGTTTACTGGTTCCTGATGGTGATGGAAGGTTTCCAGGTTAGTTGTTTTGTATTGAACTTTAAATACTCAGTAACACGTCCACTCAAACATTATCAACACGTCCACTCAAACATTATCCTAAACAAACTGATCTCCATACAGTTGTAGTCATCTCTGCCCCAAGAAGCATTCCTGTTGGAATCATGGCCCAGCATTTCCCCAAAACTTCTTTAGCCAGCCTGATTGAGATGGGCATCTTGAGACATTGTCTGACAATCATCTATTACTCAGTGTGTCAGAGATTTACATACATAATGTCCATGGAGACAAAAATCTATTGTATAGTAAACTCAGACACCAAAATCGTCAGCAGTACACCACATGTCACACCTCAACAAGGCCATCACAATACACATACATAATCTATCATAGGAGGTTACTAGGCTAATGGCCCTGGGGCCCTTACAAGCCGCGCCAAGACTTTTTCCCCAAAAAAGAAACCTCAGTCAGCAGCTGTCACTCCTGTCAATGTGGGACAAAGGTGGAACTCCTGGGACAAATTTGTGGTTTCCCATCCACTCATCAAGGATGCACTTGAAGAGGGTCAGCGAGGTGCTCTGTTTGACATTTATGGGAAGCCTATTCCAGAGACTGGGCAGCTACTGGGAGACAAAGTTTTCTCTCCATCAGGTTTTGTTGATGTTTCATATTAGAATGTTGACGAGAAATGATTTTAATCTGAATACCAGAAGGGGGCAATGCTCAAGATGTAGCAGTTTGAACACCAGAGTGGCCAATGAGGAAAGATGCTCTGCTGTGAATGGTGCACAGTGGTGCTCCAGGTGTTACGTACTTGTAAATTTTATTGAATGTAGTCGCAAGGATTACAGTATTGGTTGTGTAGTTAAATATTTAGTGTACTAATACTGCTTGCACTGATTTTAGTATTAAATTAGTGAGATGTTAATATAATTAGTTTACTGGTTCCTGATGGTGATAGAAGGTTTCCAGGTTAGTTGTTTTGTATTGAACTTTAAATACTCAGTAACAAGTCCACTCAAACATTATCCTAAACAAACTGAACTCCAAACAGTTGTAGTCACCTCTGCCCCACAAATCACTCCTGTTTGAATCATGGCCCAGCGTTTCCCCACAACTTCTTTAGCCAGCCTGATGGAGATGGGCATCTTGAGACAGTGTCTGACAATCATCTATTACTCAGTGTGTCAGAGCTTTACATACATAATGTTCATGGAGACAAAAATCTCATGCATAGTAAACTCAGACACCAAAATTGTCAGCAGTACACCACATGTCACACCTCACCAAGGCCATCACAATACACATAATCTATCATAGGAGGTTACTAGACTAATGGCCCTGGGGCCCTCACAAGCCGAGCCAAGAGTTTATCCCCAAAAAATAAACCTCAGTCAGCACCTGTCACCCCTATCAGTGTGGGACAAAGTTGGAACCCCTGGGACAAATTTATGGTTTCCCATCCACTCATCAAGGTTGCACTTGAAGAGGGTCAGCAAAGTGCTCTGTTTGAAATTTCTGGGAAGTCTATTCCAGAGACAGGACAGCCGTTGGGAGACAAAGTTGTCCCTCCAGCAAGTTTGTTGATGTCGCATATTAGATTTAGGCCTTTCGAGCAGGTAATGCAAAATAAGTTAGACTTATGGATATGGAGCATCTGTAGTAGAGCAGGGTCTGATATTGCCTTGTAGGCAAGGCACAGATCACCTCTGAGCAATCTGTACAATACTGAGCAGAGTGATAGTGATTTGAGCCTGTCTGCATAGGACAGGTGTTGGAGGCCATGGATTCTCTTTGTGAGGTATTTGTGGCTTTTCCAGTTTGTGCAGGTGTTTGCAAAGGTACATACCAAACAGGTCTTTAAACTCAATTATTGGCCTAATGAGGGAGGAGTACAGAGATGTAATAACCTCCTTTTTTCTGGATGCAATCCCTTTACTTATGAAGTGAACCAAGTAAAAGGCTTTTCTGACCACTGCAGCTACATGTTCATTGGATGCGAGATTATCAACCCAAGTACCAAGGTCTCTCACCATAGGTTGTGTGCTTAGTGGTTTGCCATTGATATGGTAATTAGTAGAGGCCGTGTTTTTGCCAAATGGTATGATAATACATTTTTTAGTATTTAACTTAAGGCCATGACTTTGGCACCAGGCATTTGTTACTGTGACACCCTCTTTCAGTATGTTAACATCATTTGTGGAGTCAGTGACAGCACCCAACTTACAGTCATCCACAAACTTGGTCAGCCACAGGCCTTTTTGTCTTTGCCTGGGCCTCTGAGAAGTAGATGCCAAACAGCAGGGGTCCCAGGGCCCTGGGGAATACCACTTGACAAATCCAAGCTGGGTGGGGTCAAGTGCTTGGAGATTGCCTATGTCCTTGTTTATGAGATCCAGAATAATATGCTCCATGACTTTACAGATCAAACTTGTCAAGCTAATGGGGCGATAGTTTCCAGGGACAGTAGTGGCACCACCTTTGTGAAAGGGGATGACAGTGGCAGTTCTCCACTCTGCTGGAATGAAGCCTGTACTTAGGCTGTGGTTGAATAGGGTGGTTAATGGCAAAGCTAGTTCTTGCTGGAGATGGTGTAGAATACAGCCTGGGATACTTTCATTTCCCACGGAAGCTGTGTTCTTTGCCTTGGATAGGGCCTTTAACATTTGATCTGTGGAGATGTGAGGTGTGGGCAAGTATAGGGGATGTCGAATGGGCCTTTGGGGGATAGGGGGTGAAGTATGTGCTGAAGTTATCTACTAGCAGGTTAGCTAAGTCAACAGGATCAGTGTAAGTGGTACCGTTAAGTACTAATTTGGAACAAACCAAGGCTTTGCCACAGAGGTTCCTGATGTAATTGAAGAAGGTTTTGTGGTTTCCCTTTCTTTTGGAAGCTAGTTTCAATTTGTAATTTGCTTTGGAAGTTTTCACTAGTGATCTAATTTGCTTGTTGAGGCTGAGGAGGGATTTTTTTCCAATTTGGAATTTGTTCCTTTTTACCTTTGGATAACAGTTTCATCCTTGTGTTGTAAAGCCTGTTAATAGGGGATGCCCACCAGAGAGGTTTGCTTTTCCTTGAGGAGTAGGTTTTAGTTCTTTTGGGTATGGCTGAGTCCATGCAGTTGTAAAGGTACTTGTATACTGAACTGGCATACTGTTTAGCATAGTTGTCTGCATCCTCTGAGGGGGGTGGTGGTGTGAAGCTACTGATACCCACCCTTAGGAGGTTGTAGTCAGCTTTTGAGAATTTTTTTAGCCTAGTTATGGCTGGGGGTGGGGGTGGGGGGGATAGAAACATTGAATGAGACAGACCTATGATTTGATCTCACTGGGAAGAATGTTCTATGGGAGTGGTGCAACGGTCACCCATGTTGGTGAGAACCAAGTCCAGAATGTTATCTCTCCTTGTGGAGAATGAGATGAACTGGTCTAGTGCGTTACACTTGATGAAGTCAAGGAAGTGTTGGGTGAGAGTGCATTAGTGCAGGAATAGTTCACCCAGTCTATGGTGGGGTAGTTGAAGTCACCAAAGATCAGGGTGTTAGGGGGTACCTTGATGGAATCAAGTAGGTTCAGGTAGGAGTAGTGGGTGTCCTGAGTCATGGGGGGGGGTCTATAGCTAGCTATATCTTGGATGAGTGTCTTGCCCAACTGTCTGTTGCACCTGGAGTAATTCCAGTGCTTCATGCTGGCAAACCAGTTTGGAGGAGTACCTGTCCTTATTGAAGAAAGAAGGTAGAGACTTCACCACCCTTAGTTTTCCCAACCTCATTTTGGGGTCAGAATGTGTGGAATGAGGTATAGCCTAGTAAGGCAGAGGGTGTACTCTGCAGCCCTGAACCAAGTTTCCATGACCTCACAGACATTGGCATCTTCCAGTACAAGGAGAGCCTCCATTGAGTGCATTTTCAGGTTAAGGCTCCTAGCGTTAAGCAGCATGACCTTCAATTTGCTTTTTGACAGATATTTTATGTTGGAAGATTTGTCTTTGGGACATTGCCTAAAAAAGGCACAATGGGGGATGCTAGAGGCTTGGCAAGGATCCGGAATCCCAGGGGTGACAGGTGGAGGCCATCTCTGGCAAAGCATCGGGGCCTGTCAACCATGTCATCCCAGGCAAACAGATACTGGATCCCCTTGGAATGAATTAAGAAACTAAGCCAATTGTTGAAGTCAATTATTTTTTGTTGGTATTGTAGTATCATTCTTGGTGAAGGGAGGATGCTGCTTAGAGCTAGGGTCATACCTGCCTGGGACACATACTCTTAGAGCTCAATCATGTCTCTCTTCATATAGTCCAGGGAGGTACGTCTCAAGTAATTCAAATCAACATGCGCAATGACAGAGTCATAGTTATACCTGTTGTGGAGAGACTTAAGTGTGTGCATGATGTGGTGGATTCTGGCACCTGATAGACATCTGACCATGAACTTCTCCTTGAGCCTAGTGAGGGGGACATCGGTGCATCTCACAACTGAGTCGCCATTGACTAGTAGGTTTGGTTTATTATTATGCCTTATGGGCTGCGTTGGTTTATTGTTATGCCTTATGGGCTGTGCTTGTGAGACACTGGTTCTATTTGTGATGTGTTTGGTGTTGTGTGTGGAATGTTTGTGTGTTTTGGAGGTCTCTGTTGTTTAGGTAGGTTTTTATTGAGAACCTCTGCATAGGTAGATGTGTGTTGTGCTTGGCTATGTGATGTGGGTGGTGTGGTGTTTGTGCTGGCATTTCCCTCTTTGTCAGGAGTACTGACTGTGACGCTAGAGAGCATGGATTCCAGGTTACTGATGTAGATGCATTTCTTGCAAGTAGAATTATGTGCTAGGAGAAGAGGGTTATCAGTGAACATGAGGCAGTTGCTACAGTGTGCTACACTGTCTCAGTATGCCCATGCCGACCAGGCTGGCAGAAGAAATTGATGGGAATTGTCCAGACATAGTGTTCTGAATACTTGGTGGATTTATGGAGAGATGGTTTTGATAAGGGTTTGTCCACAAGAGTGTAGACCACAAAAACTAACTTAGGTGTAAAATAGCTGGCCTGAAGCACAAGTCCTAAGAGCAAAACTAAGATACTTAGAATAGCAGATAAATGTAATCAGGCTAGTAACAACCAATAATAAATGCAGCAGAAAAATAGCACTTGAACACTTAAGAGCACAAAGCAAAGCAAAATAAGGTAATAAAGTAGGTATAACATCATTACAGTAACAGCAGCTGAATAAAGTGTAATTTTGTTTTAAGTGGAGAATGGGGAAACAGAAGAAACTAAGGGGGTTGGCCTTCCCAAATGCTCTCTCTGTATGCAGTAGACAGATCTGATGAGGTGGGACTGGTAGGAGTGTCTGAAATCAAAAAAGCAGTCCTTCACCAAATGATCTCACTGTTCTCAGTTGAGTGAGCAAATGAGATGTGGCTGGGAGCAGTGTTCAAAGCCAAATTTACACCAGGGGTGAGCAATTCCAAAGCCACCAAGTTTAAAAATACAGCAACACTTAGCTGGGAAGTTGGGAAAACAAAGTGCAGAGAGAGAGAGACCAATATTCAGTCAATATTCGATGAAACAAGTAAATAAATGCAGTACGCTTTTGTTAACTATCACAGAAACAGAACAAGTGCAAAAATGTTTTTTTATATCAGCTTTTTATATCCAGATGCTTGTAGAATTAGTCCTAGCCAGTTAAACAGCTGCGCTACTGAGCATAAATATATAGAAATGTAAGCATAGTAGTAGTATAAAACAAAAGATAGACTCCCCAGGCAATGAGATAAGCACAAAACTTCACAGAATGTAAAACAACCGTCACTAGAGCTGAGCTAGCCCTGAGAAACAAAGTGTAGAGAGACCAATATTCAGTGAAAGAAGTAAATAAATGTAGTACAGTTTAAGTATCACTGAAACAGAACAAGTGCAAAAAAGTGTACTTATATCAGCTTTTTATATCCAGATGCATGTAGAATCAGTCCCAGCCAGCTAAACAGCTCTGCTGCTGAGCAAAAAAATATGATATGCTGAGGTTCTAAATATTAACTTGCCTTAACTTCCAAGACCTCAAAATCACATACAGGAACAAACACACTGAGCAAGTTAAGCTTACCTCCTCACATAGCACAAGGAGTCCCAAAGTCATGTATGCTGAACCTGTAAAGCAGGCAACCAAATGTACCACTTACCAGGGTGAGCAAGAAAAGAGTGACAATTAGATGTTCATCGTGTTTCACTGTTGCAGTCATTACTGTTGGGGTTATCATGCTGGTAGGCTACCCGTAGTCGGCCCAATTCCAAAGTCTAGGTCCGGCATCAGTTGCTGTCACCTCTTCCCTGACGTCCGTGTGCCAGGGGTATAAAAGAAGCAGCTGACGCCATTTTCTTCAGTCTTTCTTGCCGCGCAGTGCCTGAAACATAAGCAGTTCGCAAGTGCCAGTCAGCCGACTCCTGAGATTTTCAAATCAGAATTTCAGATCCGAAGTCTTCATTAAAGCTAAGTACCCCGTTGGGGAAACTTTTTTCTTGCTCCAGACCGATGTCAAGAAAAAGTTAACAATTGTATTTCTTGTGGAAAGCAAATACCTCATAAGGATTTTCACTCTTACTGTATTTCTTGCCTAGGCCCTGATCACAATGTTGCTAGTTGTCGGTTTTGTGCTAGATTTAACCAACCCACTATCAAGTGTCTGTTTGATTTTGCTTTCCATTACTCTTGGCCGAAGATTTAACTATATAATGCCGTTGGATCAGCCGATGACCGCAGTTTACAAAAAACGCAAGGACAAGGAAAAGGATAGGCATCAAAGGTCCAAAACCGACAACGAAACCTCTTCTAGGCCAGTCGCCGGTTCTCAGTGAGGTGTTTTTGCAGCCCCTGGCACCCGCTACCTTAGAGCCACAGGCCACTTCCAACTCCCACGTGGAGCCAACTGGGCCTCTAGATACTCAAGGTATTGGAACCTCGGAAATCAATCCCTCAGATGGGTCCGGAGCCGCTGAGCAGGCATCGGCTTCTGAGGGTGTTTTCAGACCTACACAGCTATACATTAAGCCATCCTCAGCTTCAAAGACAAAGACTAAAGCATCATTAAAGACAAAGAAACAAGTACAACATTCTCCTACTCAGACCACCATGCCTAAGAAATAAATGCTCAAAATGGCCGAAGACCTAATTACTTTTATCAGGGGTACCCATCCCCCTCCTGATAAGAGGCCAAGGCAAGAGACAGAGTATGATTCTTCTGATCAGGTTTCTATTTCTTCTGATTCCTCTTCTGAACAAGATTACTCTATGCTCCCTTATGAGGATTTTGATGCTGAAGAATCCATTCCTTCAGCCTCTCCTCCTGAGGATTATTCTTTTGGGGAAACCTTACACACCATGAGAGAACATTTCCACTGGGAGTGCCAAAATTATTCTGAATCTAAGAAAAGGCTCAGAGATTTTCTGGTTTTCCCCAGCACAGCCCCCTAGCTATTCCACCTGTGCTAGACATTGTGGGACAATGTATTCGCAAAGTCCAGCCTGTCCCCTGACTCCCCCCCCCCCCGCACCTGCTAAGCCAGACAGATATTACAGGGTTCCTGATTCTCATAAATTCCTGTATAAAAACCCCACTGCTGACCCAGAAACTATATCTCAAGGCCCCAAGGGGGTTAAAGCTTCCACTGCAAAAAACCCTGTCCCCTCTGTTAGGGATTCAAGGGCTCTAGACAGATGGGGGAAAAAAGTCTACACTTCTGCTACCCTGGCTATAAGGGCCTTAAATTGTCAGTTTCATATGCTTAAATATCAGCAATATTTAATTTCACATTTTAAACAGAAAATGTTGACAAATACTGAATGTTCAGAAAACAAAGAATTACAGGATTTATTGCATGCAGCTGAACAAGTGGGAAAGCACACTTTGCAATGTGGTTATGATTCACTAGAGGCCTCCTGCAGGGCTGCTGTTTCAGGTTCTGTTATTAGAAGGCATGCTTGATTAAAGGAACAAAATCTGCCTGATCATGTTAAAGCAAAATTATTAGATGCACCATTACAGCATGATACTTTGTTTGGTACTAAAGCAGAAGAAGTATTGAAAAAATGGAGGATAAAGCAAAATCCATGCAAACAGTCAAGGATTTCTTACAGGTACAACCACCCAGATTTAGCAGAAACTGGCCTTCAAATAATTGGTCCTTTCCAGTGTCATACAGACCACAAAGAGGCAGATACAGGCATCCCAGAGGCAGAGGTCAGCCCCAAGGTTCACACAGACCTAAACAATGGGGTGCTACTACCTCCAAGAGCGGAGAAGACAAAACACAACCTTACAGGAAACAGTCCGAATGACTTTCCTCTACCAAATCCAAGCACTTCTCTATTGGCAGCCCCCTTAGAGGGAAAACTAGCACTTTTTTCTTCAAATTGGCAAAGGATTACCCAAGACAAATGGGTACTGAACATAGTGTCCCAAGGCTACAGGTTCCATTTCCACACTCTACCAAGGTCAAAAGGTATGCCAAACCTGCCACACAATCAATGGGCAGAGGCACAAAAACAAATTACAGCCCTCATGGACATGAGGGCCATTCAGCAAGTACCGCAGCAAGAACAAGGGCAAGAATTTTACTCCAGACTCTTTCTAGTACCCAGAAAGGACAAAACCTGGAGACCAATACTGGACCTGTCTATACTAAAACATTTCTGGAAGTTCCAAAATTCAAGATGCTGACTCTACAGCAGCTACTGCCCATGCTGGGCAACAAGGCTTGGCTCGTAACCTTGGACCTAAAAGAGGCATACCTGCATATCCCAATCAGGCAATCTTGCAGAAGATACCTCAGATTCATAGCTGGCTCATTGCATTACCAATTATCTGCACTGCCCTTTGGCTTATCTACTGCGCCCAGGGTCTTCACAAAATGCCTGGCACCAGTAATTGCATTTTGCAGACAAAGAGGAATTCAACTATATCCCTACTTGGATGACTGCCTAATTCAAGCAGAGAACAAAGACATTCTTTTAAAGCATCTGGCATTAGACCAATACTGGACCTGTCTATACTAAAACATTTCTGGAAGTTCCAAAATTCAAGATGCTGACTCTACAGCAGCTACTGCCCATGCTGGGCAACAAGGCTTGGCTCGTAACCTTGGACCTAAAAGAGGCATACCTGCATGTCCCAATCAGGCAATCTTGCAGAAGATACCTCAGATTCATAGCTGGCTCATTGCATTACCAATTCTCTGCACTGCCCTTTGGCTTATCTACTGCGCCCAGGGTCTTCACAAAATGCCTGGCACCAGTAATTGCATTTTGCAGACAAAGAGGAATTCAACTATATCCCTACTTGGACGACTGCCTAATTCAAGCAGAGAACAAAGACATTCTTTTAAAGCATCTGGCATTTTACTTATTGGCCTAGGGTACACAGTAAACGAAAGAAATCAAAATTAGTGCCCTCTCAAGAGATAATATTCCTGGGTGCAAGCTTAAACACAACTACCCAGATGGCTTATCTCACGCCAGACAAACAAAAGCATCTGACTACTTACTTCAAGACACTGGCAACAAAAACCCACTTATCTGCAAGGAAAATCCTACAAGCCTTGTGTTTCATGGCATCCTGCATCCTACTAATTCCATATGCCAAACTGCATATGAGGAAACTACAATGGTATCTAAAAAGTGTTTGGACTCAACATTGCCACAGCCTGGAGACAGTAATTGCACTCATTCCCTGCCTGCAACAGGAGTTTCGATGGTGGGCAAAAGCCTCTCACCACAACAAGGGTCTGCCATTCAGGTTGCCCACAGCCAGACAGACACTGACAATGGATGCATCCGACTATGCCTGGGGGGCACATATGGCAGGAAAATGCATTCAGGGCACATGGCCTGCAAACCAAATGCATCTTCACATCAATCAAAAAGAGATGCTAGCTGTTCAAAATGCCCTGACAGCCTTCAAGGACCTGCTTCATCCAGGACAACTACTGATAACGACAGACAACACTACGGTCATGTGGTACATAAACAAGCAGGGAGGTACACATTCCTACCCCCTTTGCAGACAAGCAATGACCTTATGGGACACGGCTTTGGCTTTTCAAGTTCTCCTGCAAGCACAATTCCTGCCAGGAAAAACAAATACTCTGGCAGATGAACTAAGCAGAAACCTCATGGATCCCCATGAATGGAAGCTGGATCCACAAGTCTTCAACATGATAACAAGGAAATGGGGACGCCCAGACATATATCTATTTGCCTCCACTCACAACTGCCAATTGCAAAGATTTTGCACAAGGATATATCGCAAACAAGCATGGAAGGTGGATGCCCTTTCCTTCAGCTGGAAAAAAATCTAACAGTATATGCTTTCCCCCTTTGCCTCTTCTTCCCAGGGTACTCCTAAAGGTCAGACAAGAGAAGCCAAACATGATACTGATTGCACCAGACTGGCCACGCCAGCACTGGTACCCAATTCTGAAGAGCTTGTCTCAAGGTCCAGCATGGATATTGCCTCAAATCTCTCAATTGCTGACCCAACAAAATAGTCAGATCCTGCACAGCCAACTCAGGACCTTAAATCTGGCAGCATGGCAGATAAAATAACCATTCAGAACACTCCACTTACAAAAGCTGTTATGGACATTATCTTGGAGGCCAGAAGACCTAGTACCAGAAAATCTTATGCAGAAAAATGGAAGAGATTCTGTGCTTGGAACCAGGAACAAGGCATAGACACGAGTGTGCCAAATATCCCTCAGATTTTACAATACCTAACTGAGATGCTAAACAAAGGCCTTTCCTTCTCATCTATTAAGATTCATGCCTCTGCCATTTCAGCTCATTACAATACGGAACCACCTATCTTTCCTCATCCTTTACTTATGCAGTACCTCAGAGGAGCCAAAAACATTAGGCCTCCTAGGAGAGCACCAATTCTGGCCTGGGACCTCAGTTATGTTTTGGAAAAACTCATACTGCCTCCCTTCGAGCCAGCATCAACAGCAGATATAAAATTCTTTTCCTGGAAAACAGCTCTGTTCCTGGCAATAACCTCTGCAAGATGAGTCTCAGAGCTACAAGCACTCATGGCTGTGGAACCTTTCATCATTTTCCATCCAGACAGGGTTTCCCTGAGGACAAACCCTACATTTATGCCTAAGGTGGTGTCCAGTGTGACCCTTAACCAAACCATTCACTTGCCAACTTTTTATCCTAATCCACAGAACAAGGGTGAGAAAATTCTGCATTCTTAGGACATACACAGGCAGCTGAGATTCTGCTTGGACAGAACTAAAGTTTTCAGAAAAACTCAGCAACTTTTGGTGTCATATGCTGCAAGTTCACAGGGAAAAGCTATCTCAAAACAGACTATTTCTAAATGGATAGGCCATTGCATCTGTTTCTGCTATTTACAACATGGCAAATCAGTGCCTAAGGACATTAGGCCTCATTCCACCAGAGCAGCAGCCACTTCAGCAGCTTTCCTCAGAGGAGTACCAACCAAAGATATCTTAGAGGCTGCAACTTGGAGTTCAGTGCACACTTTCACAAGGCACTACCATTTACCTCTCTGTTCTAAGTCCAGGGCAGGCTTTGCCACTGCAGTTCTGCAGGGCCTCATAGCCTCTCCATATCCTATTTAGACCAGCCACCCTACCTCAGCTTTGGGATTCAACCCAACAGTAATGACTGCAACAGTGAAACACGATGAACATAGTACAGTTGTTTACCTACAATAAATGTAGATGTTCGAGTGTATTCACTGTTGCAGTCCAGGTTACCCACCCACCATCCCCCTTTTCTTTGCTGGAGCTTATCTACACTTCTCTATCCTATACAACCTTTTTGGTGTATTTGCTTGTAGATGAAGGACATGTTATTTCTGTGCATTAGCTTTATTGGCATATTCTTTCGGCCTTCCAATTTAGGGGCACCTGACATCTGGGGCAAGAAAAACTGAAGAAAATGGCGTCAGCTGCTTCTTTTATACCCCTGGCGCACGGATGTCGGGAAAGAGGCGACAGCAACCGACGCCGGACCTAGACTTTGGAATTTGACCGACTACGGGTAGCCTGCCAGCAGGATAACCCCAACAGTAATGACTGCAACAGTGAATACACTCGAACATCTACATTTATGGTAGGTACACAACTGTACTTTGCTGGTCTGAGCCAGAGTCCATCAGATCACACATGCACACAAGTCCTTCAACAACAAGTAACAGTATGTCTCTGTCATAGGTCATGCTGGAGGCAGTTTCTTGAAGCATTCCTTCTTGGACTATATGAAGAGATACATGATCGATCTCTCAGACTGTGTGTCAAAGGCAAGTATGCGCCTAGCATTAGCAGCATTTTACCTTCTCCAAGGATGTTGCTGCTGTATGAGCAACAAATGAGTGACTTCAATAATTTGCTTACTTTTTGTTGTCATTCGAGGGGGTCCAATATTTGTCATCCTCTGAGGATATGATTGACAGACCACATTGCTTCGCCAGGGATGGCCTGCATCTAACCCCTGTAGAGTTTTGATTATTGGAAAAGACATTGCCCGCCCATAGTGCCTTTTTAGGCAGCGCCAACCTGATAAATCTGCCAACATAATGAAAGAAGCAAAGGAAAGTATGACGGTTTACTGAGGGAGTGCTCAGAGCCATTGTTTTGGGGTAATCTGAGTTTTTTGCGCATCTAGATGAGAGCTTGATACTCCTGATCCAGAAAAAAATGTTTAATAGTGAGCCTTCAGATTTGACTTGTTTTCATTGGTTGCCTCGCTTCCTTAACTGGTATTTAATGCACAATTGTGTAGCCTGTCCTGGTCTTTCAATAAAACCTTGGCTGCATTTGCAAGGAAACAATTATTTGTCTCCCTGTTCGAGTTTTAAACACAGAAAATAAGCAAGGGAAGTAATTTTATTTCCTTCTTTGTATCTGCATTTACCTTTATTAGCCATTTACATCTGCTTTCTGCAGTGTCTGTTCTGTTTTTCTATTTTATTTACTGTTTTGATTTCCTGTTTTGAAAATTCTAGTCTTCCTCTCCACCCACCCATTAACTACTGTGCTTTTTAAACTTGGTGGTTTTTAATTGCCCACTCCTGCTGTAAATTTAGCTGTGGAAGCTTCTCCCCATCTTAACTCATCTACTCATTCTACTGAGCACTGAAATATCAAACTGGGAATGCTTCCCCTTAGACTTTTAAAGCTTGTGTCAGCCTCTAGTTTATATCACCCCACTCAGTACGCACTGTGATATTCAGAATATTACTCCCTTCTTTTCACCTATCTTTTGCAATCTGTGACATCTGGCATTGACTACTAATCAGTGTAGAGCTTGAGAACTGTTTTTCAATAATCAGTTTGGGATTGGTGCTTCAGTTTTGCTCCGAGTGAGAGAAAGAGCAGAATGGCATTATATTATTCCTGAAGACTGCTGTCATATTTTCAAATTATTTATTGCATTTTTCTGCATGTTATCAGTATGCAGCATGTTTGGTTTTCCTTGGTCTTGCTGCTGCTGGTATGCTTTGAAATTGCCTTTTTAATTAATCACAGCTATTTTCTTGCATTATTTCTGCAGCTCACTGATTTTGCTAAACAAGTGCTTTTCCTATCTTGCGGCAGGAGGTGTTTGCCTGGTCTATCTAAGTTGGAAAACACACAAAAAGGCTCAAAGTATAGTCACTTTATTGGTCAGAGGGCCCTGAAGTCAGTTTTTTTTTTCTTCAGTGCTGGTTATCAGCACACCATAAAGTGGCAGTCAGCAGTGTGCTGTACAAAAGTAAGCACCTAGAAAACAAATTTTCCTTATAAAACTCTTCATAAAACTGTACTCTGTAAAGCAGTTAAGTATAGAGCAAAAACTTTGTGCACCAACAAGCTTAGAACAGCTAGTTCATACACAGAGTTGGCACTACCATTAAATGTAGTACTTTATAGCCTAGTCTGCCCCAATAAAGTCCCCTTAATAACCTTCTGTAAGCTTCAGTACACCATGTCCTTCTAGTTTACCAATTAAAGGATTGGACAAAATGGATATGCCGTTTCCTAGCTTCTCAACAGTGATGGATACGGGTGTCTTGAGACAGTGTAGCAATGTGTAGTGACAACCACTTAATCCATAAAGTAATAGATGCACTATGCGAGAGGTGTGCATAATCAGTGTCATTGGAGACTAAACTGTCACATACAGTGGATATAAGTTTACACACCCCTGTTAAAATGCCAGGTTTTGTGATATAAAAAAGTGGGACCACAATAAATCATTTCAAAACCTTTCCCACCTTTAATGTGACCTATAAACTGTACAATTCAATTGAAAAACAAATCTGTTAGGGGAAAAATATAAAAATGTGCAATAAGCTGGTTGCATAAGTGTGCATACCCTTAAACTAATACTTTGTTGAAGCACCTTTTGATTTAATTACAGCATTCAGCCTTCTTGGGTAGGAGTCTATCAGCATGGTGCATCTTGACTTAGCAATATTTGGCCACTCTTCCTTGCAAAAGTACTCCAAATCTGTCAGTTTGTGAGGGCATCTCTTGTGCACAGCCCTTTTCAGGTCACCCCACAGATTTTCTACTGGATTTAGGTCTGGGCTCTGGCTGGGTCATTCCAAAACTTTAATTTGGTTCTGGTGAAGCCATTCTTTTGTTGATTTGGATATTTTCTTGGGGTCATTGTCGTGTTGAAAGGTGAAATTTCTCTTCATCTTCAGCTTTCTAGCAGATGCCTGAAGGTTTTGCGCCAAAAGTGACTGGTATTTGGAACTGTTCATAAGACATGGTTTAAAGCCACAGAGAGTATCCCGGCAGTGCAAGGTTTCAGTGCCCTTCATACTGTCAGACCAGTAGCTGCATAGACAGGGGCTAAAGGTGGAGGTGTCGTGATATGGCTCACTTTAGATGATCGAATTAACACAATATTAAAATTCATGAGAGTGAGATGAGTATGCCAAAAAGACACAACCGAGAAAACTCAAAGCAACAAAATCCAGAATATTGCATGTAGTACAACAGGTTAACTACTGTCTTGACTGTATAAATTAAGTCCAACATTCAAGTGACTCATACTATGTACTAACAGAAAACAATGGCAGATGATACATATCACACACCCGGCATCCTTGGTTTTGTGTATCATATGCAAACGTCTGAGAGTACAGAGTGTCAGGAGTGGTTCCATATGTTCACTGTGACTTTGTTCGATATTCTGGATTTTGTTGTTCTGAGTTGTCACTATTCTGCCTTTTTGGCATAATTGTCTCAATCTTGTGAATCTCAGTATTATGTCATTCGGTCTTCTAAAGTAGACTCCTCAATATGCATCAATGATAAGCATATCTCTAGGTTGGTTAACAGGATGATGCACTGGAGTTTCTCCATGTGTAGACCACCATAGATGAAATCCTGTACCATTTCCTACCTAGCTGTAGGTCATTCTGTATGTCTCAAAAAACTCACAGCACATACTTAGACCTACTGGAGAGGCTTGCTATTCAAATGAACCCCCTACTCATGGGGGACTTTTTCCCCTCTATAGATTGGGAATCCTACAAGACCTCAAATCTGTGACACAGAGTTCCCTGGATACAAACACCCTTGACCAATTACTGCATACAACCACTAGCAGCTCCAACAAATTGGACCTCATACTCACCAATATGGGAGAATGCTGCAGCCCCCATGTCACATCTTCCCTGGTAGGGTCTGACCATAAAACTGTCTCCTTTGAAATCAGAATCAACTCAGTAACTCCAGTAAACCCAGTTGCAGTTAGGAGCCATTCAAAGCCAAACTACCTTTTTATTAAGTGATAGTTGGTCAAAATGCAATGCCTCTCCAAACCCAGAGAATACAGCCTATGAAGAATTGTTCACAGAAACTGTGTACAGCTATGTCAGTGGCTGCAGAGTGGCTACTACCATTAGTAAGTCCACAACTAACATCAAAAACAGACTGCGTTTGTGACATCCCAAATTAAACAGGATATCCAACAAAAGAAGAAAAAAAGAATGGCTAAAATCAGGAAGTGTAACTCCCATGAAGGCAACAACTCTCTTATGCATCTAGGTGGGCTTGTTAAGTCCAATAAAGCCAATGCTGAGGTTAAGATAGCCTTCCAGTTAAAGACAACTATAAAGCCTTTTTCAGCTATGTGCTGAATTGATGGTGCCAAATTCACTAAGCCATACAGTATAGTGAATTTGTTGGCTGACGGTTTCATTTCCAGCTTTATCCCTGCACTCCCCCCCCCCAGCCAATCTCACAGGAAATACCCTCTAATATATCCCCTCCAGCTGTAAATAGGTTTGAAGATGTGTCCAAATCCTGTGACATAGAATTTAGAGTTAGTTCTTGCAACTGGGACTGTCTCTGCTGAATGTTCAACCTTGGGGACATCAGGAACATTATCAGAAATATTAATGAAAGTTAAGACATGTTCTGGAATGGGAACATTGTCTGGATTGCTCTGAGGTCTAGAGTCTGTATCACAGGAACAATGCTGCAATATCAGTTCTGATACAGGAAGCAGATGTCTGAGATTTCTCCTGTACACTAACTGGACTTCTGAAAAGAACGTTTTCTGAGTAGTTGGGCTTTGATTGCTCTGTTGTTTTTAGCTTTAGGCTTCAACAAACTGGAACTGCTAGGCAAGGTTGTTTTGGTTTGCTTAGATAAATGTCTTTGAGCAGGTGAGCCAAGTATATCGTTACAGGGTATATTTCTGAGAACGAGTAAATTTAAAAAGATGTTGGAATTGTCACGCTTTGCCTTCTCTAGTAATTGCTTTGCACTGTGTACTGCATGTTTAGCTAGACCATTTTTACTGTGGGTATTCAGGACTACTAGTAACATGTACAAAGTCCCATTCTCTTGCAAAATTCTGAAACAACTGACTGGTAAATTGCGTACCATTGTCAGATATAAGCTTATGTGGACTACCATGGACTGAGAAATGACGTTTCAGCTTGGTAATAACAGTAGTGGACGTTGGGTTAGGCAACAAATAGTGGACGTTGGGTTAGGCAACAAATCAATCTCAAACCAGTTTGGATAAGAGTTGACCAACACTAAGTAATGATGATTGTTCCACTCGAATATGTCATTGGCTACTGTTGACCAAGGTAGTCCAGGAACTTAATGTAGCTGATGTGGCAGATGCGGTTTAGTACTATTGCATAGTGAACAAGATGAAAGTACTTTGTCAATGTCTTTCACTAGAGAAGGCCAAAATACAAGTTCTCTTGCCCTTCTTTTGGTAGATTCAGAACCTGGGTGGCCACGATGCAAAATCTGGATATATTCAAGTTGCAAGGAAACAGGAACAACAACTTTAGGACTTTTGAAAATAATGTCATCTTCCATCAACATCTCATCTCTGTAAGGAAAATAAGATTATACTTCAGGTAGTACATTGAATTGCTTTAATGGCCATTCTACCTCGATGTAGTGGTTGAGCTTTTGCAAAACAGGATCAGTCTTTGTATGATTTCTCAGCCCATCAAGTCTCGTGATCGAAAAATTACACACTTCCATGACATCAGAGTCAAAATTCTCTGCATCAAACTGTTCCATTGTATTTCTGGGTGATCTGGATGAAGTATCAGCCAGATAAAGAAGTTTGCCTTTCATATAGACCATTTTGAAGTTGTACATTTGTAATTTGAGCATCATTCTTTGCAATCTTACTGGAGGAACATGCATAGGCTTCTTTAATGTAGTAACTAGAGATTGATGATCAGTTTCACTCTGGATATCTCAACCATAAATATAATCATGAAATTTTGAACATGCAAACACAATTCCAAAAAGTTCTTTCTCAGTCTGAGCATATTGCATTTCAGTTTGGGTAAGAGTTCTAGATGCCCAGGCTACTGGTCTGCCCCCTTGAAGAATAACTGTGCCAAGACCAAACATCTTAGTGTAGTTGGAGTGGCAATTTTCTGCTTATGATCATCAAAAGCTCTCTGGTGATGTTCTAGCCAAGACCATACAACATTTCTGTGCTTTAACTCTTTTAAAGGCACTGTCAGTTCACTGAAATGTGTTATGAACTTGCCCAAATAGTTAACCATACCAAGAAAACGCTGTAGAGCTTCAACATTATCTGGTGCCTGCATCTCAAGAATAGCTGTTTGCTTAGATGAGTCTGGTTGTAAACCTGTACTGGTAAATAAATGACCTACATATTTGACTTCTGGTAATCTGAATTTGCACTTCAGAGGACTGAGCTTTAAATTCACTTCATGTGCTCTGTCTAAAACTTTCTTGAGGCTTCTGTCATGCTCTACTTCATCATTGCCAACCAAATCATATAGTATTATGGCACAAGGATAACCTGAAAAGACCTGTTACATTGCATGTTGGAAGACTTCACTTGCAGAATTTATTCTAAATGGCATCCTGAGAAATCTATATTTTCCAAATGGGGTGCTAAATGTAATCAGTAATGAAGATTTCTGATAAAATCACTTGCCAAAATGAACTCTCTACATCCAAGATGGGAAAATAGAGTAGCATTTGGTATTAGGGCTGCGACTTCTTCAACTTTTCGCATAGGATGATGAGGTCTCTTTAACGCCTTATTCAAGTCTCTTGGGTCGATGCATATTCTGATTTCATATGAGCCATTTTTTTGAGTTGCTACATAGACGACACACATTCAATTGGTTCTATAACTGGACAAATTACACCTTGTTGCACCATTTTATCCAACTGAGCTTTAACTCTGCTTTGCATGGCTGTTGGAATTTTCTTGCCAGCCTGACCACTGGACTGTCATCTGGGTCTAACTTCATAGAATACACAACTGAAAGCTTGCCTAGCTCATCATCGAAAACATCAGCATATTCCGAGAAAATAGCATCAGTGAAACTAGAACTGGAATTACGACATGTGCTTATATGATGAACTTCTTTAGTAAAGGAAAGCAAATTCATTCTCAAACTGTCTCTGAAACCCAACAGTGACTGCACAGGTCTTTGAACTATGTAAAACAACAACCAGTAACTGTTCCCTGCCAAATAACATGAAAGCACTACTGAGCCTTTGGTTTGAATTTCTTCACCTCCATAGGCAACAAGTGTTTTACAACTAGCTACATTAAGTTGTTCACCAGCCCTTACTTTGGGAAATGCTTCTGCTGACATAACATTACACTTTGAACTAGTATCTACCTTGAGCTTGAGGGGTTTACCATTGATCAGGACAGTGCAAAACACTTTGCCCTTTGCTAATAAATCTACTGCAAACACTAAAAACATCCAAATGAGTAAACTCCACAAAGAAATGAAGAAAAAACACTCCAAGCCTCAAGAATAAATATAGGTTAGCGCTTTTGTTTGCTGAATTAAGCAAACATCTTCAGACAATGTACCAATACAGCTAAATGCTTAAATACTAGAAACATATGCCATCATCACATTCAAGAAGCAAACCCTGCCTACAATTAAAACGGCAACTAATAATGGCTACAGTCATACTGCATCAATACAGTAAACCTGAAAGTTATCAGTCCATAACAGTTTTAAAAATATTATACACGAATGCATGTCTAAAAACTCATACCATTATCATACCTCATAAAGGAAGCACCAATTCTTAACTAAAATAGATCTTAATAGTGGTGCATCCAATGAAAAAGTGGTAATAAACCCAGTATTGTTACCACTAGAAGTCCATAACCGTGAGGGCTCTCCATTCATCATTGTGCCAGTTAGCTCACCCACAATGCCCTGCTCAACAATGGGTGCCAGAGAAGCCTCCTCAGATGGTACCGCAGCCTGTCCAGTCAGGTCCCATACCAAACTACCTCCGATCCCCTGTTCACAATTTCCAACTCTGAACAATAGTGGTTTAAAAATCCCATTAGTTCTTTTAACATGGACCTTGCTAACTAGCTGGTTCACAAGTCTTGATGGGTAACCCCTCTTAAGGAACATATCCCTCTAGAGGTTGCACTCCTCCAGTAATTCGGAATCGAGGGACACCATTCTGGCCACCCTAACCAACTGGCCTTTAATGACTGCCCTCTTCTGATGGTAAGGGTGGGAGCTGGTAAAATGTAAGAAGGCATTAGAGTACGTAGGTTTCCTAAAAAAATCTTTGATGTATATCTCCTATTGATCCTATCCTTAGTAAGTTCAACATCCAGATAGGTAATTTTTTCACTTTGGAAATCCCAAGTGAATTCCAAAAAACAAGTGGACCCTGTAATGTGATGCACAAAGTTCGATGCCATGGGCCGGTCACCCTTCCACATGATGAAAATATCATCCAAATAACAGGTGTACCACACAATCCTGTGCTGGAGGGTGTCATCTCTAAACAAAAAATTCTTCTCCCAGTGGGCCATCACAGTGTTCGCAAAAGTGGCACCACAGGGTGAGCCCATGGCAACGCCAGTCTTTTGCAAGTAAAATTCTTTATTAAAAATAAAGAAATTATTACTGAGCACTAAATCCAATACATAATCAATAAGGTTAATAGTCAAACCATCTACTCATTTATCCACCAAAAAATCCCTCACCCAATTGCTCCCTATATGCTGAGGGATAGTTGTGTATAAATCTCGAACATCAATTGTCAAAAAGTTGACATCATCACTGTAAGGTAATTTATTGATAGCCTCCAGAAATGCCCAAAAGTCTCTACAAATATGAGACTCCCCTAGAAGTACTTGCTTTAATTTACTATCAGTAAATTTAGCACATCCCTAGGTAATTGATTGCCTCCCATCCACAATTGGACGTAAGGGAGGATTATCCAAGTCCTTATGGATTTTTGGCAGCCCAAAGATAACGGGCACAACTGGGCTAGTGATATTCAAATAGTTATATAAATCAATATCCACAGAGCCATCAATAAACAAATCATTGTTAAAGCTTCTAATACGCTGGAAGGCCCCATTAATTTAGTTTTTAGACATGCATTCGTGTATAATATTTTTAAAACTGTTATGGACTGATAACTTTCAGGTTTACTGTATTGATGCAGTATGACCGTAGCCATTATTAGTTGTCGTTTTAATTGTAGGCAGGGTTTGCTTCTTGAATGTGATGATGTCATATGTTTCTAGTATTTAAGCATTTAGTTGTATTGGTGTATTGTCTGAAGAAGTTTGCTTAATTCAGTAAACAAAAGCGCTAACCTATATTTATTCTTGTGGCTTGGAGTGTTTTTTCTTCATTTCTTTGTTGATTAATAAATCTGCTGCATTAACCTTTTCATCAATCACTGATACACCATCTACGTAGAAAGTAGGCTTGCAACTGTCTATATGATCAGCTTGCTTTTTAAGTGACCCTTCTTTACAACTGAGTGAGGTTTACTTGACTTGCAAAACTTTTGAAAATGATTCCATTTTTACACTTTTGACATTGCTGACCAAATGCTAAACACTTTTCTCTTTTGGACTCATGGTTGGCACCACAATTATGACAGTTATCAGTGAAGCTTGACTTGGATTTTGCTGATTCACCCTTGTGCTGTACTGAGCATGCTCCTTTAACTGAACTAGTCTTAGAACTTGCTGGAAAACTGTGGGTTTCACAGGAAGTCCTGCAGTAGCTGCAGCTGCCATGTGCTTAAGCCTGTTTCTGATTGCCACATGTTGCATGCTGCCTACATTTGCTCTGGAGCCTGCTGAAACTATGCTCTTATCACTAGCCAGCATAGTTGTGTGCCTTTCTGTAACTTCCTGGATTTGACAAATCTCTGTCATGAAACAAAATCTTTCTCACAGCAGCACTATTGATACCACACACAACCCTGTCCTTTATCACCTCATCTTTTAAATCGTCATAAATCGTCAAACATCCAAGTTTTAGCTTTGTTTCTCAAGTCAGTAATATAAGCTGCAAATGTTTCTCCTGGCCTTTGGTCTTTTGTGTAAAACAAATGCCTCTCTAATGTAACATTGGTCTAGGGGTTGCACATTTCTCTGAATTTATGCTTCAAACAGTCGGGGTCTTCCCCTTGATTCAGCCTGAACAACAATATGACCGTTTACTCCTTCTACTTCATACACTGCTGGTGCATACACAAATGAACACTCTCTATGAATGGCCTCTAACCCAGTTAGGTTTAGGAAAATGAATGGCCTGGTACGTGCATCTTTATCTGAGTAAGGTGCTTGTATGAAGATATCGTACTGTTGCTCAGATATTCTCCAGTTCTCTGCAATATTCTGATCAAAGACAAGTGGACCTGGTCTTCAAAATGCCTCTGCCGTATTAACAAATCAGTGAAGGCTTTTGAAAGTATGCACGAACACACACGCATGCATATATATGCCAGAAATATATGCCAATACTTATAACTATGTCGAATAGCACAATAAGCCTCTGAGTAATTGAACTCTGCGAAATGCTTTGCAAAATAAGTCTCACGAGCACTGTAATACTCTTGAAATTATTGTACTTTAAAAGTCACTTATCATTGTAAGAAACATTTCAAATAACTGCACTGTGTGAATAAACTCGGCAATAGAAGTAAGCTCAGAGTAAGAAACATTTCGAAGTAACCGCACATTTCAGATAAACAGTACACAGCACACTGAAACACTTCCAAAATGGCTGTACTTTGCTAAATAACTCTACAGTGCAAGAAACACTGTGTAATGGCAGCCCTTCATGAGTAGACATACCCAGCACAAGTAACTTTTTGAAATGGCTGTATTTTGACTGCACTTTACAAAATAGCTGCACTTTGCACACAATAAACTCTTAGGAATAAATGCACAGTAACAAGTACACACTGTAAGCATTTTTACACACAATGCAATGCTTCAGATAACTCTAGATGTTATGTGATCCTATCTCGCCTACATTCTGTACTGATGGGCTCGGAGCCGATCCCTCGGCTCCGACTCGGCACGCTATGCTATAGAGCGAGGCCTCTTATTGGCTGAGCTATTTCTTATCCCAGGATGCACCACCACTAATCCCCCAGATCTCGTTTGCCGCTTACAAGCTAAGACGTGGTCTCAACTTGGCTGGGCTAAGTACTAATTTATTTAGGCTTTTCCTGTCAGGAATTTGCTTGTTTTGAACCCAAAAGCTGTTTTAACAGCTATTGTTGTGATACGAGTGTGTATTGAACAGTTTTGTTGAGGAATTTGTGTTTTTCGTCAAGGGAAGGTTTCCCGTTTTAGTTAGAGGGGCCTTCCCCTGTTGCTATTTGCTATTCTAGCATTTTATTTGTGGGTCAAGTACCCGTTTAAGTTAGAGGGTCTTGACCCTCTTTTTCTGTGTTGTTTTTTTGTACAACTGTATTGTTGTTTCATAAAAAAAAAAAAAAAAAAAAACTTTATATTTTTTGTACTTAAACTGCTAGTTTTGGTGTGTTTTCTCTTTAGACAGGTGTGTTATCTCTAAATTAGACATGTCCAAAGAGCATAGACCCTCCGGGTTTAAAAAGTGCGCGAGGTGTGGTTATAAGATGTCCATAACGGACGACCACTCCTCGTGCGTTTATTGTTTAGGCGCTAAGCACCTACAAGAATCATGTAGCGTGTGTCACGCCTTCTCATCAAGGGTCCTCCAGGAGAGGAAAAACAAATTAATCCTTAAGGGGTTAATTAAGCCATCCTTCAAGGAGGCTTTATCTTCTTCTCCCTCTCCTTCAAAAAAGAAAAAAGCGTCGGCACCGACCAGTCAGTCGGAACCGACTGCCAAAAAACCTAGGCAGACTTCTCCATCAGCTCCACGGACTTCGGAGCCGAGGGCGGAACGGTCTGCCTCGATGCCTCCAGTCTCGACCCCTCTGCTTTCGGAGCCGAGGACTGGGGTATCGAGAGGCGGGTCACCTTCATCGGCTCCACTGATATTGGAGCCGACGAGGGTTGCCGGCTCAGACTCTTCCCCTTCGGAGCCGAAGTCCTCATCGGCACCGAGGGAAATTGCCTTGAGTTCTCCCTCGGAGCCGATAGTTATAGAATCCATTCGGACCCGGTCCCCTAGTCCTATGGAGCCGATGGAGAAATCGGTTCGGACCCGATCGGTATCGTCCAGATCCTCCAAGATGTCTGATTCGGACATCGACAGGGTGCTCCTAAGACTCTTCCAGTCTCCGGTGTTCCAAAAGTTAGTTTCGGCTCCAGCCCATTCGGCTTCGGAGCCGATGGTCCACCTTGCTACTATAGTTCCTCCTCCAACAGCCTCGGCACCGTTGGAGCCGGTGCTGGTGGAACGCGGACTTCTTCCATCGGCCCCGAAGGGATGCTTCGGGATTGATGTTTTCGGTCCCAAGTCTTCCTCTCGGTGCGTCGGCTGCGGGAGTGCCGTCTACCGTCGTGGCCACGGAGGTGGGACCCTCCCAGGATTCTGGTGGTCCCGCCTTCAGGGCTATGAGGAGTGCGTTAGCCAAATCATCTTTGGCTACCTCCACGGTCTCCCCAGCTCCTTCCCTGCATACCGAGACTGGGTCTTTGGCAGTCCCCCTGTCCTTAGACAGCAGAGCCCCGGGGCCTAAGGTTACCCCCACTGGGGTTTCCCCCCTCCTGGAGGTCCTTCTGAAGCTTCTTCGGAAGAACCCCCCAGGAAAAGATCGTGCAAGAGGAAGCACGTTGACTCCCCTGATGAGTCTCTTACATCAGACACTGATCTCGATGATGCAGAGGGGTCCCCTAAGTCGTCCTCAGATGATGTCTCCTTTGCAGACATCCTGGAAGCCCTCAAGCAACGAGGCGGCTGGCAGTCCAAACCTCCTTCTGCTGATGAGTCGGTGTTCCTTAAGGCCTTCGGGGCTCAGCCCTCCGCCTCCTGGGTGTCTCCGCCCTTCGACGAGCTCTTGGATTTGATCTGTCGAAGGGAGCGGGAACACCCAGACTCTGTGGAACCGGTGCCTGCTCGTCCTAATAAGTTCCTCTCGGCACCCCCTGAAAAAGAGTTTCTAACTAAAGGTGTGGCTGTAGATGCTTTGGTGGTGGCATCTGCTACCCAGCAAGATGTAGCAGAGGCTTCGACGTCCGTCCATCCTCCTAATAAGGAGTCTAGGAGCATGGATCGGTACGGAAAGTGCACCCTAAGTTCAGCGGCCTTTACATTAAGGTCCTTGAACTACCTTACGCACTTTACCAGATTTCAGAGGGATCTGATTAAAGAACTTTCCGATACCCTCTTGGGTAACCTGCCTGAGGAGCTGGCCCAGCCGGTTGGCTCTCAGCTGGCTACATTGTCGTCCATTTCAAACTCGTCCATGAGGCTCATTTCTTATGCGGCCGAAGGGGCGAGTAGAGCGGCGGGTACAGGCATTGCTCTACGGAGACAAGCCTGGCTCCGCCTGTGTCATTTCGCGGAGGCCTTTAAGTTTTTTTTTGCCAACGCCCCCTTTGATGGATCCTCCCTGTTTGGACCCAAGGTAAAGGATACACTGACCCGCTGCGAACAGGAGGGTAAGACTCTGACTGCCGTAGGGGCATGATTTTCCACTCCCTTTTGGCCTTATCCCAAGGCTAAAAGAGGAGGGAAAATGTGGTTCCGTAGATCTCAGAAGCCTTACCCCTCTCAGCAGGATGATCCCCCTTCCAGAGGCAGGGGAGGGGGAAATTCTTCCGGAAGATGCCATCCCAGAGGCGGCAGAGGCCCTCGCAACACTGGAGACCGCGAGTCCTTTCATGGCTCTTCAGCCTTTCACAGTCCCTGAGGGATTGCCCGACTGTGCAGCTCCGGAGCCAGTTGGGGGTCGTTTTTCGAAGCACCTAAAAGCCTGGGAAGGTATCACTCAGGACCGATGGGTGCTTCGAATTATCGCCGGAGGTTACACCATCCCTTTCTCTCACTCTCCACCTCAGTCCAAAAAAATCCCGGACCCGCCACCCAGTCAACGGGAAACTGCAGCCTCAGAAGTTTCAAAGCTGCTGCAAAAAGGAGTCATCCAACCGGTCCCCGCAGACCAGATCGGATTAGGGACTTACTCAAGATTCTTTTTGGTGCCAAAAAAGACCGGGGACCTGAGACCCATTTTGGACCTCAGCATTCTAAACCGTTCAGTCAGAAAGTCCAAGTTTTGAATGGTCACCCTACAAACCATTCTCCCATTGCTGGAGAAAGGTGTTTGGATGTGCTCCATAGATCTCAAGGACGCTTATTACCATATCTTGGTACATCAAGCGTCCAGGAGACATCTGCGCTTCAGCCTAGGAGGCAGTCATTTTCAGTTCCGCGCGCTGCCCTTTGGTCTCACCACAGCCCCCAGGGTGTTCACCAAGTGTTTGGTGGTCGTGACTGCTCACCTGGGAAGTCTAGGATTCCAGGTGTTTCCGTATCTAGACGACTGGCTCCTAACTGCCACCTCCAAGCAGCTACTATTGCGGAGCCTACAAGCCACTATATCACTGGGCAATTCCCTTGGAATCACCTTCAATTGGCCAAAGTCTGTGTTGCTGCCATCTCAACGCATAAGATTCATAGGGGTAGAGATAGACTCAAACCGAATGCGGGTCTATCTACCTACAGACAGAATACAAACCATACAGACTCAAGTTCGAGCCTTACTTCCCAGGTCCAAAGCCCCAGCCAGAATGGTTCTGCAACTATTGGGATCCATGTCCTCCACGGTTCTTCTAGTCCCCTTGGCAAGGTTGCACATGAGAATTCTCCAGTGGCTTCTTTCAGCTCAGTGGTCCTTTCAGGAACTCCCTCTCAGTCACCTCATATGGATCACGGAAACCTGCAAACGGGACCTTCGCTGGTGGCTAGTGCCCTCCAATTTGGATCAGGGACGACCCTTTGTTCCACCTCCTCCTGCGGCCACTTTGACCACGGACGCCTCCCAGATGGGGTGGGGGGGGCATTCCCTGGGCAGGTCAGTCCAAGGCAAGTGGCACCCAGAAGAGACCCTACTTCATATCAACATCCTAGAAATGAGGGCGGTGCTCCTGTCCCTTCAAGCCCTCCACGATTACCTCCCTCAGGGCGTAATTGCCGTTCACTCAGACAACATGTCAGTTGTCTGGTACTTGAACAAACAGGGAGGGACCAGATCCTATCCTCTTTGCAGAGAGGCCATGAGAGTCTGGGAATGGGCAGTCTCGACCAAACGCTTTCTAGTGGCTACTCATATCCCGGGCAAGTCCAATGTGATAGCCGACAGACTGAGCAGAACCATCCTCTCTCCTCATGAATGGTCTCTGAACATGACAGTTGCAAATCAGATTTTCAGCAAATGGGGAGTTCCGTGTTGCGACCTCTTCGCGACTCCACTGAATGCGAAGTGCAAAAAATTCTTCTCCCTAACCCCGGCTCCAGGGAAGAGCCCCATGGACGCACTAGCCCGTCCTTGGCCCACCGGCTTGCTTTATGCCTTCCCCCCAGTTCCTCTCCTTCCCAGGGTGATGCAAAAGGCATCTCTCTTGGGGAGCAAAATGATCTTAGTTGCTCCTTACTGGCCTCGTCAAGTATGGTTTCCCTATCTTCGGAAATATGCTCTGGAAGGTCCATGGTTCCTGGATCAGATCCCAGACCTTTTGGTTCATCAGTCGGGACTATTCCACCAGTCCCTACACACCTTAAAATTGACGGCTTGGCTCCTTCTCTTCCGACTATAGTCAGGAGTCATACATTGGATCCAGAAGTTGTACACATCTTATCTTCGGCCCACAAGTCTGCTACAAAGAAAGTGTATTCTAGCAAATGGAAATTATTTGCTATTTGGGCTCAACTCCGGGGCCTGGATCCCATCACTACTCCCGTATCAGAAGTACTAAAATTTTTAACTTCTCTTTTCAATCAAGGCTCTTCAGTCTCTACCATCAAGGTTCAATTGGTAGCGATTTCCAATTTTCACGAATCTATAAACCCACCTTTAATGAGCAACAGATTGTGTAAGACCTTCTTGAAAGGTGCTGCGCTTTTAAGACCTCCGATTTCTCATCCTGCTCCTCCATGGGATCTCGATGTGGTATTACGCGCCTTAACTTCCTCCCCCTTCGAACCGGCAGCGACATGTGATCTAAAATTTCTATCGTGGAAGACTGCTTTTCTGGTGGCAATTACTTCTGCCAGAAGAGTTTCAGAGCTTCAAGCTTTGTCTGTAAAACCTCCGTACTTGGTTTTTCACAAAGACAGAGTATCTCTCAGGCCAAATCCTTCCTTTGTCCCTAAAGTTTGTTCCAGTTTCTGCCTACAACAATCATTAGAACTTCCAGTCTTTTTTCCGAAATATTCTAACAAAGCGGAATTCATATTCCACACATTAGATGTCCACAGGCAGTTGCGTTTTTATTTAGACAGGATCAAACAAACAAGGAAAACAGATCAGTTGTTTGTATCCTTTGCAGACAATAAATTGGGCAAAGCTGTCACAAAGGTCACTATTGCCAAATGGATCAGGGACTGTATTACTCAAGCTTATTCTTATTCTGACAAAGAGCTTACCATCTCTGTCAAAGCTCATTCTACAAGGGCTATGGCTACTTCGATAGCATTTCATTCTAAGCTTGCCATTAGTGACATTTGTGCTGCGGCTACACGGTCTTCCCCGCACACTTTCATTTCCCATTACAAATTGGATGTGGCATCTAGAGGATGAGCTTCATTTGGTTCCACAGTGCTCAGGAGTGTTTTCCAATGAGCCACCCAGGATTTAGGTGCTAGGGACGCTGTCCCATCAGTACAGAATGTAGGCGAGATAGGATCACATAACATCTTTTAGTTATGTACTTACCATAACTTTAGATGTTTGGGATCCATCTCGCCACATTCTAATAACCCACCCTCCTTCCCCCTTCCTTGGAGATCAGAGGATATCAGAAGGTCTGAATCCTGTTGTTTCATCTTGAAACATCTAACAATGTTATATAAACAAGTTGTGCATGTGTGCATGAATGCGGACAAACAAGATCTGGGGGATTAGTGGTGGTGCATCCTGGGATAAGAAATAGCTCAGCCAATAAGAGGCCTCGCTCTATAGCATAGCGTGCAGAGTCGGAGCCGAGGGATCGGCTCCGAGCCCATCAGTACAGAATGTAGGCGAGATAGATCCCAAACATCTAAAGTTATGGTAAGTACATAACTAAAAGTTATGCTATTCAGAGCTTTAGTTAATACAAATTTTATGCCAAAAGACTGTAATTTGCCAAAAAGCATGCAGTCACCTTGCTTTATTTAGGCTTAATATGCCCTTTCCACCCTTTATTATATTTGTTTTGCCCATTTAATCTCTTTTTTTGTGCTCGTTTTACTCTAAACATGCTTGCTTTGCAAATCCGAGGTGACTGAACGTAATATAGGCTTTTCTGATAATCTTTCTATCAGATATCTTAATTTCAAACATTTCGTTTAAATAATAAACTTATGCTTTTTGTTTGCTTAATAAGCATTCTGTGCTATTCGTTTGCTTAGTAATGCCTTTTTTTTCCCTTGTAATGTTCCATGTTATCTCTCTTAATAAAATAATTGGTTGTGCAAGTTTTCATTAACTTTAGCTTGTTTCTGGCCCTTTTTTTGCTCGTTTCTGTTATTTTGCCTTCACTGTTAATTCTGCATCTCTTATCTCTGAAAAGCAGTCTCTGGTATCCCAGTTCTGGCACCATGTCGTTCACCCAGTAAAGATGTGACAGACAAACATTTGTGAGGTCTGTCCAAGCAGCCTTATTATGTACAAACACATCAGAAACGAGGCAATAACTTTAACTTAGATAAACTTAAAAACAAACTGACTCTCTCCCTCTCTCTCATACATGTTCACTCTCTGGCTGCACTCCCAAAATGGCACTGAGGCTAGCACATGCTTGCTATTTATATGCACGTGCTGTCCTTGGAAATGCTCGGTAAAGGGACAACACACATACATATTCTACAACTCTGTCTCTTGCAGACTACTGAGAGGCGATGTATGCAAGGCATAAAAGGCATCCTGGGACCCGCTCTGATGAACCTTCTGCACATCTGTAAAACAAACATCATCAGAATTACTAGATGCAAATAACTAAATTTTGCTTGTAACATAAATAGGAGATATTAGTGAGACAGATATTTGTCTCAGAGATTTTCCATTCTCTGGAATAGGCTCCCAATCCATGTTCTGCCCTGACCCTATTTTAGCGTAACTTGGATGATTGGATGGCAAATCAGAAATTCACCACCTGGGCTGGCACCTATGTCTCTGATGGACAGAGGTAGTCAGTAAATTATGTCATAACCAAAGATCATACCCTGTGTAAATGTCTAAAACATAAAACTTGTGGGTTATATTTGGGGTGTATGGCTAGGCGTATAAAAGCCCTAGTGGTCATTAGCCTAGTATACATCTATGAACCTATAAACAAGAAACTCCAGTCCCTACAAGCCCTTCTTACCCTGGAGGACGTTGATGTCTGTTTACTGACCAAGACATGGCTTAAAACAGCAGAGAGCACTTGTGCTGTAATGCCTTCCATATGTTAAGACCAGCTACTCCAAAGAAGGGGAAAAAAGTTGGAGTTGTCTCACTCTTCATCTAGAAGAGACTTGCATCAAGGCTGCTGAAACAGCATGATGTGCTAGAGATTCCTCTTGTCCAGATAACCATCAGAAAAAAAGTCTTAATCCATATATTAGCTAGCTTTCTAGCTCAGAGCCGGATCACAGTCAAATGGGGCCCTAGGCAGAGTAATGGATTACCCCTTCTCCCACACACACATCATCCCGCAGCCACCCATTGACCTGTTACTTGGCTGTTTCTCCCCACGGCCCATAAACACTGTTCAAACCTCTCAGTTGCGTTTAATTATGTCACATGAATGTAATAGATTTAAAGCTTAGGATCTCCCTTACCTATGCAAGTAATATAGGTATTGTATGTGACATGATTAAAAGCAACTGGCAGGTATTGCTGGTTGATAAAAAGATGAAAAATATTGCCGGTTTAAGTCCCTCATTTGCATTTAAGAATAATTTGTCACTGAAGCAAAGGTTGTGTTATGGGGGAAAGTTGAAGGCAGTGGAGATCTCAGATAGGATAGGGACATTTCCATGTCGTTCCTGCAAAGCCTGTCCTTTTATTTCAAAGAAAAATTTCTTTATTCATCTCACTATGGGGGTTAAATATCAAGTATATTTTTATGCAGACTGTACTAGTGCAAATCTGGTTTATTTGGCTAAGTGTAAGAAATACCCCTGTTTTTATGTGGGGATGACCAGTAGAAAATTGAAAGACAGGGTGCTTGAACATGCAGGAGACATTAGGAGGGTTGTTCACGCTAATGCATTAAATAAACACAACAAAGCCAATGACGGTCATACTTTTGAATTCATGGTGTTAAGTATTTTATATGAGAATGTTAGGGGAGGTAGCCTGTTAAATACAATAGAATGTGAAGAGTTAAAATGGATTTTAAAGTTGCAGGCAGACAAAGATTTTGGATTAAACGACAGTGTCCCTTTAAAACCTTATTTGAAAAACTTGGAGATTATTGCATTAATTGTTTTTATAAATTGGTTAATTGAGTTATTGCTTGTGTATTTAAATTATGTGTTTTAGTATATGATATAGTCTGATGAAGTGTTATATGAAAGCGCTTACCAGGTATTAAGGTGTTTTCTACAGTTTTGGTGGTCGTAGTCTTTATCCAGTTTTATAGTAGTCATTGAATCCAAAAATGACTTAGCCATCCCGCAGGTAGATTTTTTCCAAATAAATAACTGGTGCCAAAATTATTGAGTGCCAAAAAATGCATTATTGTATTTTTTAGGAAGTCATCTACCCTGGAAAACTACCATATTGATAATACATCCCTAAGCGCTGACCCAGTTGTTCTGAGTTTGCAAATTTATGTGGAGAGTGATCTAACTTTCGACTAACATGTACCTGTTGTTGTAAGAAAGTCCTTCTGTATTGCACAACTTATAGATAAAGGGGATTGATTTTAGATCTAGAGATGTCATTGTCCCCTTTACTCAGCCCTCATTCGGCCAGTCACTGACTGTATTGCCCCCTTTAAACAAAGGGATTGTGTCTAGATCTAGAAATGTCATTGTCCCCTTTACTCAGTCCCCATTCGGCCAGTCACTGACTGTAGTGCCCCCTTTAGCATGTATCTGTCCATAGACACATGCAGCAACTGGAATGTCCATAGAGATATCTTACTAAAAGGATACAACGCCTAAACAATATGTCCTACGTGGACTGACTCAAAGCTCTGTCACTATACACTGTATGCTACAGACTGATAAATGGTGGCCTGGATCTAGCATACAAAACATCCTCTGATCCAAGACTGATGGATTTACTGCACATCAGCAAGTCAAATGGCATCAAAAGTACTCAGTGTAGGAATCTAAACCTCTTCTGAAACATCAGCAGAATGATTTGGAGAGACAAGTATGTTTCACAGAGGATAGTATTGCTCTTTAACAGACTCGCCATCCATGTAAAACGAAGCTCATCCATGTCCATATTTGAGCACAGCTTGATATATGGATGGGAAACAAAATTTATCCCAGGACTGCCCCAGTACTACTAATGGACAGAGGCAGCTCCTAAATGCTTTTTCCCGTGATATGATCCCATTTATTGTGTTTAGGGGTAGTATGTAATTATCGACCATGGGATAGGTAAGGCCAATCTAACATCAAATGGGGTAGTTTAATTCGAGCATCAAAAGAGATATTGTTAAGGCTTAAAATGGCCCGCGAGGGCAGCTAGCTAGGAATCCTTGACTGTCGGCAAGAGATATTCTGTCTTAGACATCACTACAATTATGTCCCTTGTATGTCTCTTTTATTGTGATGTGTTTCCCTTTAAGTAACAGAGCAGTTTCTTGAGTTATCTTCTCTGCTAAATGAATATTGACCCTAGCGTAATACGTAGGGAGATCCTTACATTTTATGGGAGACCATAACCTGGTCTTCTAATGTTTAGGGATCACAAACTAGCACACAGTCAAACACATGCACTGTGTCTGTCTCTGAGGTGCAGTTGTTATGCTAAACATTTGAGCTGTGCACTTTCTTTCCTCACTGGCATATTCAAGTGTCTCTTTTTTAGCCAATAAGAAAGAAATTATGTACTTCCCTTTCTAAGCACAAGTGGATATTTAAGCACAGTATCTAATATCAGTAACTTAACAACTCCTGATGAAAGGCTGCTGTTAGGTTTTACAGTTACACAAGGTTTCAGACTATGTTGGCAGTAATATGTCTGTCATTGACATTTAAACTCTGTTGGCCATTCTTTATTAGCACTTACTGACAACTTGTTGCTCTATAGACAGCCCCAACCAGATCTTAATAAATTTTTCCTGTAATCTATCATCTGATGTAAATTTTCATTCGTTCCTTAACATGTGGGTTTGGATCCGATCCTCTGATCGAACTCTGCCGCTTTTTACAGTTCATGACTACTGCAAACTCTCGAGCTCTTCCCTTACCCATAATGCTGTAGTCCTCCTCCATACCACAGATTTCATGTGCCACTTTCGAGTACAGATGTCGTTGCTGTCAGCTTTCGAGCAATTTATGCATTATAAACGTTTCTGGCTTTTTACCTTCATCCCTTTTCTACAGTATTTCTATTTTACATTTTGTGCTGGTTATACGCTATACTCCCTTATTCCTATGCGTTTTTTTTCCTTGTGAATATTTTAATACCATTGTTGGTAGTTTTTTTTTTCCCAGCTGTCTTTTTCTACTGTTTTAGTAATCCTTCCTGCCATTGTTGGTATTTTTTTCTTCCTTTCCTAATATAAAAAAAAAAAAAATCTTGTCTGCCCTGTTCTTCTTTGGTGTTTACCTTCATAATGGCTCAAAAACCTTCAGGTTTTAAAAAGTGTAAGGAATATGGGTACAAGATCCCTTTATCTGATGCCTATGACTCTTGCATCTATTGTCTGGGCCTGCCCATTTGAATGTTGCTTGTGATATTTGTAAATCTATTAATTCAAGGGCTTTAGTAGACAGGAAAAATAAATTGATTCTAAGGAGAATTCTCCCTGCAACTTTTTCCAAGTCACTGGCTGGAGCTCAACCCTCCAGTATGCCAAAAGGAGTTGAGAAAATGACTTCATGAACTGTCTGGATCCTCCACTACTACTTAGGATCCGAACAAGGAACTGGCCTGGAAGATTTCAAAACAGTTGGATCCAAATACCAAATCCTCAAATCCCACTGCTCAGATGCACAGTCTGCCTCATTGGATTTGGTTTTCTCAGTGCAGAAAGAGCTCCCCCAGACCCATTATGCTTCCTCTCTGGACTCAGTCCCCTCTTGCCTAACTTCCCCCTTTTGAAAGAAGCGCCAACAGTCTAGATCTCTTTCTTTAGCTTCAACCCATTCTTCCAGGAGTCTTACAGCAGCAGATGTGGGTAGAATGATGAGGAATTTTGTTTCGGTGGACATACAGATGGGAGGTCTCCTAACTTCTACCCCTTTGGGTCAGGACGCCATTGTAATATCACTCTTACCCATCTTGGCTCCTTCTCCGATCTGTCCTATGGCTTTGGAGCCCTTGGATCTGAGCTTACTGGGATTGTCTGTATTGGTTCTAAAGCTTGTTGTAACTTTGGATCCGGTAACTTCTCTGGGTGGACCAGCTGTGAATGTGTCAGAGCCAGATGACTGTCTAAGCTAAAGCACCGTTGTCAGCTTTGAGGTGCTAGAGTCAACTCTGAAGCTGTTGGAGCTATCTCTGCCCCTTGGGCCTTTGGCATTGAACAGCTCTGTTCTGACTCCTGCCTTAGGTGGACTGCCTTTGGGTTAGAGGGAGCCAGTGGTCTGGAAGCATATCATCTCAGCTCTGTTGGGTTCCTTCTTCCCTGGGCATTCTGCCCTTGAGGTAGTAGAAAGAGTATTCTGTTCCAGAATGCAGACCATTCCACCCTCCACCCCCAGATCTGCCATTTGGTTCTCGGATATCTTTGTGCTGTGAGCTTCATCACTGTACTCCATAAGGACTGCCAGCCCAAAGTCTCCAGGCCACACAACAGGATATCCTTATTTCTTCCAAAGAAGTCCCTAGGAAGAAGAAGAGGAGCAAGAGGAAGCACTTAGACTCCTCTCTGGAGTCAGTCACAGAAGATACTGATTTCAGTAAAGGGGAAGGGTTCCCAAGATTACCATCTGATGACATCTCCTTTGGATAATTTAGAGATCCTTAAGCAAATGGGTGGTTGATCTACAGATCACTCTCTCTAGGAGAAATCAGTATTCCTGGAGGCATTTAGGTGTGGCCCATCTACTTCCTGGGTGACTCCACCCACTGATGAGCTCGAGTTGCTCTCTTTTCAGGCGTGGAAGGAACCCAATGCTGTTGAACCGATTGCCAAGAGACCACATAGGATCCTGGCAGCTCCAAAAGGAAAGGAGCTTTGGAGCAAAGGAGTAGCAGTAGAAGCCATGGTCATAGTGATGGCCACGAAGAAGGAACTCGTGGAGCAGAGTTAATCTGTTCATCCACTTAGGGTGTCTGGTGTGATGGACAGATTTGGGAAGTGTGTTTATGCTTTAGTGACTTTTGCAGTTAGATCGCTGAACTATTTGGCACACTTCACCAGAGTATAGAGAGATCTGATTAAAGAACTCTCCAAATCCCTCTCAGTAGCAGTAGCTGTTGAGGCACAGACGTCTGTTACATCACATTTGGCTACCTTACAGTCTATTAATAATTTGTCCATGAGGCTCAATTCACATGCATCTGAAGGTACCTCAAGGGCAGCTGGTTCAGGTATTTCCTTTAGGAGACATATCTGGATGGACTTGTGTGATTTTGCAGAGCCCTTCAAGTCCTCTTTCATCAGTGCACATTTTGACAGAAGTTCCTTGTTTGGCCCTAACGTTAAAGACATACTCTGCAGGTGTGAGCAAGATGATAAGACCCTGTCTGCAGTGGGCATACATTTTTTGACTCCTCAAAAAAACTTCTCTAGGAATCAATGAGGTGGTCAGAAAATGTGGTTCAGAAAGTGCCAGTATCCTTTCCAAGATCCATGTGGAGATGGTTCCCCCAGGGGCAGAAGGGGCAGCTCTAATGAAAGACGCCACCCGAGTAGCAGAAGAGGCCTGCAGAACCAGGTGTCCAGAAATTCCTTCTGTGATAGATCCTACCAGTGCTCCTGAAACAAGGCCTGATTGTCCAGCTCTGGAGGCAGTCGGGGGTCATTTATCCCTGCACCAGGGAGTCTGGCTACACATTACAGAAGACACATGGCTGCAGAGGATTATTTCCAGAGATTGTATAATTCCCTTTTCCCAACCTCCTCCTTCAACAGTAAACAAAATCCCCAATTTTCTACCCAGTCAGAGAAAAGCAGCAGCTTTAGAAATAAAAAAGCAGCTAGAAACAAAGAGTCATCCAAGAGGTCTCCCCAGACCAGAGAGAGTCCATAACTTACTCAAGGTACTTTTTAGTGCCAGTGAAAACCGGGCACTGGAGACCAATTTTTGATCTCATCAATCTGAACAATTTGGTTTAGTATACAAAGTTCTGGATGGTCATGGTTCAGTCCATTTTGCCTTTCCTGCACAAGGATGACGTGATGTGCTCAATAGATCTTCAGGAATGCTTGCTGTCACATAAAAATGAATAGGTGATCTAGGAGATACCTATGCTTCTGGCTGGTAGCCAGTCATTTCCATTTCAGAACACTGCCCTGTGGCCTCACCACAGACCCTCAGGGTGTTCGCCAAGTGCATGGCAGTAGTAGTGGCTCATTTGAGACTACATGGATTCTAAGTGATTCCTTAAATGAACTCATAAACTCTCCGACCAGGCATCTACTGATCAAAGCAAGAGATTATGTACTCCAACTGTGATGTCACATAGGCATTACAAGCAATCTCAAAAATCTCAACTAGAACCAATTCAGCTTCTCCAATTCATATGGGCATTGTTCAACACTGTATCAGTGACAGTTTCCCTTCCCTTGTCAATGTTGCAAATGATTCAATTCCAAGTCTAAAAGATAGTTCAAAGTTCCTTCCTGTCAGCCCGACTGATTCGACAGGCTTTAGGGTCAATGTCTGCTCCATAATTCTGGTTCCACTGGCAAGATATTATATGAGAATTCTTCGGTGGACCCTGGCAACTCTGTGTTCCATCCTGTACCAGCCCTTGTCTACCCAGATCAGAATAACTCAGGCTTGCAAAAGATATCTCAGGTGATGGATTTGTTCAGAGCAAATTTTACGAGGCCAACCTTTCATACTTCCTCAGTCCAACATCATAGTGACCATGGACTCTTCCCAATTCGGGTGGGGGGGGGCACTTCTTGAGAAAGACAGTCCAAGGTACCTGGGCCCTAGAAGAGGCCAACACACATATCAATGTCCTAGGTGTCAGAGCAGTCCTTCTAGCGTTGCAGGCCTTCCAAGACTTTCTCCTTTCAGGAACTGTTGCAATTCCAATGGAAAATATATCACTAAATGACGCTGTCTGGTTTGATTCTCAGCTAGAGCGTCTTCTGCGTGGAGATATGCATGAATGGGCATACCTTCGTTGAAGGTTGTGCGTCAGGGCTGGTAACTCGGCATGTAAAAATCAACTACCAATCATTAGCGGACCGGAGTTCCACTGTGGCGACTCCTAACCGGGAAAAGCCGAAAAGACACAAACAAACAAAGAAGTGTGGTACAGCAACAAATGAGGAGGAACCAGATCTTACCCTTTATGTCGAGAAGCTCTGCAGGTATGGCAGTGAGCGATCTCATACAATCGATTTCTGAAAACAATGCACATTCTGGGGAAATCCACCGTGATAGCAGACAGGTTGAGCAGGTCCTTTGTTACCTCATGAGTTGTCTCTCAGCAAGACAATTGTAGAAAAGATATTCCATTAGTGGGGGCAACCATGCTGAGACCTTTTTGCATCTCCCCTCACAACAAGTGCACTCGTTTTTTTGAGCTGATCCCACAATTGGGGGAGTCACCAAGAGATGCTCTCCTCTGTGCTTACCCACCAACTCCCCTGATCCCCAAATTTCTTTAGACAGCATCTTGATTGAAGAACACAGTAATCCTCATTGTCCTTTATTGGCCTTATCAGATTTGATTCCCCTTCCTTTGGCCTCATCCACTACATCCTCCTTGGATCCTAGATCCAATCCAGACCTTCTGTCTCACCAAACAGACTTTGTTCACCTGGACATTTTAGGCCTAAAGTTGACTGCATGGTTTCTCAAATTCCATTGATAGCTAGACAGCCCAGGCTGTCCTCCCATGTCTGTGACATTCTTTTATCTTCCCACAAAGCTTCCACTAGGAAGATTTACAAAAGTAAATGGGAAATGTTTGTTTTTAGGGCATAACAAAAAACATCGGCCTTTTTCAGCACCAGTATCTGCAGTTCTTGAATTTTTGGCTGCTGTTTTTAATGAAGGATCCAGTTCATCAACAGTTAAAGTACAACTGGCTGCTATTTCTAATTTTCATGTTGGAGGTGACAGTTTTGCCTTAGCTTCACAATGACTTTATAAGGTATTTATAAGATGAACCCTTTTACTGAAGCATCCCTTTAAAGGTCCTACTCAATTGTGGGATTTGAATTTAGTGTTACAAGTCCTAACTCATACACCATTTGAAACAGCTGCAAAATGTGTATTAAAATTTATAACTTGGAAAACGATATTTTGGTAGCCATTGTTTTGGTGAGGAGAGTTTTAGAACTGCAAGCTTTATGTTTTAAACCTCTATATTTGATTTTTCATAAAGATAGGGTATGCTTACAAACCAGTCCATCTTTTCTTCTTAAGGTGTGTCAGGATCCAACATTAATCAGTCTATCAACTTTCCAGTCTTCTTCCCAAATTTCTTCAACAAAGGACAATACATTTTAAATTTGTTGGACATCCAGAGACAATTACTTTTCTATTTGCATAGAACTGATAAATTCAGAACATCAGATCAATTACTTGTCTCATTTTCAGAATCAAGATTGGGAAAACCAGTTACCAAAATAACTTTAGCTAAGTGGCTAACTTATTGCATTTCCTTTGTCAGTAGTAAGTTGTGTTTATCCCTTCCAAAACCATTGAGAGCTCAACTAGATCCCTGGCAACGTCTTCAGTATTTCTGTCCTGATATTCCATTGATGAAATTTGTGCTGCAGTTACTTGGACTAATCCTCATACTTTTATTGCTCATTACAAACTTGATCTGGTCTCTAGGGGAAGAACAGAATTTGGCTCAACAGTACTCTGGAATATGTTTTCTTAGAGTCCTTCCGGGATTCAGGTAGCTGGGGACTCTGTCCCACATGTTGAGGAACAAATGCAAATTGACAACATCAGATAAAGAAGTTATTACTCACCATAATGTTCCATCTCTGTTGCCCATTTTCATTCTTCCTCAACTCCCTTCCCTCCCTCCATCCTCCTGTCTTTCTTGTTTGTGACTTCTGGAAAAGCGAGAGGATACGGGAGGAACCAAAGTTTCTCCTTTTGAACTCCAGATAGTGGTTTCTCTTATAATTATTATTTCTTACATTGTTATTTAGCAGTAAAATGCAGCAAACAAGATCTGGGGTATGGAAGGGGAGTACAGCATTATGGGTAATGGAGGGGACCTGAGAGTTTGCAGTCTCCACAAGCTGTAATGAGTCTGAGTCTGATCCAAACTCACATGTTGAGGAAGAATGAAAATGGACAAAACAGCTGGAACATTGTGGTGAGTACATAACTTCTTTTTCTACCATCATTCTAGCTCTGGACTCTTTGAGTAGAATTATATCGTTCTTGTACATGACCATTTTTTCCCTTAATACCTGAGCTATGTCATTGATAAAAGGTGAAAATAGTATGAGATGTATTTATTTTATTTTTTTATTGATTGATGAATTGTCTTTTGTTTACTGGGAAGGTCCAACTGGGTACAAGTCCCATTTTCAATGGTGTCCCAGAGAGAAAAGCTTCACATAAAGTACATATTTACAATGAACAACAATAAAAATTAAACATTTTAAGCTTTACTTTGCAAGTAATATTCCGACAAATATTAAAGACATTTATCATGTACTTTAGAAGTTTTATTATTTACGTAAGTCAAAGACATGTTAATATGTAACAGCTGAAGATACAAGAGCAGTGATAATGCATGTAGGTTCAATATATGTATATTCACATTAATGAGGTAGGATGCCACAGGAACAGAAAATAGAAGAGGAGGAGGAGGAGGAGGGGATATAAGGAGAAATAATCAAGAAAAACAGCAGGAAAATTTCTGATATTGAAGAGGCTGAAATAACAGTAGATAAGTTAGATGATGATATGGGTAAGGAGGCGATATTAGTAGGAGAGTATTAAGGATATAGGTTAGTTGGAGGAGCAGTAGTGGGGATGAAGGAGACAGGAATAAGAAATGTGAAAGAGTCAGGGTGATTGATACAGAGACTGGCAATGGAAGAGAAACAGAAAGGGTGGATTTAGTCAGAATGGGAGCATGAGCATAGCTATGAGGAAGTTGATGTTGTTTCAGGTTGTGCTTGAAATGTGTTTTAATGTTGTCTTGTTTTAGGGTGGGTGGGATACAGTTAGACTGCTTAGCCACATAGGCTGAGTAAAAAAAGAGCCATCTAGGAGGTCTCAGCTAACCAGAGAGGGTCCAGAGTCTACTTCAGATTCTTCTTAGCTCCAAAAAAAAAAAAAAAAAAACAGTGAACATCAGTCCATTCTAGACCTAAGTGGTGTGAACCAGTATGTAAAGAAGATGCACAATTCCAGATGGTTACAGTATAAGACAATTTCCCCTGCCTTCAAGAGAATTACTTGGCATGCTGTGTAGATCTTCTAAATCTTGATGTAAAGATCACCATGGAGTCCAAAATGTGACTAGGAACTAATTATCAGTTCTGGGCTTTACCCTTTGGTCTCATCACAGCTTCTTGGGTGTACAAATGCATAGTGGTAGTTACACAGGAGAATTTGCGTATCTAGGTGTTTGGTTTCTAGCTGCCACAATAAAGGAGTCTAGTCCGTCAGCCAGGGATTGCTTACTTCATCTGTGTCTGTCGTTAGGCATCTCAGTAAGCATGGAAAACTCCCTTTTAGAGCCTTCCCAAATGTTGGCCTTCATTGAAAGTCATCTGGACATAAGATCATGCACTGTCAAACTACCAAAACAAAGTTTGTTTGTCATTAAGAACACAATCTTGACCCTTCTGACTCACAAGTCTCTTCCAGACTCTCACCTGAAGCTGTATCTGTCTTATGGAAACTTCTGTATTTGTATTTCATGCAAGATTTCATATGAGGCTTCTGCAGAGTGCAGTGGTGTTACCCAATGAACATTCATCTGTCCTCTGTCTGTGTTACCCAATAAACATTCATCTGTCCTCTGTCTGCAGAAAACAGTGTGGCATATGGAGTCTCATATATTGCCAGCAGAAAGACCCTTTACAGTGACTGTGAACTCCTCTTCTGTGGGATGGAGGGTCATTTTGAGGAGATATGGTCAGAGTACATGGACTGATCTAGAGGCCAACTTTCATATAAATGTCTGAGAGATGAGTTGTGTACTTAATAATGGTATCCCAAGTCCATCCATTTCAGCAGTTCATTATCCACCCCTTGTAAAAATTGTTACCTTCACTGTATCTAGATAAGAGTCTACCTGAAAACATCGAAAGCCCACAATATCAAAGACCAAATCATTGAGACAAAAGCATTGAAACCTCACTTAGTGAATTACTGGATTGGCAAATCCATTCTCACAGTAAGTAACCTATTGGCCAACAAGGTGGACCTTGCACTTTTCCTAACTGTAATGTGATCTCAGATTTGCTATATTTAGTTAGGGGGTATGGGGGGTGCAGCTCCCCATCTGGATGGGTTGAGGATGGTATGGTTTCTTTTTCATTAGTTGTGGTATAAGTGGTTACTTACCCTGGGAATGGATTTGCTGATCTGGTTGTCGAGTGAGGTTTCGATGCTTTTGTCTCTTTGATCTTCGATATTGTGAGCTTTCGATGCTTAGAAGTAGACCTCTAGCTGGACCTAGATGACTTATTGTGAAGCCTTTCTTTTTCTCAGTGCCTTCCTCATAGACTCTCTTGAATCCCACTCTGGAGATTAGGCAGCCAACTTGAACTGAGGAAACCTAGGGGACAGGTGCATGTTGGGAGTAGGGGAGGGGCTTGCACATGTGGTAAAGTGATCAGTTGTTGAATCAGATCCACATAATGGCACATATCCCACAATTCAAAGTGGATGAAATAGAGATAATAAAGCTCTAACATTATGGTACATAACTTCTGTTTTAGTTACAAAATGTCTAGGTACTACCTTATTTGACAGAATGAGCATCTGTTACCATGCTTCCCTGATATTGGACCCAATCAAGGAAAGAAACCCAACTAATCTAGTATTCCCTACACATAAAAATATGATGTTATGTAGTCCAGTCTCACCTACATTCTTACCCATGGGCCATACTCTAAGTCAAAGTCTTCAACTGGCTCGTGGCTAAGAGCTATCCCATGGTGTAATGCACCTATTCCCTAGATCTCATTTGCTGCTCGTACAGCTCAGATGTGGTCTCGCTCTTGGCTGTGGCCAAGTACAAATTTACTACTTTTTGTTCAATTTAGTAGCTTCAAAAGCTATTTTAATAGCTAGTGTGTGTGTATTTTTACTTTTAACAGTTTAGTGTCTCTTTTGGTATCCCACTTTACCTGGTGTTTACAGGCTAGGCCCGTTTCACTTAGAGGACCTAGTCCTCCCCCGGTTTTTCTGTTGTTTACCAGTTTAATCCCCCTTGGCATTATATTTGTGGTGTGACTGTTGGTTGTTCCCCTGTTGTTTTTTTTCCTGGGCAAGGCCCGTTTAATATAGAGGACCTAGTCCTCCCTGTGGTTACCTTGCGGTCTCTAGGCCATTTGAGTTAGAGGCTAGTTTCCCACGCTTCTTGTTTCTGTGGTGAAAGTGCCCCTACCGTTTTCCCCTGTGTGTGTGTTCTTGTCTCAACATGTCCAAGGAGTCTAAAGAGCACAGGCCTTCGGGCTTCAAAAAATGTTTTAAGTGTAACAACAAAATGTCTCTGACAGATGGGCATTTTGTATGTGTGTATTGCTTGGGGGCTATTCACCTACAGGAATCCTGCTTGTTCTGTCACGCTTTTAGCCCCCGCGTGCTGCAAGAGAGGATGAACAAGCTGATTTTGAGAGGATTGCTGAAACCATCTTTTGAAGAGGATTTGGAGAGATCCTCCAGCTCAAAGTCTTCTCCCAAATCAGATAAAAACTTGGATAAAAAGTCTTCTAAGAAGCGCTCTCCGGCTCAGTCAGTCTCCTCGGAGTCACCGAAGAAAATTATTAAGACAACTATAGCTTCTTCGGCTCCACTGGCTTCGGAGCCGATAGAAGACAGTGCTTCTATGATGTCTACTTCGGCTCCAGGTTTATTGGACCTGAGGTCAGATGTGTCAGTTCGGAGCCGGTCTCCAGTTTTTCGACCAGTCTCCCCTACTCATAGGTCTCCCTATATAGGGAGATCCAGATCCCCGACCATATCCTCTAGATCCTCCTGGACACTTTCCAATGACGATGTCAATGGAGTGGTAAAGAAACTGCTTCAGTCATCAGTGCTGGAGAAATTACTTTCGGCTCTGGCCCAGTCGGCTTGGGAGCCCATCCCCCCTTCATCTTTGGCTTTTCCTCCTCTGGACCTTTCTTCGGAGCCAGAGCTGTCGGTTCTGTCTGATGCCTCGAGATTGGCTCCAGTTGCCCCTTCTGGTGCCTCAGCTCCGATCTCCGCTCCGACTCCGTTGGCACCGTCCATGGGGTCCAGGGTCCACAGCTCTCCAAGAGGGAGGTATCTGGTCGATCTTCTTCGGCTCCGAGCCTTCCTCTCGGCGCTTTGGCTCGGGTGAGCATGGACCCGACATCGGCTTCAGACCTTATTTCCTCAGCCTTCGAGGTCATGAGGCATGTTCTGGCCAGGTCGTTAGCTGCATCCTACGGTACCGACACTCTTCCCCCTCCAGCATCGATATCAGTATCAGATCACCCTCTATCTAGGGACAGCACAGACCTAAGGCCTCAGGATACCTCCATGAGTGGTCCCCAGCTTTCTGATGCCTCCCTGGGTTTTTTACCTGAGGAGCCACCCAGAAAGAGAGTGTGCAAGTGGAAGCACATTGACTCCCAAGATGAGTCCCTTACATCTGACACCGACCTCGAGGAGTCAGAGGGGTCCCCTAAGTTGTCTTCTGACGACATCTCTTTTTCAAATATCTTGGAAATACTGAGACAGAGAGGCGACTGGCCATCTAAAGGCCTTTCTGAGGAGGAGTCAGTGTTCCTGAAGGCCTTTGGTTCCCACCCCTCTGCCTCTTGGGTTTCTCCCCCGTTCGACGAACTCCTGGACCTCTTTTGTCGAAAGGTGTGGGAAACTCTGGATACTGTGGAACCGGTCCCTAGAAGACCCAACAAGTTTTTGTCTGCTCCCCCAATAGAGAATTTCTTTCAAAAGGCATTCCAGTAGATGCCATGGTGGTGGCAGCAGCCACCAAGAAGGAACTTGCAGAAACTTCATCTACCGTTCATCCCTCTAACAAGGAGTCCAGGGCTATGGACAGGTATGGGAAGCGTGTGTTCTCTTCAGCGGCCGTTACACTGCGGTCGCTGAACTACTTATCGCATTTTACACGGCTCCAAAGAGATCTCCTAAAGCAGTTGGGAAATTCTCTAAAGGGTAACGTTTCTGATGCTGTGGCTCAGAAAGTCAATGCACAGATGTCTACCCTAAATTCTGTTGCTAACACCTCCATGAGGCTGATCTCGTACGCAGCCGATTGAGCCAGCAGGGCTGCGGGTTCTGGAGTTTCTCTTAGGAGACACTCCTGGATGCGCCTGTGCAACTTTGCGGAAGCCTTCAAGTCTACCTTCAACAACGCGCCCTTTGATGTTTCATCCTTATTTGGAACCAAGGTGAAGGATACTCTCACTAGGTGCGAGCAGGAAGGAAAAACCCTGTCTGCCAAGGGAATCCATTTTTCCATGCCTTCTAGTCCTTATCCCAAGGGTCAGAAGGGTGGGAAAATGTGGTTCAGAAAATCGCAGAGGTTTTTTCATGACGCACAGAGTGATTCCCCCTCCAGAGGCAGAGGTGGGGGTGGAAATTCGGGTAGACACCGCCCTAATGGCAGGGGACACCCATGTAACCAGGGGGACCGTGATTCCTTTCGTGGGTCTCCCTACCAGCGCTCCTGAGAGGAGGCCCGACTGCGCATCTCTGGAGCCAGTCGGGGGTCGCATTTCTCTATACCCAGAAGCCTGGTGAGACATCACCCAAGACGAGTGGGTATTAGAGATAATATCCAGAGGTTATCACATTCCCTTTCTTTCATCTCCTCCTCCAGACAAAAGAATTCCAGACATTCCACCCAGTCAAAGGGATTCCGCAACCTTAGAAGTTCAAAAGTTGCTGTTAAAAGGAGCCATCCAGCCTGTCCCCTTAGACCAAGTAGGATTAGGGACTTACTCCAGATTCTTTTTGTTGCCGAAAAGAACAGGAGACCTGAGACCCATTTTGGATCTCAGCCGTTTGAACTTTCGTGTAGAGAAGTCCAAGTTCTGCATGGTCACGTTACAGTCAATTCTCCCGTTATTAGGGAAAGATGTGTGGATGTGCTCCATTGACCTCAAGGATGCTTACTACCATATAAAAATGGACAGGGCATCCAGAAGTCACGTACGCTTCCGGCTGGGAGTCAGTCATTTTCAGTTTTGCGCCCTACCCTTTGGTCTCACCACAGCCCCCAGGGTGTTCAAGAAATGCATGGCAGTGGTCACAGCTCACTTGAGACGTATGGGATTCCAAGTGTTTCCGTACCTGGACGACTGGCTCCTGTCTGCCACCATCTACTGCTACAGACCAGGAACGCCACTATTGCACTGTGCCAAAGTCTGGAAATAACCTTGAATTGGGAAACGTTTGCATTGTTGCCCACGCAGCATGTCACCTTTATCGGCGCCGAATTAGACACAGTGCTCATGAAGGTTTTCCTGCCAGAAGAGAGAATTCAGGTTTTACAGCAACAAGTCTATGCTCTACTACCACTGAAGAAGGTCAAAGCAAAAGTGGTCCTCCAGCTGTTGGGTACCATGGCTGCCACGATTATGCTAGTCCCTCTTGCAAGACTTCACATGAGGATTCTTCAGTGGCTACTTTTTGCCCAGTGGTCTCTTCAGCACCTTCCTCTCTCCCATCTTATTGTAGTAACCGACAGGTGCAAGCAGGATCTGCGCTGGTGGCTTCAGACCAGCAATATCAACACGGGTATGCTTTTCATTCTTCCTCCTCCGATTGCCACAGTGACCACGGATGCCTCCCAGATCGGGTGGTGGGGGGCATTATCTTGGCTGGACTGTCCAAGGCACGTGGCAGGAATACGAGATCCATTTGCATATCAATGTCTTAGAGAAGAGAGCGGTGCTATTAGTGTTGCAAGCACTTCACAGCTTTCTTCCTCTTGGGACAATTGCAATCCACTCGGATAGCATTTCTGTGGTTTGGTATTTGAACAAGCAGGGAAGAACCAGGTCGTATCCCCTTTGCAGAGAGGCTCTTCGAGTGTGGCTGTGGGCAGTATCTTCCCAGTGCTTTATAGTGGCAACGCCCATTCCGAAGTCCAACGTGATTGCCGACAGGCTGAGCAAGAGCTATTCTGATGCCTCACGAGTGGTCCCTGAACGAACAGGTGGCGGAATGGATTTTCCACAGATGGGGTCAGCCTTGCTGCAAACTATTTGCCAGCCCCCTCAATGCCAAATGCAGCAGCTTCTTCACCCTTATTCCCCCGGAAGGGGAAACGCCCAGGGACACACTAGTTCACGATTGGCTCTCTGGTCTTCTCTAAGCCTTCCCTCCAATTCCCCTGATAATGAAGGTTATTCAGAAAGCACAGTCTTTGGGAAGCAAAATGATACTGATCGCTCCACACTGGCCTCGTCAGATCTGGTTCCCCTTTCTTCACCCTTATCTAATGGACGAGCCGTGGATTCTGGACCCAGAGCCGGATCTGTTGATTCATATGTCAGGGCAGTTCCATCCCTCCATCCAAACCCTCAGGTTGACAGCATGGCTGCTCCAATTTCATCCCTAGTCAGGCTCCATGATTTTTCACCGGAGGTGGTACATATTCTGTCTTCCTCCCACAAGCCTACTACTGGGAAGGTTTATTCCCGTAAGAGGAAGAGATTTTCCATTTGGGTTCATGAAAGACAGAGTGATCCCTATACAGCTCCCATCTCATAGATTTATAGAGTTTCTATCTCAACTGTTTAGTCAGGGATCTGCTGTGGCAACTATTAAAGTACAGTTGGCAGCCATTTCTACTTTTTATGTTGCTAATGAACCCAATATAATGGCGCATAGACTTTGTAGGGCCTTTCTCAAAGGGACTATTCTACTACTACCTCCGATCTTTGATCCTGTTATGCCATGGGACCTTAACTTTGTGCTACAGCAGCTTACCTAGCCCCCTTTTGGGCCTGCGGCAATCTGTGACCTGAAATTTTTGTCTTGGAAGACACTCTTTTTGATAGCCATCACTTCGACTAGGCGGATCTCTGAACTCCAAGCTTCATCAATCTGGCCCCCTTACTTGATATTTCACAAGGATAGGGTTTTGCTAAGACCTAGTCCTTCTTTTATGCCTAAGGTTGCCTCAGTGGTCAACCTCAACCAGTCTGTTGAGTTGCCTGTGTTTTTCCCTGGATTCTCTAACAAGGCAGAGTTTAAGTTTCATCAGCTGGATGTCCACAGACAATTACATTTCTATTTACATAGAACAAAAGATTTTAGAAAATCTGACCAACTTTTTGTCTCCTTTTCGGAAAACAGACTAGGGACTTCAGTTTCCAAAGTAACTCTGTCCAGATTTCTTGTTTCTGCTATCTAGAGTTTACAGCTCAGATTTGTTGTCACTTTTTCTAGCAAACTGCATTACAGATTCAAAAAACACACTTCACAGTATTGAACAGTGTCAGTTAAGACCTTTCTACTACTAAATAATTTCAAATCCGTTTTGTCAATAAAATTTTGTGGTACTTGCGTGTTATTGCAACCACATTCCGAACAGGCGAAGCAGTGCATAAGTGCCTTTCGTTGTTCAGTGACTTAAGTTTAGCAGCCCCTGTTATTTTTCAGAGCTCTGTTAGCTTTTTACATAGGAATCTCATATTTCCAAAGATGAAAAATTGTCCAAATATAACTAACTGTTCCAAGGAAATATGTTTACATGATATTATTATCCGCTGTTATTTCCTGACACTTCAGGACAGAACCGCTTCACTAACGTTCTTACTGTTATTGGGAACCCTCTGTTTGAAAATAAAGTTGTCTGAGGATGCTGCTAGTGACAACACTTGTAATTTATCCACAGCAGTTAATGTAGAGACTGCAGTACAGTGTGTGTAATGTAAATCTTTGCAAGAAAAACACCTTCAATGTCATTGTTTCACTTTTGAAGTTCATATGAAAAAGCTGTTACTTTCCCGCAGGCTGCATGCTGTACAGATACCCCACATTTGGGAATCAGTATAGGTGGCCAATAATGGACTGACCAAAACTGATTGTCACATTTATATGTGAATTTCTTTTCAAAATAATTAGTGAGATATATGTAACATTTTTCGGCAGGGCAAGTGCTTGAAAATGAGCTGTTTCGCCTGAATGTGGTTGCGATAATACGCAAGTACCAATTTTGTAAATAAGTTTAGTCTTATGCAGACTTTGGTTTCCTTAATATGAATCACATTTTCAGTGACCGTTAATTCAGCCTTGAAGTTTAGACTATAATCTTTTTCTTTGATTTATTATTTTTCACTTATTAAAGTAGTAGTCTGCATTAAGCTTTGGCATAAGCTTCTTTTCAGTGGCAACCTGGGAGCACAGTCTGGTTAACTAACTTGCTCAGAATCACAAATGGAGGTTGAGAGCATCAAACCGTGGACTACAGAATACAATAAATTACCAAGTTTTAGCTGTGATCCTCTGCATAAAACTGCCAGCTTTTTTCAGGATTAGTACTGGAGATGTCCATAACATATGAAAGGATATGTGCACCCAAATTCAGCTAGAAGTAAAAAAAAATGTATGTCAAAACGCATGCTTTTAGCACTACTTGACAATATTGTGCTATTTTTCACTTGTTGTAAATATAAGCCTATTCCCTCAGTCTAACTGTTCAGACTTCTGTTGCCAGCAGAGTCCAGATTTGCTGTCTTAGTGTAAATTAGCTATGGGAGAATGTTGTCATCCATCTATCGTGGATGGCCATATCATCTTTCAAATAGCCAGTGGTGAGATACACAAAATCTAGTGGAAGTGTTCTCTACTTTTGTCAGATTTTGGTCTTCACAAACTAGTATGACAATGCCCTTTGTGAGCAGCTTCCCGTACATAACATGCAAAAACATGCCTTTGCACATTTCCACATTGTTGTTAGCTGGAGACTGACATTAAAGCAAACTGCAGTGCACGATGTTAAGTATCTGCCACCACTGAGCTTTCCTGGGGATGTAACTCATGGGGCTATTACACCAGCACCTACAAATCTCATGGCAGTAATTACCCCCGTAGAATCCAAAAATAAATATAACACAACCTTAGTTGACTCTAAAGTTAAGAAAGCAGTCAAAGCCTGTGTACAAAGTGTGACTGAAATGTGAGTCTCCTTGTAGTCTGTAGAGGCCTAAATCAATTGTGGATTTAAAATAACAAATATATTAAATCTTTATGCCAGTGCAAGTTTCCTGTATACATGGTACTGCATACTGGCACTAGGGAGACGAGTAGGATGTATAAAACAAATGTTTTGTCTGCCCTGCAGTGCAACAGTAACTTGGTTCCCAGTTGATATGCTGCTTCCCCTTTATGGGGGAACACATAGCCAAGATAGGTGCTGAAGATATCTCAATTGCCTGAGGACATAAGAAATGGAGAAGGCAGCAAGGGATAAGAACTCAAGAATTTTATCCACACGTTGTGCTTCTCAGAAGAATACTCAAGGCTGTTATCTTCCTGCCCAGTTTTCCAACTAACAGCTAACTGGCAGGGAGTACTAGTTCAGTGTTCAAAAGACAATCTGAGATGATACTCTTAAAGCTACTTAAATACCAATAAGGGAAGGGTGTGCCTACTAATCTACAACAATAACTGCAGTCTTTAGAATAGCAGAATTACAGGTACAAATGGGGAGGAATATTCTGCAAGTCTGTTCCCCTACTCAGGTACAGTGGTCTTGGAGTTAGCATACATGAGTAAGAGTGGTATGGTGAACACAAACCCCATGTCAAGAAATGCATGGTGCTTCCCTTGTTGAGGGTTACAGAGGGGCAAAGCCTCTACAAAAATGCTTAACAAAGTTTAGTAGCTAGTTTCAGAAATTGCTGTTTTTGTTTAAATCACAATTTATTTTATGAAGCATCTAGACCAACTCAGTTGGTTCTTGCACGTCTGCTAAGGAACAGAGAAAGATCTCAACAGAATGCCTGGCAAAATAAATAGTGAGGGAATGTTGCTGGATTTATGTCAACCTCCAGCTTAGAGTGATAAATATATACAGGCAGCTTAGTGTTACTGCAGTTGAGCTTAAAAAAACTGCAGTTTCATTCTATTCCAAAATTTGTGTTCACTATAAAAACAGACCGTAAGGTTATGTTACAACTCATTTAGGCTCAGTCATTAACACAGTACTGTAAAAGAACACAAAGCAGTGAATTTTGCTTTTCTAGGTACTGTCTTAACAGATTTAACATATATGATCCCCAACAGGCCAAGAGGCAAAATAGCTTACTTATTGTACTTCCTAGTCAGCGTGTCCAACAGAAGTCAGTCAGAGCTTGCCAAATAAGGATGGTGTATCAGAGTTAAACGAGTGCCATATTCAGGAAGTGGCTCTATTTATACCCAGAAAATACCATAGGGCATGCATCCAGAGGCTGTACTACAAAGTGAGCCAGTATAAGATGCAAACTATTTCAGTAAATCCATCCAGTGGATAATACAAGCTATTAGGATTTATGAAAATGAATGTTTTAGTATTAACAAAAGTACTGCAAGCTGCTTAGAAAAGCATCAGAAAACACTGTCAAACTAATTTATTTATTTTTTAGTATTCCATATGATAACCAGATAATTGGTATAATCCATCTTGGACACTCTTCAGGTATAAAATGAAAATGTACAGTAAATAAGAAATTATGAAAACTACTGAGTTGATAAGACATAAGCTGGGATTCATAGTAAAAATGTGCAAAGCACTAATCAGCAGCTATGTGAAGGGGTTAGGGCATCATAGATGATATGTAATGAATTGTCTTAGGTATGAGCAATGCCATGAAGTGTGCTACTGACTGTTGGAGCAATGTACCCATGCATCTGTGAGTGCTAGCTGTAACTTGAAATATAAACAAGGACCATAGGTTGAAAACCCAGTGCTTATTAATTCATTAATTTTTTCATGTGAATAGAAGGAGAGTGAGAGAGACTGGATTCAGCAGAGAATTAATTTATTTACTTATTTCATTTGTCGACTACGACAGTCTGACTGATCAGAGTCATCTTCAGTGAAAGCTCACGGAGTAAAGCTTCAAAGTATATGTTACAGCTTCCAGAGGCACTGCAGTGAAAAGCCTTTATAAGAAATGCAAAAGCACATACAAAGCAATACCGATTAATTTATTAACCTTGCAGTTTATTAAATGAGTAACCCCAATGAGCCTGTAGCCCATTTTCAGGAGGGACCAATATAGCTACGTAGGCACACGTAGTACAGTTTTCAGCATCATTAGGACATAGACTGTCAGGGGCCCCAGAAGGAGCATGGAATATTAAGAACAAGATGTTGTGTCCTGTGTGTAGGTACTGTACTTATTTATAGTTTGCACATTTGTTTGTGGATGAGAGATGAATTTATAAAAGTAGCTTTCATGGTATTGGTGGAATTTAGTTGTGTGGGCTAGAGTTCTACAAACTGCATATGACACATAAGCTTTGGTGCTCAGCTTTAAAAATACCAGGGTGCGAAGAAGAGGGGCACTAGAACTATGTAAGGTTTAAGAAAGGAAGTACCCATTAATCAGGTTAGGTAAATTAGGAGGAGCATCTGCTTGGAGAAGGGCATGGGAGATCTGCATGTAGATCAGCCACTTAAGCTGTCACAAAATGCATAGTGATGGTTATCGCTGGCTGCTTAGAGGAAGAATCTTGCAATTCTGTGACATATGCAGCTGAGTTTATGTGTATCTGATTGAGATTAAGCAGAATGTAGCTGCCAAACAAGAGCAAGCACAGACAATTTTAACTAGAAATTGTATTTTCATAAGTAGGATTCAGGATCCCTTTGACACAGTACCATAGTTCCAACTCTGAACGAGTCTTCTTACACCAGAGATTTGCTCAAATATGACACTGCTGAATGAAGGAGAAAGCCCGGGTGCTTGAAAGACTTCACCTGCTCAATGGGAGGAACAGACAAGGACTTTCTAGCAAGTGGAGACATAATAGGGTTGTAAAACATATTGGTACGTGAAGCCATGGTCTTTGAGGCATTCAGGGATAGTGAGCTGCATAAGGTCCCTTTTTCTAATGAAAGAAAGATTACAAATATTATATTGCTGTGGGCTAGAAAATCATTACCATATTTTCAGTATACCAGAGAACATAACAGAGCTACAGAATATAACAGCAGAATTTCAGAATCCTAGATAGTAATATGATATATTTACAGAATCAGGAAACTTGCACTTAATGCTAGTTGTTTACATTCATGGGCAATTTGTCAACATGATACTGAGGCATAGTTATGCAAACTAACAAGAGGTCTTAAATCCTCAATGGTTACAAGGTAGAGGTGAGCCTTATATGGTGAAAGATGAGAGGAGAGAAGGAAAGTGTGTAAACTTGGCATCGTGTTGCAGAAAGGTAGAATAAGTGACTGAGTGCTAGAATCACACTTGCATTCTCTTGAAGTAAGTAGCAATTGTATTCTTGCTTTTTAATATACTTTTTCCCATCCCTTGTGCCTGCTCTCTAGCCATCACAATTGCTGATTTGTTCGCTATTACCATGGTGGGTAAGACAACGTTTCCCACTCACTCCAAACTTCCCCTGCCTGGGTGCTGCAGTGTTTGAGCTTGTAATCAGCCTTGGGTATAGTCATGGCTTCATCCCTGTGTGCTACAGATTAGGGCAGCATTTCTGTCTGTTAGCAAAGCAGCGGATTAGTGCTTTTTTGAACAAATGACTTATCTAGTTGTATCTGGTAGTTTATTCCAAAGTTTCAACAGAACACTGGGGAAAAGCAATGGCCAAACTGATTTTTGAAGTGTGCAGTTCAGGTGCTAGTTAATGATTTTGAATTTTAACCAAAGAGGGAAGATGGTTTATACCAATAAATAATGGAGTGTGTTGCTACAAGATCAGCAGCTACATAATCTACATGTAGGATTATATTAATAGAGTGAAATCACAAGGGGTGGAGTACTGCATGAGCATATAGATTAAAACCCTAGCAATAGATATCGACATAGTCATCTGAATGCCATTATTGTGTATTGCAGTAACTAACATTTAGAATAAAGGGTTATAATGTTGTGTCACACTGACCGAAAGTAGAATAACCAAAACTGCACTATTACATTATCTGTAATAAGGATTGCAATAAATATTCGCATCTGTTGTAGCTAGTGTTTGCAGCTGTTAGTCCACATGTAAAGTGTGGGTTGATATCCACAGTTGCACAGTAGTATGAGTCATTGTGTAAAACAATAGCGGTGTGTATAATGCTTTATCATATTAAATGATCACCAGTTCTATAGCTGAAATTGATGGAGTTGTTTCTGCTTACAGAATTAGTAATATTGTATGATGCATTACAACTAGCATAATACACATTGCTTGTAAATTGCTTTTATCAGTGTGATGTTTGATTACAGTTAAGTATGTCCTCTTTTGCATTACTGAAAAAATCTATTATAAACACCCTTTTATAAATTAAGATCAAAAATGGAAAGCAGCTCAGAGTGTGGTGGTATTTCATGTGTGAGAGACTTTGTGTAGTGGCCTGCTGACACATGGATGTTTTAGCTAAGATGCAGTCTCCTCAGTGCAGCTTGAAGTTGTTGACTATTACTACAAAACGATTGTGCATGTGTGTGCCTTCAGAGAAAGGAAAGCATACTCTGTGTTTAGATGGATAATTATATAATTTAGTGCATAGGTGTCCAACACGTGGCCAGCAGGCCTCCAAACCCTTTTATGTGGCCTGCCAGAGCCTTGATAGCAAAGTTTAAAATAAATAGCTGGGTTCCCTTTAAAAGTGAGTTCAGGACTTCACTGTTAACTCCTCGTCATGTTAGTATGTCTGCGTGCACGCTGAAATGGTAAACAGTGCAGCCTCAGGGTGGTTCTTCATTATTTTGTAGTGTTGGTGATCTTGATTTTTTTTGTAGAGTCTGCAGAGGGTGAATGATGGATAATTTGTGTGTGTGTGTGTGTGTGTGTGTGTGTGTGTGTGTGTGTGTGTGTGTGTGTGTGTGTGTGCGCGCGCGCACACATGCATGAGTACTTGTAATCTAATGTATGCTTGTGTTTGTATGTGCCTAATGTTTGTAGGAGAGACGAGTGCTTGTGTGAATGAAGTGGTAAAGTAGAGCGAATGTGCATGCGTGTGTTTGTATGGGTGCAATACTGGTATGCAAGTTGTTTGTAAGAGTGATACGTGCTTGTATGAATGAAGTGGGAAAGCAGACCAGTTGCATGTGTGTGTTTGTATGGTTGTAATGCTGGTTTGTTTGGGTCATTTGTAAGAGTGATCCATGCCTGTGTGAAGTGTGAAAGCAGAGAGACTGTGCGCATGTGTGTTTGTATGCATCTGATGCTGCTGTGTGAGGTTTGTTTGCATGTTTGGTATCTGCCTGTGTGAAGGTCAGATTGACTGTGGGGTGTGTTTGTATGCGTGAGTAAATGAGTTATTTCAAAGTGTGCTTGGGTATAGTGTGTATGGGTATTAAGAGAAGTGTGCGTGTGTGTGTGTGTGTGTGTGTGTGTGTGTGTGTGTGTGTGTGTGTGTGTGTGTGTGTGTTTGTTTGTGTGTGGAGAGGGGGCATACCCATACAGCTTAACGAGCATAAAATGCAAAGGGGAAGAAAGGCCCTTGTCCAGATTTTTAGCAAAATGTTTCTACTTTTCATCTACTTGCAGTGTAGATGTTCAGAGGACTAAGCGTGCGTGTGTGTGTGTGTGTGTGTGTGTGTGTGTGTGTGGGGGGGGGTACTCATACCTGTCAACATAAATGATATAAAAATATAAGCACATTATCAAAAACAGTGTAGTCTGTAGACTTTAATGAGCTGTATTGCAGTGTTCTTCAACACAAGGTAATTTATTTTTGCTTCTTAAAAAGGGAGCTGTAAGAAGTGGGTCCTCTTTAAGTTATTGTTTCCACTAGTATGTTGGTCATGTAGTGTGGTTACCTATGCACGAGACAGCTTTAAAAATCGTATGTGATAAGGGGGATTGATAGAAATTTGTGAAAGGGAATGTACCTCAAGAATAAAGACATCTTGTGCAGGGGTGAATCAGGACTGAAAAAGGAATGTTTTTCCAAAAATAGGGAAACTGAGAGGTGTTGGCATGCTTCTGAACCAGGACATAATGAAAATTGGAGCAAGGGCCTGGAAAAGCAGCATAAGCCTGTTTACGGTCACACTGGGGGCAAAGGTAATTAAAAAGTCGGTACATCCAGGCACAAATATGGATATTTAGTAGTAATAAATTTTAATTGCTATTGAAGTGTTTTATACATTTTAATTACAAAATTATAATATATAAAAGACTTGAATGCCAGGTTATCATTTAATACTACCATTGCAGACCTAGATTTGTTACTGGATGTATCTTCTTTTCAATTACCTTTGCCCCCAGTGTTATCTGTAGTAGGTATTTAAGTTTTTTATATGAAAGACTTTAACACCTTACTCTTTTTTTAAATAACACTTTTATTAAATTATTGCTTAAGACCTAGGCAAACATATATTAATATAAAAGAAAACAAAACCATTTTGACATCTTTCCATTTAAATACAATAAACATTACATATATTTTCTTTACTACTGTCATCAGTCCAACATTACATAAATTGCTGAATTCATGCCTTCCCTTACCCTTCACTCCTCCTGAACGTTATTGTGCTTTATTTGTAATTGGGATTGTCCTTAGTGGCTCCATATTTTGGCGACCGTTGCCGGATATTATATTATCATCTTCTACGAGTTCAGGAGGCTATATTCATCCAGTTAGTTCTTTGGGTGAAACTTGGTGACTATTTCTGGTATTTTGAACTATTATCATGGACAGTTAACTTTTTTTTCCTGTAATATGTGTTTTTTTTCATGACTACATACATTTGAAGTTTAGAGGGTTATATAATATTGTTTTCATTGGGGCATATTAGGATCAATATTGGTCCCTTATGTCGTATACTATTTCTTTATTGTTTTTGATTTGCAATACTACTTGCGGGATTTTATGGTAAATGCATTGCTGATTGTTAACTTCTGATTTTTTAGTTTCTAACTTTACATTTATGAGTATTTTGGAATATTTCAACTGTTTTTACCATCATATATAGTAAGCTGGGCACTATAACAATTGGATTAGGTAATAGGGTTTATATATACATTTGTTACCCGATGCTATGATTAGTTGGCACAGGTTATTGACAACGCTTACTTCTACGGAAGTCTTTTTAAACACATTTGGATTTTGTGTCAACATTTACTGCTATTGGGCTTTGGATGTATCATCTACCCGTTAATACTTAGTTCCTAGAATGATATATTAGCTTGGTATGTTGTTTATTACATACTTAACTTTATAGCGGTTTTCAGGTTATGTTGGTAGGTTAGTTGTTCTCAGTATTGTTATAATATTTACTTATTTCTTACAACACAGTAGGCAGTTGGTAATACTCTAAATACATGTTCATTGAATTATCCGCACTGTTATGAATACAATATAATTGGATTGAGTTTATTTTGTATAATTTTTGACGCCATTTTTTGGTGCCAAATCTTGGAGTTTTGTCCACATTTTATTTGTACCAACCATTTGATGCTTTGTCATCTCTATCCCTTTATGGGCATATTTTGGGGTTTTTCAACCTCCTGTAGGATTTTGCATCTGGTTTTCTTTCTCCTTTTTGTGTGCAAATGTTAATGGATTGATACTATGAATAGGAGGAGTTCCCCTTTACATTAATATTGTTGGCACACATATATGATTTTTTATTGAATGCTCAAACTATATATTATTTATTAGTTTTTAGTTTTGGTTTTGTGGGCTTCCAATAGGTTTTGGATTCACATATACAATGTATTGAATCCCTTCCTTGTTCTATCTGATGGTTTATTGGTATATAATTTAGTTGGTGTGACTCCCTGACTCACATCCACAGACATCATCATTTGAATTTGGTTTCTGATATATACCTGCTTTAGGGCTTTCCTTGGTTTGTTGTCTTATTAGTGTAACCCGTTGATGTTTGCACATAGAAGGGAGAAAGAAAACCAGATAGTTCTTCTACTTGACCCCTCCCACTCTTTCTCTTCCCTCTCCATTATAGTTTCCCTTCTCATCACAGATTTTTCCCTCTCTCTCCCCTGCAAATACTTTCAACCCTATCCTCTTCCTAAGACCCCATCCTTTTATTTTTGTTTGTGCTGCCTACTCAACTCCACTACATCAATCTCTTCCACCTCTGCTTGCCAAACATGCCTCCCAAAATCCTTCATAATATCTATGTCCCATCATTACTACTTGTACTTCTCTTTGCTACGTTCTACTCTCACAAAATACCCTTTTCCCCTCCTCCTACACAAACCAACCCTTGTACTCATTCACAACCTTCTCTATCTACCCACTACAACAACATATCTTCCACTCTTATTCCTCCCAAAACGCTGTACCTTTTCCATCCCAAAAGCTTCACCACACCAAAAACTCTCACTCTGAAAATCCTCCCTCCCCATAACAGCCTCCTACTTCTAAAACACAAAAGACAAAAAGTTACTACCAATAATGACCTTGTCTTATGTGGCGATATTCATCGCAACCCTGGCCCCTGCCTCACCACTAACAACGTCTCCCCAACCCCTTTTTCTCCCTCTGGAATAAAACATAGTCCCCCTCCCAATTCTTCTACCACTTCCTCTCCTAACCCTCTTAAGCTCTTCTCTATCAATGCTCAGAGCCTAAATAACAAAATTCACCATCTTCATGCTTGGATTTGCCACAACCAACCAGACATCCTAGCCATTTCTGAAACCTGGCTAAAACCCCACATCACCGACTCTGAAATCTTACCTCCTGGCTTCCAAATCCACAGAACTGATCAACCAAATAAAAAAGGTGGAGGCTCTGCAATAATTTTCTCTAACCTTCTCTCCCTGATCCCTCTACAAATTCCAACTCCTGAGTTCAAAAACGCTGAACTTACAGCCAGTCTCCTTCGACTAAATAAACATAAGAACATCTGCATTATCTCCCTTTATGTATCCCCAGGTGACAACATAACAACCCTTGAAAATATTCTTTACTGGGCCTCAACTGAAATCAAATTTGAAACCTACATTCTAGGCGACGTTAACATTGATTGGAATAAAATCAACTCTCCTTCCCCTCCCAATTCATCAACCTCTTTAACTTCACCCAAGTAATACACTCAACCACCGGCCTAACAAAACAAATCCCCAGGATCTACCATTGACTGGATCCTAGTCTCTCATCCAAACAAAATAACTCTTTCAGCCAATAATCCTGATACCTTCAGTGACCATCTCCCTACTTTCATACACCGCTCCGCTAACTCTACCCAATATCTACACCACTACATCCACACTCGTAATCTCAGCAACTTCAACCCAACTATCTTCTCAAACATTCTTAAACATACCAACTGGCAGACCCTAAATACACTTCCCCTAGACAAAGCTGTTGAACAGTTTAACTCTATCTTCCTAAATACTCTGAACTCCCTAGCTCCTCCAAGAAACAAATGAGTCAAAGCTAACTCTGCCCCCTGGCTATCCAAAGAAACAAAACAAGTCATGCATCAAAGGGACAAATCTTGGAAGCTATACCAGAAAAATAAAATCCCTTCTTCCCTGCTCCAATACACCCAACTCCGCAACCTAGCAAAAAAACTAATCACCCTGGACAAAAGAACTACTACTACAAACTACAGTCCAACCAAAATAAGAACCCCAAACAGTTCTGGAAATCAGTAAATTCCTTCTCCACCCAGGATCTAAAATAACCCTTGCCCAGACCCAAGTAAAACTGACTCAGATCTAAGCTCTCTCTTCAACAAATTCTTCACGGAATCTATAGCTAATCTTACCAAATCCTTCCCCAACAATAATACATCCAACTCTCTTTCCTCTACTCCCAACAACCCCTCTAACTGTCCTCCCAGTTTCCAGCTGAAACCTGTTTCAACTATATTCATAAAAAGACTCTTATCTAAACTAAAGCCATGCACTAATGCCCCTGATAACATCCCCTCCTCTTTCCTTAAATGTGCTACCGAAGGTATTGCTCTCCCTATCAGCATCTTAATTAACAGATCTATAAAAGAGTCATATGTTCCTATGCTTTGGAGATCAGCCTACATTCTCCCACTTCATAAAGGAGGCAAAAACACAGATATCTCCAACTTTCACCCAATTGCCCTACTCTCACCTTTATCAAAAATCCTAGAGAAATGCGTCCACCACCAACTCATGCCTTTCTTAATCCATAACCACCTCCTAACACCCACCCAACATGGTTTCCGCCCTGGACACAGCACTATTACTGCCTTACTATCCTTCTTAGAAACAGTCAACCAAGCCAGGGATTCTGGGTTACTAGTTTCCACTGTACTGCTAGATCTGTCTAAAGCCTTCGACACCATCTCTCACAAACACCTTCTCTTTCATCTATCAAACCTTCATCTCTCCCTGATACTCTATCCTGGTTCTCTAGCTACTTATCAGATAGATCCCAAGCTGTCAAATGGAACAACTCTACCTCCTCCTTCTTACCTACACCCACTGGTGTTCCCAGGGTCCATGCTTGGACCCATGCTTTTCAACATCTTCATAAATAACCTTCACTCTGCCATCCCAGACACAACAGTCATCCAATACGCAGATGATTCTACCTTAGTCTGCGCCGCCTCCAACATTCCCGAACTACTGACAAAAACCCAAATAGCTTTTCCACTACTGAGAACTGGATGCACCAAAATCATCTCTCTCTAAACTCTAATAAATCCAAAATTCTTCTCTCCGCTCCCTCCAGGGCTTGCACATTTGATAAAACAGCATTCAAAATCATAAGCCAAACAAAGTCAGCCATAGAGGTGGTCCCATCTGCAAAACTCCTTGGCATCACTATAGACGAGCACCTCAAATTTGATAGCCACATACAACAAAACATAAAGAAAACCCACCAAAAGCTAGGTATGCTCTATAAGAACAACTGCTTTCTCTCCAACTCTGCTAGACATTCCTTAGCAACTACCTATCTTCTACCATCTCTACTATATGGAGACCCTCTCCTTACTAACCTGTCTTCTTCCATCTCCACTAAACTCGAAATCTGCTATAATAAAATCTCTAAATTTGCTACCAAATCTAAAACCTCTTCTCACCATTGTCTTTCCCTACAAACTCTGAACTGGCTAGAACTCCTAACTACCTAGACTACCTCCAACTAACCACTGCTCACAAATTAATATTCTACCCTGAAAATGCCCAGCCCTAGCAAACATCCTTCCGCCATACACCCCAAACAGATCTCTTAGATCTGAACACCAAAATTTAATCACCATCCACAAACCCAATCGCCCTGCTGGCCAGCTCCTTCCCTCCTACTCTCTTGGCAGGAAATGGAACTCTCTCCCTTCTTCTCTTAGAACAACATCTAACACTGAAGCCTTCAAAATCCAACTTTTCTCTTACTTATCCTCTAAACATAAGTGCACCTGCTTACATCCTACATAAATCTACATAAATTCCCCTTGAACCCTCTACATCCTTTCTCTTTACTCTACCCTAATACTATCTTCTTTTCTTCTCTTTTTCTCTCTCGATCACTGCTTGATCAAACTATATTCTACTCTCAGTTTATGTACTTTCTCTCTGTCTACTCCTCATATGTAAATATTGTAAATAGCATGTAACCTTACACCTTCTTTTCATACAGTCAAACCTGCTACTTAAGGAAACTACTAAATCTATTGTATCTACCTTCCTGAATGATGTTTTTTGAAGTATACTGCGTGTATTTGCTTTTTTACTAACTGTATTCAATGTAATGTTATTCCAAATGTATATATAACTTAGATTGTATTTGCTTTGCTTTTGGAGCTTTTCTCCCCGGGCCTCCACTGAAAATGGGTACGTTCTGGCCCAGTGGACTTCCCCGGTAATCAAACTGGAAATAAATAAATAGATTCATAGGTTCATAGATTAGTACTAAGCTAACTGCCCTTGCGAGCCATTTTAAGCTTAGCCAATTATCCCTTGTGAGACTCAAACCCTGCACCTTGTGCTTGTAAGGCAAACACCTTAACCATTAGGCCACCCTCCCAACCCTCCCTTTAAATAATAAATAAATTATTGTTCCCACAATATCCATTTACTTCTATGACATTTGCTCCTTCCCTTTTCTAAAGATCCCTCTTCCAGTTCTTTTATGATCTCCAATACCATATCCATTTTTTACCAATTCCTTTTTGGCAGCTACCAGAATTAAATTTAATAAGGCCTTACTATGTCTAAGCCATTCTGATCCTGTAACCCAGCTGAAAAGAATCATGTCCTTACTTAACAGACATTTTCTCACCCATGATTTCTGACAGAGTACTTTGTAGGCAATTTTTTAAATCTGCCAACTCACTACACTGCCAGAACATATGTTCACAATTACCTCTTTCTTCCCCATCACATCTCCAACATTTGCTATATTCCCATTGTTTTCTTGTAAATTGTTTTTCCAGCCTCCTCTGATTGATTTTTATAGTCATGATGCAGCATTTTATATGACCTACCAATTATCCCTTTCTTTTCTCAGACATACTGTGTAAAAATCTGTTTTTTATAGTAATATTTATGTGGAATTAGTATGACTTCCACGGTGGTGCAGCGGTAGCATTGTTGTCCCACAGCAAGAGGTTCTCCCGTTCGATTTTCGGCTTGGGTTGGGAGTGCCTTCTGTGTGGAGTCTGCATGTCCTCCTTGCAGTCGAGTGGGCATTCGAAAGACATGCGTTGAATAGGTGTGCCTTCGTTGAAGGTTGGGCGTTGGGCTGGCAACTCGACACCATAAAAAAAAAAAAAAAACTGCCAATCATTAGTGGACCGGAGTTCCGCTGTGGTGACCCCTAACCGGGAAAAGCTGAAAAACAAACAACAACATTTATGTGGAATTAGTATTTGAGGTATGGATTTATTTTTTATTTTTGATTATTGGTTAATATTATATCTAAGAAAATAAAATTAGCTGTGTGATGATAGATGAAGGCTGCCAGCCTAGCCAGATAGAATTTTGTAGATAATTCTGTCATTTGTAAATATTAATATAAGCCACAGGCTTGTTCTCTTAAATGGGAAAAAAATGGTGTTAAATGTGGAACTCCAAAAATGTAACAACAGTGCACTCTGCTATAACAAAGCTGATAAGTCAGTTCTTTGATGTCAAAACTCAGAGCTGAGATGTCTAGATAAAGGCATTCTGCCTATTGTTTTGAGGCCACAGTTAATGGCTAGAATTTGCATGTATAATTTATTTTATTGCTCTGGCTTCCTGGCCAGCTGCAAGATCAAAAGGGCTATTAACCTCTGAGAGTCTGTTAGCCTGGGAACCAGAAATAAATGATGTAATCTGAAATGAATCAGTGGTACTGTGTTATCAATTTACGGACAGAAAGGATGAGGGAGTATTAGAGCATTTGTCTTGTGAACATCCAACTCATCACTCTGCTTGTTGTTCAGTCACACCATTTGGATAATAATATTGCACAGTAACAATTGGACACCCTTTGTTAAGGGCCTTTTTAGTAGCTGATATTAGTGGGTGGTGGCAGCTGGTACTACCTTTTACACTGGGGAGAAAGGGGGCACAGCTGAAGAATCTGTAACAGCCTTCCCCAGGAGTGTCTGTGAGTTTGTGTATAACTCATAGTGTGTTTGTGTATAACTCATATTTCAAAGTGTGTATGTGTTAGCTACTTGGGCAGGGACATGAAGCACTGGTTGGACAGAGAGGGTGCTGGAGGTTTTAGCTTGCCCACTAGGCTGAGATATGGACCCTATAGCTGTGCCAGTTGGGAGTGTTACTGGGGACCTGGAGAGAAAGGGAGAAACCAGCCCCAGACAGACTGTGATCTCTGTGTGCTCTTAAGGAAAATTGTACTTTACTGTGTGTGTATTTATTATCCTTTCCCTATATGGACGTCCCTCACTGGAGTTAGTGGTGAGGATTGCGGCTCCTTGATTGCTGGAGCAGTGCATGGGTGTCACAAGCTGTAAGAAGGTTTACTGACTGACTCAGGCTTCTCTTCCTGCTGGTGAGGTCTCCTTCTCAGCTTGAACATCGAGATGTTGTTGGCACATACTAGCCTGTGATGCATAGTCTGAGAGCTCCATAATATCTCTCTTCATATAGCCTAAAAAGATGTTGTGTGTCAGGTCATTTGCACCTGTGTGGACTATTGAACATAATACAGTTGTGTAAGTAAACTTACTATAAAACTAGATGTTCTAATAGCCCCTGATGCAGTAGCCATCCCCTCTCTCCAGCCCCCTTACTTGTTTTTGATGTATACAAACACCCTTATGTATTTAGTTACATCGATTTTTTTATTTGGTTAATGTTCATCATATTGATCACTGCTGCAGTAGCTTTAGCTATATGGGTTATACCCTGCCAAGGATTATAACAGCTGACCAGGTTCCAAAGCTTTAGGGTACACTTGCCCAAACTGTTAGGCAGCTCGAGCTTAGCTTATGAAAAAACAAGTTTGGACATGAAGCCCTGGAGAGCTTTACTGTCACTGAAGAGGACACTCCTTTGAGGCTTTCAAGGGTTAAGCACTCTGTTTGTGCTTTCCTGTGCTAAGCAGATAATTCTCTTTGGGGGAAATAACTTCCATTTTTTTAACTATGTTAAAGTTTTATTACATTCCTCTTCAGGAAAGTTATTTTAAAGATAGGAAGTGTTTTTTCCGTCAGTTTAAAATGGTGTAAAGTAACCAAAAACATTTTTTCTCTTGATGAAATTGAGTTTATTTTACTTTTGTGGAGTAGCATAGTGTTTTTGAAGTGCTTTTTACTGTGTTTTTCTGTAAAAAAAAAAAAAAAAAGTATGTTTTGTGGACTGTTAGTGTATACCAGCAATTGCCACTTGTCTTCCCTGGGAAAGAAGCATCATTTCCAGCTTGATCATGAAACAGACTACTGGTCCCATGGTCGATCCTTCTTTCAGCCATAAAAAAAATAAGCAAATAGCAGCAGGGTAGCAATTTGCCTCAGCCACAGGTGTTGTGACTGTGCTGTGGCCATTTGTTGTACATCAGACCACTCATCTTTTACCCCAGATCCCTGTGGTGTAGCACCTGCAGACACTATGGACTTTGGTTAACTAGGTCCTGTTTGACTCTTGGGGTCCCCTCAGTGGGCAGTGGAGAGACACTCTTGTCTGTCCTGGAAGAATGCTGTGCCCATCCCTGGGGAAGTTGTTGCTGCCATTAGTAACACAATTGGCCTAATTTATTTTCTGTAAAAAATAACAGAAAACCAAGCAAGCATCTACTCTTCCTCAGTTTTCTTTGGCTAGGGGTAGTTTACTGGGTCTGGCTCGTGATTGAATTCAGGCTGTTGATCCTTCCTGTAAAGTGACTTCTAGTAAAAGAAAGAGGAATTTCTTTTCCTGAAATGATTCAAGATTCTGAATCTGAACAGGAGATGCAGGGACGGATACATGTTCTTTTCCCTCGGATTTCTTATTCAGACTCAGTTTCTTCTTTTGGGGGTTTCTCTTTCTCTGAAATCATTGCTAGAATACGCCAGTGATTTCAGTGGGAGAGCACTGAGGTTTCTCAGCCCCTCAGAAAATACTATGAGTTGTTACAGAAGGATTTTCCAGAACCTGCACCCATTCCTCCTGTTATTCCCATTTTTTTTTTGCATGGAAAATCCTTGTCCTCATGCCCTCAAGCTCATTCTACCAGGGCAGTAGCATCCTCTGGGGCCATTTACAAAAGGGTTGCTACCAGGGCCATATTGGTAGCTGCCACCTGGTCTTCTGTACACACTTTCACTAAACATTACAGGATTGATGCCTTTTTAAGGTTTAGACCTTGATGCCTTTTCAAGGTCTAGAGTTGCGTTTGCTAAGTCAGTTATTTCTGGCCTCTTGGATAATTATGCTCCTTACTAACCAGCCACCCTTCCATTCCCTTTAGCTTTGGGAATCACCCACTGGTTAGGAATAGTGCAACTGTGATATCATTCATGGCATAGTACAGTTATGTAAGAACTTACTATAATAGTAGAAGTTCTAGTAATCACTGTTGCAGTATTCCTTCCCACCCCTTCTCCTCTATATTTGTTTCTGTTAATTCTGTCCTATTTCCCTCTGTCCCCACCCTATGGACAATACCCTAAAATGTGGGGCTTCCTTACTATTTCAGGCATTGTGTCACCTACCTGACCACTTTTCTCTCAGGGGTCTTCAGGCCCTGGCTTGGAGATAGTTTGAGGAATTATGCTTTTACATCCACCTATGTACCCCTACACTTGTGAGCTGAGGTCACACATCAGATGCACAATCCTGGGAAGCTAAAGCTTTGGTACCCAGGCCGGACATTAGCAGTGATAATCCACTGGTTAGGAATACTGCAACAGTAATCAATAGGACATCTTCTGTTATGCTAATTCTTACACAACTGTACTTTTTTTTCTACTTAGCACTAAAAGCTTGAACAACTCACTTCCTGTGACAGTGGTTAGGCTTCCCCTAATGGAAGGGCTTAGCTGATCCCCTATCACAGGAAATCAGAAGAGGGAATTCTGAGCTCTGGAAAGCTGCCAGTATGGTTCTCTGCAGGCACAGAACCCATAGGTCAGTGAGGCAGTGTCAAACTCAAACATTTACTGTTACAGGTAAGTAAGACTTTTGCAATGTGGTATGATGAATACAGATGTCAAGAGAAGTAATTCCAGCCATTATAGGTTCATAGGTAAGTATTAGGTGATGGGGAGACCCTGGAGAGATGGAGATATGCTCTAGAGAGAAGAGGAATGAAGGTCAGCAGGACTAAGACAGAATATATGTGTGTGAATGAGAGGGAGGATAGAGGAATGGTGAGGATGCAAGGAGTAGAGGTGGTGAAGGTGGATGAGTTTAAATACTTGGGGTTAATAGTTCAGAGTAACGGTGAGTGTGGAAGAGAGGTGAAGAAGAGAGTACAGGCAGGATGGAGTGGGTGGAGAAGAGTGTCAGGAGTGATTTGTGACAGACGAGTACCTGTAAGAGTGAAAGGGAAGGTCTGCAAGAGGGTAGTGAGACCAGCTGTGTTATATGGGTTGGAGACGGTGGCATTGACAAAAAGGCAGGAGTTTGAGCTAGATGTGGCAGAATTAAAGATGTTAAGATTTGCACTGGGTGTGATGAGGGTGGACAGGATTAGGAATAAGTATATTAGAGGGTCAGCCCAGGTTGGAAGGTTTGGAGACAAAGCCAGAGGCGCACAATTACGTTGGTTTGGGCATGTGCTGAGGAGGGATGCTGAGTATATTGGGAAAAAGATGCTAAGGATGAAGCTACCAGGTAACAGGAAAAGAGAAAGGCCTAAGATAAGGTTTATGGATGTGGTGAGAGAGGACATGCAGGTGGCTGGTGTGACATAGCAAGATGCAGAGGACAGGAAGAAATGGAAACAGGTGATCTGCTGTGGCGACCCCTAACGGGAACAGACGAAAGAAGATGATGATGACCACTGAGCTGAAGGAAGCTCTTCCCCTAGAAATCCTATCCAATTCATAATGCGTAATAAATGTATGAGGAGAGGCCTATGTTGCAGCTGTGCAAATGCCATTCATGGAAACCCTGGAATGGAAGGCTGCAGAAGTTAAAACTGACCTTTGTTGACTGTACTTTAATTCTTGAAGGAATAGCCATCTTATTTTCATGGTATATTGTAGGTAATGCAATCCCTAAGCCATTTGGATAGGGTAACATTAGATACTGCTTTCCCCATCTTAGGACCATAATAGGCAATAAATAGTTGGTCAGATTTTCTAAAAAGACTTTGTCTTGTCAAGGTAAAATCGTAGTTGCCTGTGAACGTCAAGCAAATGCAAAGTATACTCCCCTTTATTAGAGAATGTTGGGAAGAATACGGGCAGGTGTATAGTTTCATTAATAGCTAGATCAGAAATCACTTTCAGGAGAAAAGAAGGGTTTGTTTGTAAGAATAACGTATCCTTGTGAAAAATCAAATATGGATGCATCATACTCAAACCTTGTAATTCCAAAATACGTCTGGCAGACGAAATAGCAACCATGAACAAGGTTTTCCAGGACAAGAATTTCAGATCACATGTGGCTGCAAGTTCAAAGGGGGAATTGGTTAAAGATTGTAAGACCATTGTTCAATTGGTTGCTTTAAAGTGGGCTTGATATGCAGAACTCCCTTCAGGAAAGTTTTAGAGAGTCTGTGAGAAATTGATGAGTTATGAAGAAAGCCATTATGGTAGTTGTATATCGCAGACAGATGGACTCGAATAGAAGAAGCTGCAGCTCTAGACTCAAGTTGTGTACACAAATAGTCCAAAACAGTAGGTATTTATGCCAAGAAAGGGTCAATATCTCTATCCTTGCACCAGAGAGAAAAACGCTTCCATTTACTAAGGTAAAGCCTTCTGGTGGATGGTTTATTTGAAGCCAAAAGAATATGACGAACTGGAGAGGATAGGTTACTTTGCTTGGCAATCAGTGGAAGTGGAGAAACCAAGCTGTCAGCTTGAGACTGGATACATTTGGGTGAATCATGCCCTGTAGATGCCATACCAGGTCTGGGATTTGGTCCAGAGCCCAAGGTTGACAAATTAGATGAGGCCACAGAAACGGGAGCCACATTTGACGAGGCTAGTAAGGAGCGATGAGGATCACTTTGCTTCTCAGTCAAAGAGCCTTCTTCATGAATTGTGGTATTAAGGGTAGATGAGGGTAAGCATAGAGAAGACCCTTGGGCCAATCGTGTAGGAGGGCGTCCCTCAGTGACTCCCCCTGTGGGGGGATTATGGCAAAATAGCTGCTGCATTTGTGATTTGTGGGGGAGGCAAAAAGATTGCAGCAAGGCTGACCCCAGCGACTGAATCTCTGCCGCCACTTTCGCATTGAGGGACCTCTCGTGAGGCAGGAAGAATGCATCTGCTCAACTTGTCTGCAATCACGTTGGAATCCCCGGGAATGTGCATTGCTACAAGAAAGCAATTGGAAGCTATCACCCATTGCCAGATTCTCATGGCTTCCCGACATAAAGGGTAGGATCTGGTTCCCCCTGTTTGTTTATGTACCAGACTACTGACATGTTGTCTGACTGAATGGCAATTGTTCCCGAAGGGAGTACAGAATGGAATGCTTGCAATGTGAGAAGCACTGCTCTCAGTTCCAGAACACTGGTATGCAATTTGGCCTCCAGGGGCAACCAAGTGCCTTGGACTGTCTGTCCCTGATATTGCCCCCCCCCCCCCACCCGATCAGGGAAGCATCCGTGGTCACTATGGCTAAGGGTAGAATGGGGGAGAACGGGCGACTCCATAGGTTTTGATCTGGCTTCAGCCACCAGGGAAGGTCTTGTTTGCAATGATTGGTTATCCTGATCTTGTAAGGCATAGGAAGATCTAAAGGGAACCATTGAGTTATTAACAACATTGAAGGAGTCTCATGTGAAGTCTCGCTAATGGGACCATCATGATGGAAGCTGCCATAGATCTCAGAAGTTGTAGAATCGCTCTTACTGGAACCTTGGTGTGGTTCAGAATTGGTTGGAGTTGAAGTCTCAGTCTTTGTGATCTGTGGGAGGGAAGAAAGACTCGACAGATCCATGTGTCGAATTCTGCCCCTATGAACTGCAGCCTTTGGGATGGTGTAAGTTTGCTTTTGTTCTCGTTCACAGTAATGCCCAGGTGTGTCAGAAGTTTTCGTGTTTGCTGTACGATGAACAGTAGTTGATGCTTGGTTGGGGCCGTAAGGAGTCAATCGTCCAAATATGGAAACACCCAGAATCCTCGCAGTCTCAAGTGAGCTGTCACCACTGCCATGCATTTGTTGAACACTCTGGGGGCTGTAGAGAGACCAAATGGCAGTGCTTGGAATTGGTAATGATTGGCTCCTAGCCGGAAGCGGAGAAATCTTCTGCAGCGTTTGTTCATTTTTATGTGGTAATATGTGTCCTGAATATCTATAGAGCACATCCAATCATCTTTTTCCCAAAAAAGGGAGTATCAACCTGTACTGTGACCATCCGTAACTTTACTTATTTGACAAATTTGTTTAGGTTGCTGAGGTTGAAAATGGGCCTCCAGTCCCCTGTTTGTTTTGGCACTAAAAAGAATCTTGAGTAAAACTCGGATTTTTGTTGGTCTGGGGAGACTGCTTGAATGACTCTTTTTTTTGAAGCAGCTTTTGAATTTCTATTGCTGCAAATTCACTTTGACTGGGTGGAATATCGGGAATACGCCTGGTTGGTTTTGGTTTTGAAATGAAGGGAATGTGATATCCTCTGGTTATTACCGTCTACACCCAAGAATCTGTGGTTATCTCTTGCCAGGCAAAGTGGTGCAGAGGGAAACGACCCCTGACTGCCTTTAGAGGCAAGCAATAGGGCCACTCTTCAGGAGCGCTGATAGGGCTGTCCAGAGAAAAAAATCTCTATATCCCTGGTTATGTGGACCCCCTCTTATTTTGAAAATGAAGAAATGCTTCTGTTTTTACTTTAACTAGTACAGTAAGGCCTATTGATTGCTTCATTTGGAAGTTTTGACAGGAAATCTTGCTGATATTGTATTTTTTTTCCTTTGTGAGTTATGATTATTTAAGGTAATTGAGTAAGATTACAGCTTTTTAAATGTTTTTTTTAGTCTAAATTGTGATTTTGGCATCATTCTGTATGTTAAACATTTCTGATAGAATTTTTTTTTATCAGCTGCTAATTTATTGTCTGATACTGTTTTAGGCTGTATCCATTCATTTTTGACTGAATCTACCCTTTTTTGTACAAAACTAGGAAGCTTTAGTGCATGTGTTTGGGCTTGGAACGGTGTTATCGAAACTGCCGTTTTATTCAGTGCAGTCTGTAGAATAGTAACCCCTGCATAAATAGACTTTAATTTGCTTTGATCACCATTTTATATGTTAAACATTTCTGATGGGGATTTTTCATCAGCTTATGATTTATTTCTTCTCTAATACTGTTTTAGGATTTATCCATTAATTTGAACTGAAACTACACCCCCCTTTTTTATTACAAAGTCATGGTCTTTCATACATATATTTTGTGCTTTAAACTATGTTACTGAAAATGCTGTAACTTTCTCAGTGCAGTGTTCAGAATAGTATCCCTGCACAAACGGTCTTTAGATTGCTGTGTAGATGGAGAATGGTGGGATTTGTCCATCTTCATACTGGGTCGACTCTGCAGCCAGTATTTGATGTTGCTCTGGCTAGTTTCTAATGCTCTGACTTGATGGGATCAGTACCCCCATCTTCCCCATCTGGATCTAAAAAAACAAAACAAATCAAAAAATATGCCTCAGCCTGCGGTTTGTGATTCCACAGTTGCTTTAGCTTTGGGCAGGCTATTGGGCCATTTACCTTTTGTTAGTTCCTGGTTCCCTGGTGTGGTTGTAGTACCACAGCTGTACATGAAATGAGGGTCAGACACATCCTCTGGGGCTGTACCATTACATGCTGCAGGTATAAGAGAACTAAACTCTTTAGGTGTAGGGGAAGTCAGAGATGCAGAATCTGCTGCCAGCATTGATACTTTCCCCCAGTGGACTCTCCCTCTAGTGTAGTGTATGCCAAAAAGAGACAGAAAACCCTCCATGTGGTGGAACAGCAGTCTCTTGACTGGCTTTCTCCCTCAGATAGTGGCTATAGATTGCTCTTTGGTCTAGTCAGTTAGTTACAGGGTCCATATTCAGGTTATAATATTGCCAGCACTTCCACCACTGGTCAGTCTGCCAAAGAACCTCTTTTTGAAGGGCATCCTCTGTCTGAGGACTCTGATCTGTCTGTGTCGGATCATTTGATTCCTCTGATGATGAACAGATACTGTGATCCAACCAGATGTTTACCTTTTCCTCCTTTTATCCCTGTATTGGGAGAGGACTTCTGGAAAGTTTGTAGTTCTATTCTGTTCATTGAGGCGTTACCTAAGAAGGGGATTAAAATTTATTTTGGTATGTTTGGCCTCACCTGGCCTCCAAGCCGTTTTGGTGAAGAAAACAGGAGTATTGGTAAAGTAGCAGTGCGCAAAAGTCGAAACCTCAAGAAAAACGACTGGAACAACATATTGTAAAATTTATTAGTAAAAGCAAAGCTTTCAGGTTCAACGACCCTTCCTCATTGCAAGATAAAACACACAATAACTTCACATTTAAATACAAATTTGTATCAGGTATTCAATAAAGCACAGCCAATAAGACAATTACATTAATTAAAACTTTTCAAAAAGCACAGAACAAAGCTGCACTACAATATGTGAATATAGATGTTATCATCGTCGTCGTGTCTTTTGGCTTTTCCCGGTTCGGGGTCGCCACAGCGGAACTCTGGTCCGCTAATGATTGGCAGTAGATTTTTACGTGCTGGCTTGCCTGGCCTAACGCACAACCTTCAACGAAGGAACGCCCATTCACGCATGTCGCCACACAGAAGACGCTGTAACTGAGAATCGAATGGGCAATGTCTGACTGTGAGGCGACAACACTAAGTATGTGAATATAGATATATGTCTTTATTAAAAGTATAAGTTTAAATTTAAATCTAAAACATCAGTTTCACATCTTCACTCATACCAAATGCTCTAGAACTAAAAAACTACTTTAGATGAAACATCCTGTCCTTTAAAACTGGTTTAAATCTAACCATTTTATTAATATCAGGAAAAATATCAGCTTTTAATAATAAAATCCACTCATATTCCTTTAGTTCAAGTTTGTTGTTCAGGTCACCTCCCCCAGCATTCTTATGGACAACAGTCAGAACTCTAAATGTAAAATTATGACTTGAGTTGTTCACATTAATATGTTTTGCCAGTGAATTTGTTAAATTAAGTCTTCTTATATCCGATTTATGTTCTTTTATTCTGCCCTGCGACGTCTAGTTGATTTACCCACATAAAAACTAGAACAAGTTTGGCAAGTAGCTAAATATACTATATTGCAGGTATTACATGTGGCAAAATATTTTAAGAGGGAGTTTTCCCTGTGACAGGATGTGTAACATTTTCTTCATTATTAATAGATGAACAACAACTACAATTAAAACGAGGCACAGTTCCTTTCTTCATTGTTAACTGACTATTATCTACACATTTCATGTCCTTATAACATAACATTTGCTTTAAATTCACACAATTTTGATAAGAAAATCTAGGTTTATCAGAAATAATATCTAATAATTCTGGTGCACTTCTTAAGATGTTCCAATGTCTAAAACATTATATGTTAAGTTGTCAATCTCGCCTTCATTCTTGCTTGATGGGTTCGGAGCCGATCCTCGTCTCCGACTCGGCACTTGCTAAGCTCGAGAGTCACTTTTACCAGCTCGAGGCAGCCCCATATCCCATGATGCAAGGCGGTAAGTACCCAGATCTCGTTTGCCGCTTCGCTGATGAGGTCCTCCTTTTGCCAGCTCCTGGTAAGTGTTTAAAATAATACTATTTTTGCCCCTTTTTCACCTTAAAACTTTATATTTAACGGTTTTTGTTTAGATTAAGTCCCTTTCTGACTAAAAAATCCCTCACTCCTTAATTTTTTTAGTCAGGCCTTCTCCCCTCCCATCCCCCCCCTTGTTAGGGTGTGTTTGTGTGTATGTGAGAGGTTAGTTATCTTTTTATTTTTGGATAACTGGTTCTTGGGACTGTGTTGTGTGTGTTTCTGCAACCATGTCCAAGGAAAGGGTCTCAGGCTTTAAGAAGTGTGACTCGTGCTGTCAGAAGATGTCTCTGACAGACGGTCACACTTCTTGCTTATACTGCCTGGGACCTCTCCACCTGCAGGACTCCTGTGCAATTTGTCATTCCTTTAGCCAGAGAGTCCTGCAGGAGAGGAGAAACAAATTGATTTTAAGGGGCCTACTTAAACCGGAGGGCTCTCCGGTTAAGTCGGCTCCGAGTAAGACTTCCAAGTCTTCCAAGGCCCAGGCTTCTGTGTCTAAGCCTGCGGCCTCGGTTCTGACTCTTTCAGAGTCTAGATCGGCTCCGGCTGGAGCCGATCCTGGTTTGCACAAACCTTCGGCACCGATGGCTATCGGTGCCGATACTGGTTCGGTCACATCGGTGTCGGCTCTGATTGGTTCCGACCACCATGTGGCTCAGGCTTCGGTGTCGGCGCCAACCGGCTCCGACACCCTTACCTTTATGTCTGTATCGGCTCCGGCTGGAGCCGATGCATCGAGACCTTCTGTCGGTGCCGAAAAGTCTTCGGCTCCGACTGCATCCATGGTTTCGTCGGCTCCGATGGTTCCTTCGAGGAAGAGGTCCAGGTCCCCTTCCTTGGAACCGATACTCTCGGCTCCGGCCTCACCTCTCCTCTCGGAACGGAGCCATCGGAGCCGATCATCTAGGTCATCCAGGCTTTCTGACCATGATTTAGAGAGGGTGGTCAGTAGATTATTAAAATCACAGGCACTGGCCCAGATGCTACATAGTCCGTCTCAACAGATGACTATCAGTCCACACCCCCTTGCAGTTCCTCCTTCGACTCTACCTCAGAGTTTGGAGCTGGAGTCTTCGGGAATAGTTTCTGCTATGGCTGAGGGACAGATACCCCCCCTTCTGCTCCCTCAGCCTCTACTCTTATCTCCTCTTCGAGACCTTCCTTAGAGGGATTCAGTGGTCGGGCTTCCCTGGTCTCCTCCGAGGGGGTGAGTGGCATCGGACCCTTGTCCGACCCCACTCTTCCCCTTGGAGCCTCGGCCTTGGTGAGCTCGGCTCCGACATCTGCCTCGGAGCCTTCCCTGTCAGTGGGCCCTGGAGTTCCGGTTTCTTCGGAGCGGGTTCTCTCGGACCTCCCTGGGGGGGGAGCCTTCGAGGTGATGAAGAGTGTGCTGGCCACTGGACTCAGCCAGCAGTCTGTTCCCTTAGCTCCTCCCTCTACGGTGCCTGTCGATATCTCTGCCATCTCTCTTGCTTCCGGACCCAGAGATCCTCCGCCTCAGGTTTCCCCACTGGGAAGAACCCCCTCTTCCGAGGATTCTCCTGATCAGTCAGGGGATCCTCCGCGAAAGAGGACTTGTAAGAGGAAACACGTAGATTCCCCCGAGTCTATCACTTCAGATACCGACTTAGATGACTCGGAGGGATCCCCAAGATCCCCCTCTGAGGATGTCTCTTTTTCAGACATCCTAGAACTCCTTAAACAGAGGGGAAACTGGCCCTCCAATAATTCCTCTGAGGATGAGTCGGTATACCTGGAGGCGTTTGGATCTCGGCCCTCCACCTCCTGGGTTTCTCCGCCTTTCGACCCCCTTATGCAGGTTATTGCTCGAAAGGCGTGGGCTGCTCCTGACTCTGTAGAGCCAGTTCCTAGGAGGCCTTCTAAATTTATTACTGCCCCTGCGGACAAGCAATTCCTTACAAAAGGTGTCCCTGCTGATGCCATGGTGGTGGCTGCTGCCACTAAGAAGGAACTTGCAGATCCTTCCGTACCTGTCCATCCTCCTAATAAGGACTCTAGGACCATGGATAGGTATGGTAAGCGGATGTTCTCTTCAGCGACCTTTGCTATGCGCTCGCTGAACTACTTATGTCACTTCACCAGACTCCAAAGGGACATCCTGAAGGAGCTAGGTGAAGAAGTACAGGATCCCACAGCTGCAGGGGCTCAAGAAAAAATTGCTTCGCAGCTAGGAACCCTTAATTCTATTGCTAACTCCTCCATGCGACTGATATCTTATGCAGCAGATGGAGCGAGTAGAGCCGCAGGTACAGGTGTGGCTCTTAGACGCCAAGCCTGGATGCGGCTCTGTAATTTTGCAGATCCCTTTAAGGCGTCCTTCACAAACTCTCCCTTTGACGGGTCAGCTTTGTTTGGCCCTCAGGTGAAGGATACATTGACCAGGTGTGAGCAGGACGGCAAGACTCTTTCTGCCGTAGGGGTCCGTTTTTCCACCCCTTCTAGACCTTATCCTAAAGGACAGAAGGGTGGCAAAATGTGGTTCCGCAAATCCCAAGGAGTCACGCCGGATACACGTGGTCAGTTTACCCCTAGAGGCAGAGGGGGTAACAATAACAGATGCCGCTCTAGAGGCAGAGGGGGTCCACAAAACCAGGGAAGCAGAGAGCCTCTCTCTGACAAGCCCTTTCAGCATCCCTGAGATGTTGCCCGACTGTCCATCCTTGGGGGAAGACTATCGCTGTACCCAGAAGCCTGGCGTTCCCTCACTCAAGACAGATGGGTACAGTCGATCATATCCGAGGGTTACAAAATTCCTTTCGAGGAAAGTCCTTTCTCACTCAAATTCCCTTCCAGATGTACCACCCGGTCTAAGGGAAATTGCAGAGTTAGAAGTATTCAAACTTCTACAAAAAAAAGCCATTCAGCCAGTTACAACAGACCATTCAGAGCCGGAATCTACTCAAGGTTCTTTTTGGTCCCAAAAAGACGGGAGACTGGAGACCAATATTGGATCTCAGCAGACTCAACAAGTCTGTGAGAAAGACAAGATTCCGAATGGTCACACTTCAGTCAATTCTGCCCTTCCTAGAGAAGGACAGCTGGATGTGCTCAATAGATCTTCAGGATGCGTACTATCACATAAAAATTCACAGGCGCTCCAGAAGGTTTCTCCGCTTTCGGCTGGGGTCCAGTCACTTCCAATTCAGAGCCCTGCCCTTTGGTCTCACTACAGCCCCCAGAGTGTTCACCAAATGTATGGCAGTGGTCACGGCTCACCTGAGATGTCAAGGATTCCAGGTGTTTCCGTATCTAGACGACTGGCTCCTTTCAGCCACCACCAGGCATCAACTTCTTCAAGCCAGGGATTACACAATAAGTCTTTGCACTCAATTGGGAATTTCAATCAACTACGAAAAATCCTCCTTATTGCCCTGCCAGTCTATTACTTTCATAGGCGCAAACTTAAACACTGTTCGGATGTCAGCTACCCTCACAGATCAAAGAATCTCAGACATTCAAAGTCACGTGAGGATCATTCTAGCCAACAAGAAAGTACAGGCCAGAATGGTTATAAAGGTGTTGGGCCTCATGGCTGCGGCCATTACCCTTCTTCCCCTGGCCCGCTTCTATATGCGCCTGCTTCAGTGGATGTTGTTCACTCAGTGGTCTTACCAACAACGTCCGATGCGTCACCAAATACTGGTGACACAGATTTGCAAGAATCATCTTTCATGGTGGATTACTTCTCCCCAGATTCACCAAGGCAGACCCTTTGTACCCCAGCCCGGTAGCCACTGTCACTACGGACGCCTCCCTGATCGGGTGGGGGTCATTATCAGGGCAGGATGGTTCATGGGGCGTGGCAACCGTTCGAATACCACCTGCACATAAATGTCCTAGAGATGAGAGCAGTGCTTTTAACGTTGCAAGCCCTCAACGACTTTCTTCCCTTGGGGGCAATTGCAGTCCACACGGACAACATGTCTGTAGTATGGTATATCAACAAACAGGGGGGAACCAAGTCCTACCCCTTGTGTCGAGAAGCGCTCAGACTTTGGCAATGGGCGATCTCCTCTCATCGGTTTCTGGTAGCAACGCACATCCCTGGGAAAACCAACATTTTAGCGGACAGATTGAGCAGAGCTATTCTCATGCCTCACGAGTGGTCTCTCAAACAAACTATAGTGGAGGAGATGTTTCTAGAATGGGGCCGCCCATGTTGCGATCTTTTTGCTACTCCCCAAAACAGCAAATGCCCAGACTTCTTCTCTCTCTTCCCACTACCAGGCCATTCCTCCAGAGACACTCTGACCCAGGATTGGCCCCAGGGACTTCTTTATGCCTTTCCTCCCTTTCCGCTGATTCCACAAGTGATCCAGAAAGCCACCGTTTTGAGAGCCAAAATGATTCTCATTGCTCCTTATTGGCCTCGACAAATTTGGTTTCCGTTCCTCCATCGTCACCTTTTGGTGCAGCCGTGGCATCTGGACCCAGTGCCAGATCTTCTGATTCACCAATCGGGTCAGCTGCACCGGTCTATCCTTTCTCTCAACCTCACAGCATGGTTGCTCCACTTCCTTCCTTAGCCAGGCTTCCTATGATCTCTAATCCTGTTAGAGACATCATAGTAGCTTCCCTAAAATCCTCCACTAGGAGGATTTATACTAGCAAATGGAAACGCTTTTCTTGTTGGGCGAAAGCTAAAAATATTGATCCCTTTACTGCTCCAGTACAAGCAGTTTTGGATTTCTTAGCAGAAATCTTTCACGCGGGCTCCTCTTCTTCCACGGTCAAAGTTCAGTTGGCTGCTATCTCGAACTTTCATGTCGGGTTCGCAGATCACAACATTATGTCCCACAGGCTTTGTAGAGCCTTCTTAAAAGGAATTTTTCTCCTGAAGCCTCCAATCAGGAGTCCTCCTCCGCAATGGGACCTAAATTTAGTGCTGACATCCTTGATTCTTCCTCCTTCGAGCCAGTTGTTTCATGTTCCTGAAATTTCTTTCATGGAAAACTTTATTCCTGGTTGCTATTACATCGGCTAGGAGGGTGTCTGAACTTCATGCTCTATCTGTTCGCCCCCCCTATTTAGTCTTCCGCAAAGACAGAGTATCATTGAGAACTAATCCGACCTTTTTGCCTAAGGTCGCCTCAAAGACTAATTTGAATCAGGCTATTGATCTTCCGGTATTTTTCCCAAACTACTCAAACAGATCGAACAAAATTACATTATCTTGATGTTCACCGCCAACTCAGATATTATTTGGACAGAACAAAACAATTCAGGAAATCCGATCAGCTCTTTGTTTCTTATGCTGATAGCAAGAAAGGCCTTCCTGTTTCAAAAGTGACCTTATCTAGATGGCTTTCTTCTGTCATCTCTGAAATTTATCAGCTCAGGGGAAAACAGCTGTGCTCAACCTAAAGCGCATTCAACCAGAAGCTTAGCCACTTCCACAGCTTTTCAAGCTAGACTTCCATTAGACACTATTTGTGCAGCAGCCACTTGGGCCACTCCTCATACCTTTGTTTCCCATTACAAATTGGATTTGGCCTCCAGGGACAGAGCCAGTTTTGGCTCTACAGTTCTCAAGAGTCTGTTCCATTGAGCCACCCAGGATAGAGGTGCTAGGACGGTCCCATCAAGCAAGAATGAAGGCGAGATTGACAACTTAACATTGAGAAGTTATGTACCTACCATAACGCTCCATGTTGGTTGTCTTCTCGCCTTCTTTCTTGCGACCCTCCCTCCTGCCCCCTGGCCTGGACAGACCTTTTTCTCCCTATATGGAAGATTGCTTCTTAAGACCAGCTACTTGTCTGGTCTTCCTTATAGCCCATCCTTTAGGCTTTTTGCCTTTCTTTCCTTCTGGGAAGTTTTTTGTGCTAGGTGTTATTGCCTATAGGTACCAAACGAGATCTGGGTACTTACCGCCTTGCATCATGGGATATGGGGCTGCCTCGAGCTGGTAAAAGTGACTGTCGAGCTTAGCAAATGCCGAGTCGGAGCCGAGGATCGGCTCCGAACCCATCAAGCAAGAAAGAAGGCGAGAGAAGACAACTAACATGGAACGTTATGGTAGGTACATAACTTCTCAGTTTCTCACGCCATCACTGCATCTACTATATGTAGTGGGATAACGAAGTATATTGCCACTTATACTTTTTCTAACACTTGGATTAGTAGGATGTTGATTATTGAAATAAGGTGGAAATTCTACATCCCTCACAGTTATGGCTTCTTTTATGTTATGTAATAATTTTTTGTCATAACCTCTCTCTATCAATTAATTTGTAATGGCATCCATCTGTTGAACGCATCTATTGTATTCTGTATTCAGCTTACAAGTACGTATATATTGCCCCTTAATAATTCCTTTAAATATATGGGGAGAGTGAATACTAGTATAATGGAGATAGATATTTTTATGTGCCATTTTCTTATATACAGATGTCTGTATGGCATCACCATGTTTACTCAAATCTATGTCCAAAAACTGCCCTTTTGTCAGCAGACCCTGCCTCACTGCCCCCGGTGACCTTTGCTAATAAGAAAACCATGTCTTCTTTGTGCCCAGTCCCTCAGGTTAGCTAGGAATTGGTTAAAATCTTAGGGAAAATAGCTGGTACAGTCCAACATGGTAGCTTTAAAAGTGTTTAACTATCAGTGTTTTATGTAGAAGTTTGTGTTGATATAAATGTATAATTTGCTGCATCATGGCCTGTAATGCAAAAGGTCTAAGATATTGCTTCTGTTGTTTCTTAGGTGACAAAACATGGTCTAAAAAGTGCTTTGGAGGGGGATGACACTATTAAAAATTCTCAGTGGTGGCTAGAGGGTATGCTTGGTTGCACTCCCAGAAGTTTTCTGATGAGTGAAAAATTAGCTTATGAATGCTCCTTTTGAGTCTGATTTTATGTTTGGTACACCAGCTAATGCATCCATCTTCCCATTTTTTGCACATGGGATCAGGGTGGGTGTCACTTCAACAGTGACAATCATCTAGAGCTAATGTTTACACTGCCTGATGGCTAGCCATGCTGTGGTAGATCACCCGTACCGCACACTTGCTCCCACACTCACATGTATGGGCAATTTAAAGTGTCCAGTCTACCAACTGCGTGTCTTTGGAATTTGGGAGGAAATCAGAGCACCAAGTGTTTCATATTCTCAAGTTCTCCTTTAAGTAAGATAATTTTTGACAGCCCAACAGACATAAGTCCCAGCCGAACAACATCCAAAGAAATAAACAGAAAAGGCAGCAGTAAAAGGAAACGCCAAGCCTAACGAGAAGGATTCCTTTCCTTGAAAAGCTACCATCCCCCTTTGAACTTTATGAAGACTCCCTTCAGATGCCTTGTCTCTCAAGTTAGCTGTTTAAAAGGCAGCCTGCCTTTCAGTGGTTTCCAACATATGGATTCTGAACATTGTTGGCAGGGGTTGCTTATGGAAGTGAAAAATCTTCCACTTCCATTTAGAGGGGTTCTCCTTCATTTTCTGAACCAGACTTTATTTCCTGCTATTCTCATGAAAATACTGGAATTCTCGAACCAGTCCCTTTCTTCAGAAAGAGGGAGAGGGGTTTCTACTCTAGTATTTTCTTGGTTCCCCAAAAGCAGCAGTTATACAGACTGGTGCGAGACCTTTCTTTTTCTTTTTTTTTTTTTTTTTAATACATTTGCCAAGGTTCCCAAATTCAGTGTCCTAACCCTGCAGACAGTGCTTCGTCTTTTCCAGACCACAGCTTCGCAATGACCCTGGTCTTTGCGGATGCCTTTCTTCATATCCCCAGGGCTCATAGCTTCAAGGGATATCTGAGATTTGTTATCTGGTTCTGTATTGCCCTTTCCGCTATCTAGTGCAATGCAAATGTTTCCCAAATGCCTTGCTCTGGTAGTGACTCACTGACAGAAACTGGGCATTCACTTTTCTTCTGTACTTTGTTGATTTTCTGATTGTGCAGAATCTCTGTCCAGATTTGTTGAATTAGTAAAGAAAGTCTTTTCCTGACTCTCTTATCTAAGGTTCAAGCTGAATCTCCTAAAGTCACGTCTGACACTCTTGCAAAGACTCATCCTACTGGGGTGGTTAATTGACTTCAACAAGAGTCTGACTTTTATGCCTGGAGAGAAAGTCCTGTTGTACCACATGGTCCTTCTGAAACTTTCCCAGGAGAATGTTGCCACAGCAAGAGAATACTTAGAAATTTTTAGACTGTTGGCTTCCATGATTCTCATTTTACCACTGGCCCATCTTCATATGAAAAAAATTCAGTGGCATGTCTGAAGTTGTTGGATGCAGCACATTCTTTCCCTGGAATCCCAGTTGCTGGTGCTGGCCTTCATCAGATGAGAATTGCAGTGGTGTAGAGATCAGTTGCATAGCAGTCCAAGGATTCCTTTTTTCCCCTTGATGCCAGTACAATCTATCCAGAGAGATTCATCTGACTTCGCCTGGAGTGCTGTGCCAGTGGGGATACAAATGCTAGACACTTGGGGACCCAAGGACACATGAAAGCACATCAGTATCTAGGTGTTGGCAGTGTTTCACGAATTGAAAGTCCCACACTACCTTTGGAACTAAGTCTTCTTCATATGGTTATGTACATAACCATAGTGATGTGATACCTCACCAAAACTAGGGAGTACAAGGTCTTACCCTGTGTGCTCTACCTCATCAGACATCCTGTCAGAGCAGAACATTTTGGCAGACAGAGCAGATCCTGGGCATACCCACACGATTGTAAGCTCAAGACAGTGTTGCTCCACGATCTAGTCCAGATGTGGGGAACAACTCTTATAGATCTGTTCACTACCTTTCAAAACAGACATCTGTACAAATTCTGTTCCTGACATCCTTACAGCCATGCTTGCAGGACAGATGCATTCTTGTTTCCCTTTCCTCTGATTCACAAGGTACTTCTGAAAATTCAGAGAGAAATGCCAAAGATCATTGGGGGTGACCCCATATTGGCTCAGGCAGTCTTGGTTCTCCGTGTTTATGTTGGCCAAGGGCAGTTACCACAGACTTCCTCACACACTGGACTTGCTCACATAGTCTCAGGGGTGACTGGTGCACCTTGATTTGAAGAAACTTCTATTGACAACCTGGATGATTCTTTCGTGACTCTGTTTAGGCACTTATTTTTTGAGGATATGCAGTGGGTGTTAAAAGGAGGCCTGAAAAGCTGCTGTTAGACAACCCCATCCATTTTGTAAACACAATTTTCTAAGTGGTGCCTAAATGGAAACAGAGAATCCAATGTGGTTAATATCCCTCTGGTCTTGAAATATCATTGTGAGCTACTTCAGGATGGCTTAATATATGCATTCACTGAGATGCATTTAGTGGTCATCTCTGCTTGTCTGCCAATGGATCCCCCTCTTTCTATCTTTTCTTTTCTTTTTTTTTTTTTTTGGTAAAACAGTTCATGAAAGGAGTATTGCATATGAGACCCTCTCACAAGCAAATCCCTTCTTATTGGGATCCCAACTATGTTCTTGAAAAATTGATTTTACAGCCTTTTGAACTGGCAGCTTGTGCTAATCTTAAGTTCATAATGTGTAAAACTGTTTATCTTATTGCTCTGACATCTGCAAGGCTAGTATCTGAGCTGCAAGCTCTTATGGTGGGGCGACATTTCCCAATTTTCCACAGAAATAGGGTTGTGTTACGCACGTATCCTTTTTAAAAGCCTAAAGTGGTTTCAGTCTTTACTTACTATCCTTCTTTTAATCTCCATGTGCTCTTTCCAGAACCCAAGTATAAGAAGAGATAACCATTACTTTATAACTTGGATGTGCTTAGGCAGCTTAGGTACTGCCTTGACAGATCAAAAGCCCTTTAGGAAGGCCAAAAGTCTTTATTTCCTTTTGTGTGGCAAAGAAAGGTCAACATGTCTCTAAGCGATTAATTGCTCATGGGTTGACTCTGGTATTACTTTTTCATTATGCCCACCATGGTGAGGTGAATCCAGTTATGGTAAAGGCACCTTTCACTAAAGCCTTTTCCTTATAAATGACATTTGGAAAAGAGTGGACCCTGATAGTACTCCAGAGGCAGCAATATGGCCCTCCATCTTTACCTTCATGGAGCACTACAAACTGGATATTTTTCTAGATCCAGTGCAGTGTTCATGACCATTTTCCAGGTGCTGCTGGACCTTTATCCTTCCTCCTCCCAGGTTGGGTAAGCTTTGGGAATCTACCCATATGGTATGCTAAACATGGAGGTACCATGTACAACTGTCCGCCGAATCTTTACTGGAATAAACCACAAATGCTGAACACTTTAGTCCTGAATCCCAGGACTTCTTCAGAACATTTAAAACTTCCATTACATGCTATTTAAATCATCAGCTTGTTTGAATTATCATCAACAACCAGTCAGAATCCACACATACCTAAAGGCATATTCTTTTTCTTCTTCTTTCGGCATTTCCCGGTTAGGGGTCGCCACAGCAGATCACCTGTCCACTCATGATTGGCAGTGGAGTTTTATGGTGTTGAGTTGCCAGATCAACACCCAGCCTTCCATAGAGGCACACACACACACACACACACACACACACACACACACACACACACACACACACACGCACTCACGCCTATGGCTAATTTGGAGTGTCCAATCCACCTACAGCATGTCTTTGGGATGTGGGAGGAAACCGGAGCACCCGGAGGAAACCCACGCAATCACAGGGAGGTCATGCAGACTGCACAGAAGGCACCCCAGCAAGGCATCGAACCAGAGAAACTCTTGCTGTGAGGTGGCAACGCTAACCGCTGCACCACCGTGGCCGCCACCTAAAGGCATATTACAATGTTAAAAAAATATATAATGATACACATGATATAGATTAAAAACAAAAAACATGTGAATAAAACCCCTTAAATCTAATTATCAAAATGTCAAAAGACAAAACATAAAAAAATCTTATAAATAAGTAAATAACCCCTCCAAAACTGGGTAAAACATATGCATTACAATTTATATGATTTAACCTTTAAAATACTCCCAATTGACAACATCCCATTTAACTCAGGAGGATTATAGGCATTCAGTTTTCTTTGCCATGTAAGTTCAGTATGTTCAGCCACATTCTTCGGACCACCCCTAGGATTCCTGATCACATTATCCAAACCGAAAAATAAAAAGTAGTGACCAGGAAATTGATCAATATGCCTAAAATGTGCATTATAACTATTACAGTGTGAAGTATCATACAAGTGTCCATATATCCATTCCTTAAACTTTCTCACTGTTCTGCCCATGTAAAAACTTGGGCAACTTTGGCACAGAGCTAAATAAACAATTTCCCTCGTAATACAATTGTGATGATGTTTAGCTCTAGTAGTAAGAATATTACTTGGCTTCACTGTATCACTAACCAACAAATGCCGACATTGTGAACAGCATTTGCACTTGTATGTACCCCTCCTTTCTTTAGGTACCCATTCACATATACCATCATCCTGCTCCAAAAATGCTTTTGTGGATTTAGCTCTCCTATAAATAACATGAGGTTTTTGACTTAAAATACCACTAATTTAATTTTTAGTAGAAAAGAAGATCACCCAATTTTTATCAACAACATGTCCGATAGCCTCACTATCAGTACTAAAAGGAAATGCCAAAGACTGTGTGTAATCCTTATTATATGGCTAACCCTGTTAAGAGGCAAGTTCTCTGCAGACGTTAACAGTGGTCTGTATATCCCTTTCTCTCTTTTTTAACCACATCAGTACAAATATTCATAATCAAATTAATAGGGTAACTCCTTGCAGTAAAAATCTCTACCAGTTGCACCATTCCCTTAAAAACAAATCAAATTCTTATACCATCCTATATAGGTTCATAGGTGTGTACTAGGCTAATTGCTCTGGAGCCTTTACAAGCCTAGCCCATAGAAGTGCCCTGGCATCGTGCTGCCCAACGTTAGTTCCCAGTGCCTCTATCAAGTAGAGCCACTAGAGTGATCCCCGGGGTGAACTTTCTATTACCCATCCAGTCATCAAGATATCTCTTGAAGAGAGTCAGTGAGGTGCTCTGCTTGACATGTATAGGAAATATATTCCAGAGCATGGGGAGTCTCTGGTTGAGGAACCTGTCCCTTCAGCATGCTCTGTTGATTCTGGTAATGAAGTTGAGGTCTCTGGAGCCTGTGGTGCAGAGGGACTGGGATTTCTTTAGATGTAGTATTTCTAACAGGGCTGGGTCGGACATGGCTTTAAGTCAAGCAGAGATCACCTCTAAGTAGGCGATATGAGACAGGGAATAGCTGGAGTCTTTTGAGTCTGTCCGTGTAGGATATGTGTTTAATAACTATGATCCTCTTCATGAGGTCCTTCTGTGGCCTCTCCAGCTGTTGCAGGTGTTTAGTGAGGTACATGCCAAATGGGGCATTATACTCTATAATTAGTCTAATGAGGGAAGACCTGAGAGAGACTATGACCTATTTCTTCCTGAATGCAAAACCCTTGTTAATGAGATGTGCCACATAGAAAGACTTTCTGATCACAGTGGCAGTGTGGTGGTTGAAGGAGAGGTTGCTGTTAACCTGCTTCCCCAGAACTCTTATAATGCCTTCAGTGTTCAGTGGGCTGCCATTGATGTGGTAATTAGTGGGAACTACATTTTTACCAAAGAGGATGATGACGCTTTTTTTTGGCGTTAAGCAATGATTTCAACATCAGTCATTGGTCTCAGTGAGGCCTTTCTGTAGGATGACTGAATCACTTGTGGAGTTAACAATGATTCCCAGCTAGCAGTCGTCTGCTAACTTGGCCAGCCAGAGTCCCTTTGTGTTGGCCTGGACTTCTGAGAAATAGATGCCAAACAGGAGAGGACTCAGGACCGATCCCTGTGGGACTACACTCGTGACTGGTCGGCATTCTGACTTGGAGAGAGAGAGAGAGCTCTTTCACCATGTGTGTTCTATCTGTGAACCAATTTGCAACCTACCTAGTGATATAGGGGTTGATGCCTAGTTTGGTGAGGTTTATCAATAATTCTTGAGTGAGGAATGTTATCAGAGGCCTTGGCCAGATCGAGGTAGGCTTATGCACAGCCTTACCTTCATCCACAGCCCTGGTGACTGACTCAAAGAAGTCAACCAGGTTGAGCAGGCATGATCTTCCTTTCACAAAGCCAAATTGCATGTGGCCTAGAGTTTGGAGATTTCCTATATCTTTGTTAATCAGGTCCATGATGATGCACTCCATAGCTTTACATAGATTCATAGATCAGTACTAGGCTAACTGCCCTTGTGAGCCATTTTAAGCCTAGCCAATTATCCCTTGTGAGACTCAAACCCTGCATCTTCTGTTTGTAAGGCAAACACCTTAACCATTAGGCCATCCTCCTAACAGACTTGTCAGGCTAATGGGGCGATAATTCCCAGGGTCTGTAGTCACTTCCCCTTTATGGAGAGGGATGACTGTAGCAGTGCACCATTCGGTAGGGACAAAGCCTGAGGTGAGGCTGTGACTGAACAGGGCACACAGATGTGGTGCCAGTTCACTTTGTAGTTCATGTAGAACACAGCCAGGGATATTATCGGGTCCCGTGGAAGCTGTATTCTTGGCCTTGGACAATGCAGCTTTAACCTATGCTGCAGTAATGCTGGGTGACTGGCATTCTTACGGTATTGTGATTGGCCCTTTGGGGAGGGAGAGAGGGGTAAAGTTGGCACTGAATTTGTCCGCCAATATGTTAGCAATATCTGTTGGCTGAGTATAGGAAGTACCATTGTGAAGTATTTCAGAGCACAGCTGGGTATTGCCATTGAAGTTTTTGATATAGCTTTGTGATTGTTTTTAGTGTCTGCTGCAATTCTGCCTTCATAGCTGGCTTTAGAGGATTTGATGAGGGATCTCAACTTTTTGTTGATGCTAATAAGGGAATTTTTCCAGTGTTGGTACTTCACCTTTTTCCTGCAACAGTTTCTTCCTTCTGTTGTAGAGTTTGTTAATGGCAGGGGACCACCAGATTGGCTTCCATTTTTTTTTTGAGGAGAGTGGCTTGGTTCTGTGGAGTATGGTTAGTTCCATGCATTTGTGTATATGTTAGTACAGTGCATTGGTGTATGAGTCGGCAGTCATGCAGCTATTTTCCATTGGCATGGGTGCCGTGAAGTTAGCCACATCTGTTTTTAGGAGTCCAAAGTCAGCTTTGGAGAAGTTTTTCAAGGTGGTTACCTTTGCGGTGGGTTTGGGTGAGCTGAGGATTTCCATGGTGATTAAGTTTATAGTCGGATCTGACCTGGGAGGGATTGACTATTAGTGTAGAGCAACAGTTGCCCATGTTAGTAATAACCAGGTCAGGGATGTTGCTTCCTCTAGTGGGAGTCAGAATGAGGTGGTCCAGGGCATTGGCATTGATGAAGTCCAGGAAGCATTGGGCCAATGTATTGGTGCTTGAGTAGTTTTCCCAGTTGATGGAGGGGTAGTTGAAGTCTCCTAGTAAGAGAGTGTTGGGTTGGACCTTGATAGATTCCAGGGTGCTTAGGAACATGGAGTGAGAGTCTAGGGACATGGTTGGTGACCTATAGCAGGCTATGACCTGGATCGCCGTCTTACCCAATGTTCGTTGTACATGAAGTATCTCAGATGCGTTATGTTGGGCTACTAGTCTGTAGGTGTGCATATCCTTTAGGAATATGGAGACACCACTGCCTTTGGAGCTCCGGTCCATGTTTTGGGGCCAAAAGGTGTGGAATGGGTTATAGCCTGGTAGTGGAGGGGTGCTTTCTGCCGCTTTAAACCAGGTCTCCATTGCAGCACAAATGCCGATGTGCTCCATTTTGAGGAGTGCTTCAAGCGAGTGCATCTTGAGATTTAGACTTCTAGCATTGAGCAGCATGACCCTCAGATTGCATTTATTTATAGCTGTTATGGTGGTAATTTGGTCTTTGGAACACCTCCTAAAAAAGGCACTATAGGGGTGGTAAGAGCCTTAGCCAATACCTGGAAACCCAGGGGTGACAGATGCAGGCCATCTCTGGCAAAGCATCCAGGTCCGTCAATCATGTCATCCCAAGCAGATACTGGATCACCTTAGAATGACACCAGAAACTTAGCCAGTTCTGTTTGTACTGCGGTATTATTCTGGGTGATGGTAGGATACTGCTCAGGGCTAGTATCATACCTGCCTGGGCCACATAATCCAAGAGCTCCACCATGTTTATTTTCATGTAGTCCAGGGAGGTGGATCTCAGGTCATTCACACCCACATGGACAATGACAGAGTCATACGTGTACTTGTTGTGGACTGACCTGAGTGCTTGTTATTTGTTGGATTCTGGCACCTGATAGACAGCTGACTGTTACCTCCTTATTTATCTTAGTGAGTGTGACATCTGTGCACCTATGATTAGTGTATTGGGCAAGGTGTTTAGCCTTAAGGATATAGGTTGAGGGGCACACTGTGGAGGTGAGCTGTGTGTTCCTGTGGTTTGTGCTGTGTTGTGTTTGAGTGCATTTCTGCCTTGGAGGTCTCAGCTGTTTGGGTAAATTTCTATTGAGAGCCTCCGCGAAGGTGGATGTGTGGTTTGTGTTATTATGTGAGAGCTGTGATAGTGGGTGTTCTGGAGGGCTATGTGTTCCATGTGGTGTGGTGCAGGGGTTGACCTTCTCCTCTTGACCAGCTAGTCCAGTCTTGGCTGGAGAGTGCATAGCTGCCAATTTGGTGATCAAGTCTGAGTGTTGGGAGGTAAGAGGAGAGAGTTATTTATGTACACGAGGCAGTTGCTGCACTGCCTCAGAATGCTCAAGTGCACCAGGTTAATAGGAGAAAGCACAAGGAACTGCCCTTTAATCATGCCAGGAGGGGTGGTCATAACGACTAAGTACTGGAGCTATTTCCTTGAAGAATAACTAGTGCTGATGGCACTTAGGTGTGCTACAATAACTGCTACACTGTCTCCCTTTTTTGGGTATATATTGTTGGTCGTACGAAGTGATGTTAAGGTTTGTTCAACAACCTTTTTTGGTGTGTGTGTGTGTGTGTGTGTGTGTGTAGGTGTGCATGTGTGGCATTTGGAATGGAACAGTGGGTATTCGTAATGCTTGTGTTTCATCTGTTCTTCATGCTGAACCCTATAAAACTGAAATGGTTCTGCCTGTGAGTGTGAAGAGCTGTCCTGGTCCTGCCAGGTGATTGGTTCTTCATCCTCAGTAACAGGCAGTGGAAGGAATTCTGAGCTTTGACAGACTGCCAGGGGAGGGTAGCAGAGCACTATTAACCATATGCCAGTAAAGCAGTCTGTTCTGTGAGCATCTACTGGTACAGGCAAATGGAACTTATACAACTGAACATTATCTCTTCCTCCTTGGTAGCAGAGGAAAATTGCTACCTTAATTAATAAAATAAAGCAAATATGTTTGGTCTTTAAAAAATTTCTACCAATGTAAATAAGAAATGTTTAAATGTATTATATAATGGTTGTTTACGTATTTGAATTTATGTACCAAAAGAATGATTCCTATAGTCAGGCAATGATGCTAAACTTTGCTCATGCTTAGGGCTGACACAAGCAAGTCGTGTAAATCACAATAGAACTATTTTGAGACATCATTTTAGGTGTGGTTTTAATGAGTATTTAACTTTAAGAATGTCTATTTCAGTTATGCCTGTGACTAATGCATTTACCTGGTTTAGATCCAAGTGTATATCCTTTTATTCCAAGGGAGATAGTGCATAAGAAGTTCACCTTGCAACTGAATTTCATAGAATAAACCTTGTACACCCTGAGGCACTACTCACAAGCCACACCAACTGTCATTACCTTGGAACCAAACTCCACAGCATTGCACATGCATTCTCCTCTCGGGCACCTAATCTTTGACAGGCTCCCCCCATTGACCCATTGACCTAAAGGAAATCAGCACACTCCAGATTCAGAATTGAACTAAAAAAGCACATCTTCATCCAAGCCAAATGCTTCTGCTTCAACATAGGACATATCACCTAACGCTATCCCTATTTCCTTTCCACATCACTTTTTCTCTCTCAGAGTTATATAAGGTTGATCCACTTTAGAAATGAATGAATGTATATTGTACATTACACTCTGCTTATTCATTAAAATGTGCATGTACTGTTTATCTATGTAACTAGTCTGAACTGCGCGGTTATTGCTTACCATTTCTGCTTGTTCACTTGATTATGCATACATTGTTCACTTAACTATACATACATAGTTTTTCTATGTGACTAGTGTGAATTACTTTGTTATTGATAACATTTCTGCCTTTTTTGTTTGTGAAATGCTTGGATTTCACCCAGGCTAAATCTGAAATTGGTCAGTGGTGATAAGTGTATTACCTGGGTAAAAATTAAAGATAAAATAAATCAGGCCAAAGAGCCACTGGAATGATCCCTGTTCCTCGTACATAAAGAACAAATTTGTGTGGCAGACAGACATAAATGTATCCAGTGGAATGATTCTTCTCCATCAGAGAGATACAGATTTTGCTGACAGATTCTGCAGATAATGCTTAGTGAACCCACTTCACTAGTTTATTATTTTAGAGTAATTGGTCTCAAACAGGAGACATCCTTTTGCATAAGTTTAAAAGAAGAACTTAAAGCAGTTCCAGTAGCTTTTGAAGACAGTTTAAAGCCTATACATTTAGAACATTGCCTATACACTTAGAAAATTAGGACTAAAAGTTCTGCTGAAATGTGATATATAAATAAGGAAGAAGCAGATCTCTATATACGCACAGTGTACAGAAACAAATGATATCTAGAAGCTTCCTTTGCAGTTCACCTTGTATCATTCAGCAATCCATGCTTTTCATTATGGAGGTTATTATAACAGTTAATGCTATCACATACTCTGAGTCAGAGGACATAGCCAATCTACTAATGGGCAAATTTAGTTTAAACTTCACCCCTCTCCCCAACAGTATTGTCAGATCACATACCCCCCACACACAATCTCGTAAGAACAAGTTTTCAAGGCAGTTTGCAAGGTTAAGAATATTGTGTGTGGGAGCAGATGACATCCCACCCTGCCTACTGCTCAGACTGAAACATGACCTGTCTGATTCATGAATGGAGGACAGCAGCAGTCATTCCCTTGCACAAAGTTGCAGCTTCAACTGACCCAGGTAATTTAAGACTCATAAGACTGACCAGTCTAATTTATAAGGCTATGGAAAGAATCATTGTGGAATTAATAAATAAGGATATAGATAACCCTCAGATTATGAATCCAGTCCACTTTGGATTCATCAGGGGCAGGTCTTGCCAACTTAACCTGGTTGAGTTCTTCAAAAAAGTAACTAAGGCAATGTATGAAGAAAAAAACATGCACATCATATATCTAGACCTTGCAAAGACATTTGACATCATCCTACTGGGTCTATTTCAGTAGACCGAAATGTCACATCATCGATTTAAAAAAAAACAAGACGAGAAGACCAAAGTTTCACATGAGTGAAACTTCACATTACCGACCTTCAGAACACTGAATGTTTGACATGCCGACAGTCTGATGTGAGTGGAAAAGGAAATCCGCTCTTTGCACTGTAGCATGATCTCAGTATTGGTATATTTGAGTCGCAGAGGTTTCGTTTGTGCAGCCCAAGAGGGGATGCAGTGGATGCAGCCCCCCTGTGTGGAAGTTTTGTTTGAAATTCAGTAGCTGTCTTTGAATTTAAGCTTTCTTACTGAATATTCATGTTGGTGCTATAGTTACTGTAATGAATATTCAGTGGGTTTGGCTTTGTTTCTTATTTTGTGATTTAGTGGGTGGGTACATTGAGAAGTTGTAGTTTTTATTTATATTAATTTGTACTTTGATATTTTACTTTATATCTGTAATATTATTATTGCTTTCCGGTTCAGTTTTTGTTATCGGTAAATGTGTTGGTAGGGTCTGTTACCTTGCGTTTGGTAACAAATATAGCGTTCTGTTTTACATGAGGTGTTTAGAGCTGTGTGTTGACTACAGTGGATGTCTTAACCAGTGGTTTCAGTATTCTGAAATTTCTTCGATGTGGTCTCAGTTTTTTGAAAATCGGTGATTTGACATTTCGGTCTACTGAAGTAGGCCCATCCTGCCATACTCTGGTATCACTGATAAAGTCTCCCAGCTAAATGTTTATCCCTAAGCAACTTGTTGATTAACAAATTGGTTCTCAAAAAGTAATTAAGCAGTCAGGGTGATCTGTATTTCTTTGAAAGGGCCTGTCACTCACGGTGTACCTCAGGGTTCAATACCTGGGCCACTCTGTTTTGGCATTTACTTCTCAAAGATCAAAGCTACTGTTATGTATTTTTGGCTGCCCAAGTTTGCAGATAGCTGTGAACTTGGTGCAATCATAAACTCCCCAGAGGACACCCAGAGTCTTCTAGGGGGCCTGTCCCAAACAAATAGCTGGTATGAATACCATGGACTAAAGTTAAATACCGAGAAGTATATAATCATATCCTTTGGCAAACTTTACTGCCTTTGTAACTATGTTGATGATGAGCTGTTCTTTGATCATCATGTATCCATTGCAGGAAGGAAGTCCTTTTTCACAGCACAGCTTATAACTAAAGGTAATGAGTCCAAGTGTTAGAGATGTAATCATTCTGCTGTACTCAGCACTCATTAAACCAATCATTCATTATAGTGCCACTTAAGGTTCATATATGTCCAAACATTTGTCACAGCTAATACTACCACACTGCTTTTTGCTAACAAAAAAAAAACACACTGCTTTCTCAATAACAAAAAAAAAAAAAATGGAGCCTAAATCATAAAAACTCTACAGAGTATATCAAAGCCTTGTCCCTTTTCTGTGCCATACAGGCTACTTACTGAGAGGCGATCTCTGTCTTGCATAAAGAGCTTCAACACTCCCTGTCTTGTTAGACATATTACACATTGATAAGTCCAATGGTATCATAAACATCCACTCAGTCTGTTTTACAAAAAAGTACAGCATGTTGAAGGGATAGCTATATATTACAGAGAATAATATTTCTATGGAACCATCTTCCACTCCACATAAAGCAAAGTACTTCTCTTATTTGTTCTTCCAAGTTATGTTTAAATAGAGCGAGTAACTGCAAATTCATCCTTGGTTTTGCAGTCGCTTGCCTCATGTGTAGAGGAGACATGAAAATTTCCTAACATGTCCTTGTTTGGCCTAACTCTGGGTTATTCATTATGTATGATGCCCACCACTGCTGCCAGTATGTGATGGCCACCATTGCCACCAATATCTGATGTCCGCGTGCTGGGTCAGTAATCAAGGAGCCTGAATCCTCACCACTGACAGTGATGTGGGAGGTGCACTTGGAATACAAATGGATACACTCAGTATTTCCAGATGCAGAGCGTCCTGCATCAAGTAAAGTTTCCCTTAAGAGCACACAGTGAACACACACAGCCCTGGGTCTGGATTTCTCTTTATCTGCCTCCCTGCAGGTCCGCAATAAGATTCCCACTGGTACAGCTGTAGGGTTAGGTCCTCAACTGAGTGTCCAAGCCAAGTCCTCCAGCACCCTGTCCGTGAACCCAATGCTTTGTGTCCCTGCTCCAAGTAGCTGACACACACATCTTTAAGATTTAATTTTCATACACACACACACACACACACACACACACACACACACACACACACACACACACACACACACACACACACACACCTGGGAAAGGCAGGCACAGATTACCCGCTCTACCAACTTTGCCCAGACTATAAGTTAGATTCACTGCCACCAGTCAATTGCTACAAGGCTGTTAAAAGATTATCCAATTATGCTAAGTGAAGTTAATATTAAAACAAATGATAGTAGTTGACCAAGACATCTAGGCCTTCTGGAGTGGCCCACACAGTGTCACCAGATAAATATAAGCACTCTCAAAGTTTAGATACTTTCTACAAAGACCAGCCACAATAAAAGTTTTAAATATTTTAATAATAAATAATAAAAGAACATAACATATTGAATATGTAAACCACAGAGTTCAAATCAAAGATAATATTAAAATTAACACTGATGGGTAGACTCATACAAATAAAGAAAAACACTCTCTAAACTAAGCTTCACTATATTCCTGACTGAATCTAAGAGAATTTACTATTCCCTAATAACTTACTATGGCAATGCAAGATGAAATATGTGAGCAGTCTTTCTAGTCAGGCCCACCAGCAGAATACTCAGTACTCTGAGATTTCTGTTTGTAGTATCTAAAATATAATGTCCATGTGGGCTGACAGAATGACCTCAACTGGTCACCTGACTTTAAGTTTTCACAGTATTCCCCTTTGAAGCTGAGACAGGAATTTAGCATAGATGGCTACAGTACACATCTGAATGTTTTTGGCAGTGCCTGGCGCGTCCTGTCTTTTTACTGAGCTAATGAACAAAGGCTTTTTCCCAGATGTAGCATCTCCAGTCCTATTCAGCACTGTGGGTGCTGTTTTAATGGTTTAATAGCTCATTTATATTTCCCTTATTTTAATTAAAGTAAGCTAGCTGGTACATTTAATTCAGTTGCAGTAATACATGTACATTTATTTTCATTCCAGCAGGGCGCACTGTTGATACAGTTTAACACAATTAACACAAGCAAAGTGCTCAAATACATTTTCACCACAAACATCTGTACAAATCAGTTTGACATACAAATGACATACAGTAGTATATTTGTAATACAAGCACCTTGTATAAATCAGTTTGATATCCAAAGGGAATATCATTCTTTACAAAACTCCAGCTGGCTATTTTGGAACTTGCCCATATCATCACAATATGCAAAACATAAGGGCTAAAAACTACCATGGGAATGTAAGGCTATGCTTCTTAAGATCTCCCCAGATCAGTGGTGTAGTAAGCACTTATAAGCCAATGGACCTTTTAACATTTGGGTTTCATTCTGCTAGCCTTCCGATATCCCAGACAGACGTTTTATGAGGAGTTCCTTTTGTTTAGATGGAGATACAGGGTAGTTTCGCTTTACAGTTAAGAGTACTAGTTTGTATACAAGACAGTTACATATTGGCCATGAGATTCAGAGATTTCATTAGTAATTGCATATTGCCAAATGTTATAGGTAACCATTTGATATTCTAAGACTAGTTAGTGTGAATCCTGAAATAGCAAGACTAAATGACTGAACATGCAGACATACATATACATATGCCAAGTCTAAGATGACATTTTCTCAGAATATTCCCTTTTCCCTGAAGTATAGTAATTTCAGAGTTTGTATATATAGGTTTGGTGGGATTAGCTCCCTCCCCCCAAATCACAGATCTGGGGTTGCAAGAGGCTTGCATCCATGCAAAAAAATCTTTAAAGGAGAACGCAGCTGTTTGAAACTCACTGTTCTCCTGTATTTTCAGACTTATTTTACCATAATTCCAGGGCTCACAGAAGTCTTAGAATTACAGTAAGGAGCCATTTCATATCCTGTTTTCAGTGCCAGAGATTTTTCATCTGCTCAGTGGCTAACAGCAGTTTTACTGTTGTTTTTTTCTTTAATTTTCTTTAGTCAGATTATATTTTGTCATAAAAAATGGACTTTGTGGATTATTTTGTAATATTACCTCTGCTTAGTGGAAATACTGGTTAGATGTAATTTCTTCCAGTCACTTGCAGGAAATAATTGTAGTGCATGATGCACTTGGATTACGCTCCTAAACTGAAGAAGGCTTGTTAAGCACATTTTTGACATCAGAAAGGTCCTTAACAAGGTTTTGTTAAGCACCTCTCAGTGCTGTAAACTTTAGTTTCATCCTAGAGCATTAACAGTGGTCAGTGGCCACCACTGAGCCATGTTGGAAAGCACTTTATTTTGATTTAACAGTCTGAATGAAATCTTTACTGACTTCAAAATGCTTTTGGTGGCGACTCTTTGAGGCATCCTTAAGTGTGTTATAGGGTTCCAAGCTGCAAAGCACTTAGTGCCACTACATTTTTTTTGTCTGTCTGATGATAACCCATTTTGTGTGTTCTTGAACTAGATGTGAAGATTGTTCTGTTGAGTTGTGCTCTCAAGGTGAATTTCCTGACATCCATGTTTCAAAAACATAACACTCCGGTTATGATCAGTAATTCGATCATAATCCTGTATGATAATCTCTAAGATCTTTCAGTTTTGCAACTGTCTGTTTCTTTTGTGGTAGATGTTTTATTTTTCTTTCTTAGTTGTTTTTTTCTTGCAGTTTGAAAGGAAAGATGCTTCCATAATTCATAAGTCTTTGTGTTAAGGGCAGCTGCTCTTCTGAAGAGATGACCAGTGTTACAGCATTTCCTCTCTTTTTTGAGCTTTGACTGAGAAATTTACTTATTTCAAATGATTTTCAAATTGGACAATAGGTCATTTCTACAGCATCTTGGCATTTCTTCACAGAATTTATAATGTTTTCCAGAGGAGGGCAACAAAGTTGGAACTTTACCAGTTTTTGAAGAAGGCGCCCATTTCTGATGACTCCCAAACACTGGTATATGAAATTATTTCTGTAAGGAATCAAAAAGTCTCCTCATTGACATTGGTGCTATCAAAATAGTATCTTGCTTATAGGACCTTTGGCATGTACACTAGTTTTGGCAGAGGTTAGTTAGATTAAGAGGTTTCTAAGCTGAGTTCTTCTCATTAAGTCATCTAGTCTTAGGGACATCAGAGCTGAAGATTTCATTAAGGTTTCGTTAAGGTTTGTCAGACGTAAGGCTTTTCAGGTGAATAGCCTTACATAAAAAACAAACAAAAAAAAAAAAAACAATAACTCCGCTGGCACTTCCCTCTCCAGCAACTCTGTTGCTAAGCAGTGGACAGGCCCCCCTCCCCAATATCACAAGTATAACTACCCTCATCCCCTTCAAAATAGCCATAAAATCCCATTTTCATCATCTTTGGTTATGTAACTGTAACAACCCAGGCTAATATCCTACTAGTACTTTCAGCCTACCAATACATTTCTCTCTCTATTTCCCATCCCCACTACTTCTCCTTCCTTGTTCTACTTCACAGTATCATTTGTCCTGTTACATCTCTCTGCTTCTCCCTCTAAGTATCCTATTCCTTTCCTATATCCAACTGATTTTATGTACAGCACACCTACCAGTATTATCCTTATTTATACCCATTGAATTATTCCTCTTCCTCTATATGTCTGCAACCTTCCTGCTTAGTCTACATTTAGACCTTACCACCTACTACTCTCTATCAGCCTATCCACTTTCAACTCATTATTTCCCTAGCTATACTTATCCTCTCTCCCCAAAACCCTTCCTGTCCAATCTATCATTTATACATATGTCATCCTACCAGCTATTTTATAATGTATGTATATCCCAAATACTCTGAAGTATTTGATGTCTAAACTCCGTTTTAAGGTATTATTTTTCAACAACATTATTAATAGAAAAAGTGTATAGATACTATATATGATTGCATGTAATCTAACTGTATATCAACTGTCTAATTTAATATTTTACTGTGTACATGGAGCTTTTCTCCCCGGGCCTCCGCTGAAAAATAACATGTCCAGTCGGACTTTCCCGATTAACAAATGTAAAATAAATAAATAAAATAAAAAATAAATGTATTATTTCAAGCTAGTCCACCACAGAGGTCACTTTATCAGCCTGTTTATTATATAAAGTCCTTTCAGGGGTCTTTTTATTGTGGTACAAGATATCCTTATTGTTTTAGCAAGGAACCTGTGTTAGTATGGATGCTGTGCCACCACAGTATCAGAACCAACACAAACTTTACTAGGTAAACATCAAGATTAAAGAAGGGCAAATTAAGATTATTTTTTCTATAGCTAAAAGTTAAATTTATTGGAAATGTTTTTTATCATATAAGAATTATTATTTTGCCTACCAATGTTTAAGTTACATCCCACTAACAATGACTAAATGTGCCACTGCATTTTTCCTACTTAAAGTGTGACATTTTCTATTTTTATTTACCTATTCATCTATATATAAATCTTATAGGTCCCAGTTTACTTCCAAATTTAACCATCTAGGATGTAAAGTACCTAGATTAATAATAATTTTTCCAAAATGCTTCACTTCCTATATTATCACCCATCACCAAAAGGTTGTGCCAGTACACTAAAGAAAAAAACTATCAGTATCTCCCCCATGTGACGTCCAAAATTGCTCAACAATCAGACTTTCCATCCTTTTGTTTCTTGTGTCACCTAGATGTTTCAATATTCTCAATTTTACCTTTCTTTTTGTTTGCCCCACATACCACTTTATGGGTGTGCATCCACATCCAATGATGTAGACCACACCACATGAATTACATTTGAATTCACTTGTAATCTGAAACTTCTTACCATTTATCATCCAACCATCTACATTTTTGATCTTACTACATATTTTACAGGCCCCACATGGAAAAGCACCATTCCTATCCATATTTTTGTCTTCATTCTTTGATTTTAATGACTCTTTTAAGTTTTTAAACTTACCATAAGAAAAAGTTACTTTTTCTGGGAACAATTTTCCTACCATTTCATCCCTTTTGATAACAGGCCACAAATTTTCCACCAGTTTCCTTACTTTGAATGTCAGTGGAGAAAATGTAGTATCAAAAAAATGGGATCCACCTCCATAACCCCTTCTTTATTTTCCTTTGTATAACCAACATATCTTCTGGCAAAGTTATCCTCATTACACTTCTTGTTTCCCCTTAGCTTATTCAAGGCTGCCTGCATAATATTCTCACCATATCCCCTCTTCCCCAATTTCAATTTTTGGATGTTGAATTTTACATTGATAGAGTTTGCAGTATAAACCTTATCATAAGGAAACAGCAGCAGAAGACTTTTTGGAAGCTAGTAGTGCTTATCCCCCACATTTAATAAGATATTTGCCTTATGGGGAATTCAGGAGGATTTCTACTAATACATCTGATAAAAGTATATTGAGGAGTGAATTTGACGAGTTAAAGAGGAAATTGGAGAAGAGGGAATATGGTGAGAATATTATGCAGGCAGCCTTGAATAAGCTAAGGGGGAAACAAGAAGTGTAATGAGGATAATTTTGCCAGAAGATATGTTGGTTATACAAAGGAAAATAAAGAAGGGGTTATGGAGGTGGATCCCATTTTTTGTGACTAAATTTTCTCCGCTGACATTCAAAGTAAGGAAATTGGTGTAAAATTTGTGGTCTGTTATCAAACGGGATGAAATGGCAGGAAAATTGTTCCCAGAAAATGTCACTTTTTCTTATGGTAGGTTTAAAAACTTAAGAGTTATTAAAATCGAAGAATGAAGACAAAAATAGCGATATGAATGGTGCTTTTCCGTGTGGGGGGCTATAAAATATGTAGTACGATAAAAAATGTAGATGGTTGGATGATAAATGGTAAGAAGTTTTGGATTAAAAGTGAATTCAAATGTAATTCATGTGGTGTGGTCTACATCATTGGATGTGGATGGACACCCATAAAGTGGTATGTGGGGCAAACAAAAGAAAGGTAAAACTGAGAATACTGGAACATCAAGGTCACATAAGAAGCAAAAGGATGGAAAGTCCGATTGCTGAGCATTTTTGGACGTCACATGGGGGAGATACTTATAGTTTTTTCTTTAGTGTATTGGCACAACATTTTAGTGGGGGGGGTGATAATATAGGAAGTGAAGCATTTAAAAGCAGATTGGTAAAATTAGAAACAAAAATTATTATTAATCTAGGTACTTTATATCCTAGAGGGTTAAATTTGGAAGTAAACTGGGACCTATAAGATTTATATATAGATGAATAGGTAAAGAAAAATAGAAAATGTCACACTTTAAGTAGGAAAAATGTAGTGGCACATTTAGTCATTGTTAGTGGGATGTAACTTAAACATTGGTAGGCACTATAAGCATAGGACATTCAATGGAAAATTGTGAAATTGAAAAAGTAATAAGTTATTTGCATTTATTATATAAAGAAATTTTATAATGGAGATGTGTAAAAAAATGTGTAATAACTTTATAAAAATGTGAGGGATGGTTTTATATCTGAGTGAGGCACCTTTAACATTATGGGAATTAAAGTCATCATTAGAAGGAAGTGACTGTATTGAACTAATTCGTACTGCAATTAGGGGGATATAAAATGGCTACTGAATGTAATGAGGTTATTCCTTTGAAGGCTGTTGGAGCCGAGGTACCAGAATGTGATGTGGAATAAAGAATTGTAGCAGCAACTGTGCTCTCGTTTTGTTTATTTTATTTTATTGAGATGAATTCCTGTGTTGTGTTTCCTGGTTTCGGCTGGGGACTGTGGTTGTTTGTTTCCAGCAGGTCTTGTATGTAGTTACGTTTCTGGGGTGTTGCAGTATATTTGGTACAGGTAAACAGACATCCCTGAATATGGAATTTTACAAGAAAAGTACCTAATTTTAATTGGTGGAAAAGGATTACCCAAGCAGGGGTGCCTCAAGGAGGGTCTAATCTTTGATTAGCTGATAGTCTAAGAATGAATGCGTTAGACATGAATGGAACAGGAGACTTGTACTTCAGTTGTGTGACTTGTACAAAGTGAAACCTTACTTAACAGCACGACTGACTGAATTTATAAACACAAATGGGAAACTTGACTTTTACCCAGTGACTTGCATAGGTTTAGTTTTCTATATAGGATAATGTCTACTTATTTATTTCACCATGAAATAAAAGTATGTTTTTAATATAGTAAAGTAGTTTACAGAAACTAAATTAGAAGGGGTTTAAATTAATTTTATCTTTACTCAGCTAGAAAAAAATATATAGAAAGGTGATGGACACCATGGATCATAAAAATATGTGTAAAAAAGTAGAAAATGGCTTAATAAATGATACTTTATGATTTTATGTGTTTTTGCCTTTCTTGTGAGTGTATAAAGTGAGATTAAAAAAAACATGGTTTAACATAAGCCTAGTCTGATTTTAGCATTGTGAAGACTCCAAAGAGATTTTGTTTTCTGCATCCATATGAGCAGCAGCTGGCCGAACATATTGTTCCCAGGCAGACGTTTATCTGATCAAGATCATATTTACTTCACCAGTGCCAATTATAATCACCCTTAGTATGAAACATAAACATTTTTATCCTCATAAAGCCTTAAGGACATGTTCCATATGTGTAATTAAAATACTAGAGAATGGAATTTCTTGTTTTATTTTATTAGAAAGTTGTATTTGGAGAAGATTAGCTGAGACAGTGCAGTATAATTACTGGTCCTTACCTGTAGGATGTTGCATTTGCTTGAATTTTGCCACTTCCCTGTGAAACTATATTGAGTTTCTGCATTATTTCTGCTTTTCTAAACTTAATACAAGTGTTCACTACCTGTGTATTTAAGAGACTGTACAGAATGTTCTGCCATACAGACCTGTTATGAGAGTATGTTCTCTTTTGATTTTGTCTCCCATTCTCTTAGAAAAAAATGGTTCAAGATGTCCTACTTTTGATTGGCTAAATAAGTGCCAAGGCCTTTTACATTAGCTCTGTAGAAAAGCACATATTAGATCAAGTACAGGGAGATGGATTTGGAATTTGATTCAGAAACACACACACACACACACACACACACACACAATGTGACCTATTCCTAAGTGCTACACAAAGAAGACTGTTGACTTTCTCAAGAACAGTAACAGTCTTTGCAAATAAATTACAGGAAAAAAATTAAAACGCATACAGACTTACACACGTGTGTGTGTGTGTGTGTACATATACATAACACGAAAAAGGAAAACTAATTGTGCTGGAATAATTTTTCATGATATTTGTGTACGAATGATAAAAATAGACCATTGTAAACACTTCTTATGTAAAATCCATATCATAGATCATGTTACATTTTTATTAAAAATGAAAAACAAATATAAGTCAAACTGGTATTGCTTGCTTAAACCAGTTTATTAAGTTAAACAAGAAATGAGCACTTTTGCCCTTGTCAGAGCTTTATCAGATCTAAGTTGTATATAGTAGTAATAAGTAATATATATTTCTATTTTCTATATAAACGCTATGGACATTACAGCAAAGGCTTTCATCTACTTAAACAGATCACATGAATAATGGTATATATATATATATATATATATATATATATATATATATATATATATATATATATATATATATATTTATATATATATATATAGTTTCATCTTTATTGTGATTGGTGCTTTTGCTCTTTATATAAGTTAGTACAAAGTCGATATGTGTCTTCACTGGTAAGTGCTGGGACTTTTTGGGCCATTTTAAGCCTTGCCAAGTTCTCATTATGAGAATCAAGCCTTGTATCTCTTGTCTGTGATGTAAACAATTTAACTGGTATGCCATCCCCCAACCCCTTAATAAAAAAAAAAAAAAAAAAAAAAAAAAAAAAAATAATCATTGTGTAGCTGGCTGTTAGTGTGCTAGTTAATTCATATCAAGAGTAATCATTCCTGTACATTTAGTTTTCCCTTTTTGTCTTGTTCTTTCTTCCTAACATACATAAATACATACAAATATTCATGGGCATTTACGTCCTTATAGCCTGCCAGTGTACCAAAACAGTTGTTACCGTAAGTGTTCAGGTTGATCTTAAAAATATCTAAACTAGTGCTTGCTTTAATATAATTAGTAGTCTGTTCCTTAGCATTAGCTGGTCTCTCAGAGAACCAATTAGTACACTTCTCATTCCTATAGAATATTCTACATAGGCTGTCTGATGATTCTCTACTACTTTTTGGAAAATGGGCACCCTGTCAGCAGGGTGTTAATCTACAGATATTGCCCGCTGAAAAATGAGATTGCTGCTTTACAGCAGCATATCAAGCTGCCGTGGAGCTTTGACTGAAAACAAATTAATGGTTGCCAGTATTTTATGCTCTCTAAGCAGCACTTTTGCTGTTTAGTGAGTGTAAAATAAAATAAAAAAGCATATCCGTGTGTGTGTGTGTGTGTGTGTGTGTGTGTGTGTGTGTGTATATGGGAGTGAGAGAGATTGATCAAGCTATTGTTTTTATCAAAATATATTTAAAAATATTATTTTATTATAAAATATTATATTTTATTATTATTTTAGTATTAAAGATGCACCAAAAGCTGGACCTTTACAGGCACAAACCTTTCCTTGACTGCACTACATAAAAAAACTCTTGCCACGCCTATCTTCTTCAGTCTCTTTCATATGGTGCCCCTCTACTCACTAACATTCTCTCCACTTTTAGATCTGAACTGGAAACCTGTTATAACAAAATTACCAGGTTTTCTGCCAACACCAACACATCTTATTCTACCCACCACTACCAAGGCCTGCAATCTCTTAAATGGCTTGAATTGCCCCATCATCTTACCTACATGCAACTTGCCATTACTCATAAGGTACTCTATAAACCCTCCTTATGCACTGCACTCTCTCATTATTCTTACATTACATACCAAAAAGATCTCTTAGATGAGAAAATCAGCAACTCCTACAAGTTCATAAACCTTAGGTCTATCCAAAACTTGCACTCTTTAAAACTTCCTTACACAAACACCTCTCCACCACAAGGACCTGTAAGTACCCCAATGCGCCCACCCTTGATCACCAACCGCCTCTACCTCCATAACCCCATTCTCACTCCCACACATTTCTTGTCTCATTTTAAACTCTTAAACCAAAAGAGTTGATCTGATGTTGTAAACCGATACGGCCGTTTCCAAGCTCGTATCAGCCAAAAACTATCAGCTAACACCTACCCATAATGCTGCTCTCCTAGTTACTCCAGATCTCGTTTGCTGTGTTCCTAGTCAGACGTGCTAGCCATCTGTCTCAAAGCTAAGTAGAAATTTGTTAATTTTAAGACAGTTTCTCTTCAGAATTATTTAATTTTTAGTCAAGTTAGCCCTTTCTCACTGTCACCGATAACCTAGGCCTTTTTCCTACCCTTTTCCTTAGTAATTAAATTTTTTACCTTTATTGGTACTGTCCCTCTCTCCTTCTTTGAACAGGCCTTTCCTTTTTACTAGTGGTATTTTTTAAAATAACATCATTGGTATTTTCTCCCTTCATTTTTCTATAGGATAGCCTTGTTGCCTTACTGTGTCAGACAAAGCTAAGTTGGGATTTAAACAGTGTGACAAGTATGGACATAAGATGCCTAACTCAGTTACACATGTTTGTTGGGTCTACTGTTTGGGCGTGGATCATATTAAAGCTGACTGTGACATTTGTGCTAGTTTTAGTAATTGTACACTAGCAGAACGTAAAAATAAACTTATCTTAAAAGGATTACTCAAGACACATTTTTTCAGAGGCTCTGTCTGTGTCGGAAGTCTCACCCCCTCCAAAGACCAAAAAACATAAGGAAAAACAGATTGCTCAAGACACGTTTTTCAGAGGCTCTATCTGGGTCAGAGGTCTCACCCCCTTCAAGGACCAAAAAACATAAGGAAAAACAGATTACTCAAGACACCTTTTTCAGAGGCTCTATCTGGGTCGGAGGTCTCACCCCCTCTAAAAAACATAAGGACAAATGGAGTCACTCGGTTCCTGCATCTCCGTCAGTTATGGAACCGAGTTGGCTCTATGCTTCGCCGGGGCCCTCGGCGCAGACCTCTTCTGCACCAGGCTCTGTGTCATCTCCCTTGGTGCCATCCACGATATTCACCCCTATTTCAGTTCCGACCTCAGCACCACTGATTTCGGTGCCGTCCTTGGATCCGACATTGGCTCCGATGATTGTACCTACTTTGGCACCATCCCCAGCCATGGTGCCGACAGTTTCTTTGGCTCCATCGGCTACAAAACTCGAATACCTGCCAAGGGCAAGATACTTCCACTTCAGTGCATACTGTCTCCATTCAGACAGCAGTGTTTTCCCTGTCGGCACCGTCCACCCTTGCTGCATTAGCTCCAGTGGAACTGATGCTCTCCTGAAGCAGTGCTTGGACCATCCGTACCTTGGTACCTAGCCCGGCACCTATTTTCTTGCTGGCACCATCTATGTCCACGGCTCTGACGGCTTCCAGTTCTCTCAGAGCTCCTCACTTGGAGGTGGGCTCCTCATGGCAAGGTGTGACCCTGGTTCCGAGGTTGTCCCCATCGGTTCTGGACTCCCATCCCTCCTCAGGTGAGCCTGCTGTACAGGTAATGGACTCGCAGTCAGCAGCAATGACATCAGTATCAGAACCCTCCCCTAGCATGCACCTCTCCCAACCCTCTATTTTGGGACCCCGGGCACGGGTGTCACAAGAACCCTCTTTGAAGGGAACCCATTCTCCCGAGTCCTCCTCAAAAGATCCCAGTAGGGAGCCACCCTGGAAGAAATGATGCAAGAGGAAGCACCTTGATTCACAGGAGGAATCTATCAGCGAAGATACTGATTGTGATGAGGGTGAAGGGTCCCCATGGTCTTCCCCAGATGACATCTCATTCGGAGACATTCTCAAAATCCTTAAGCAGCGGGGAGACTGGAAGTCCTATAACCCATCTTCTGAGGAATCGGTTTTCCTGCAGGCCTTCTGTACCCGGCCATCTGCTTCCTGGGTGAATCCAGCGGCAGATGACCTTGTTAAAATCAGTGTGCAGCTTGCCTGGAAGGCCCTGGACAGCATAGAACCTGTCCATCACAGGCCAGACAAACAATTTTATCTACACCAGAAGACCAGCCCCACTGGTCCTAGCAGTTGACAGTTGATTCTATGGTCATGGCGGAGGCCTCCAAGATGGAACTGGCAGAAGATAATTCCACCATACATCCTCCAAACAGAGAGTCCCGGACCATGGACAGACTAGGGAAATGGACCTTTGCTTTAGTGACTTTCGTCATTCTGTCACTGTACTGTCTGGTACACTTTACTCACCTCCAAAGAGACCTAAATTCTGAAATGTCTTCCTGTTGGGTGGGCTGCTGCATGATGAGGTGCGTGATAACTGTCGCCTCGCAGCTAGCTACCCTTGAATCCATCTTGAACTCCTCGATACGTTTCATATCTCACTCCACCGAGGGGGCAGCCCAAGCTGCCACATCAGGTGTTGTCATGAGATGTAATGCTTGGATGCAGTGTGATGTGGGACTTTGCAGACCCCTTTAAATCTTCCTTCATCAATGCACCTGTCAACGAATCTGCACTTTTTGGACCCAAAGTACGAGACACACTTACACATAGTTAGAAAGACAGAAAGACCTTGTCTACTGTGGGCATACGCCTTTCCAACCCCCAGAGGTCCTACTCCAGGAACCAAAAGGGAGGAAATGTGTGGTTCAAGAAATCCTAAGGACCTTTTTGTGACACTCGTGGTGAACAATTCCCCTGGGGCAGAGGGGGCAACTCATATGGAAGACATCCCTTTTGGGGTAGTGGGTCTCCGCGTAACCAGTGTGCTAGAGATTCTGTCTCTGGCAGACCTTACCAGCACTCCTGAGCAGCGGCCTGATTGCTTTCCTCTGGAAGCAGTCGGAGGTCATTTTTCTCTGCATCTACCAGCCTGGCATCTTATTACTACTGATGTTTGGATGCAGAGAATAATATCCAGAAGCTACCAAATACCATTCGATTTAACTCCCATCCCCAGTGTACCACCCAATCAGAGGGAATTAGCAGCCTTAGAAATAGAAAAGCTGCTAAGGAAAAGAGTCATCCAACCAGTCCCACCAGACCAGACAGGATCCGGGTTTTACTCGAGGTTCCTTTCAGTGTCAAAAAAGACAGGGGACTGGAGACCAATCCTGGATCTCAGCCTATTGAACAAATTTATCAAACTTCAAAATTTCCGGATGGTCATGATACAGTCCATTATTCCCTTCCTAGGGAGGGATAACTGGATGTGCTCTATAGACCTCCAGGATGCATACTACCACATAAAGATGGGTCACCGCTCCCAGAGGTTTCTCTGCTCCCAGCTGGGAGCCAATCACTACCAGTTCAGGGCACTGACTTTTGGTCTCTCAACAGCCCCTCTAGTGTTCACCAAATGTATGGCATTTGTGGTAGCTCATCTTTGACTTCAAGGATTTCAGGTGTTTCCCTATCTAGACGATTGGCTCTTTACCTCTCCGACCAGGAATCTTCTTAGTCTCGCTCTCCGCTTGGGGATTACAATCAACAAGGACAAATCTCAATGTCTCCAATGAAGATACTGGAATTCATTGGAGTGGTCTTCGACACAACATCCTGTCAAGCTTCTCTCTCCCCTAACAGGTTTTTGAACATAACACACCAAATCCAAGACCTTCTACCCATGTACCAGCACATCTTGTACTGCAACTCTTAGGCTCCATGGCAGTTGCCATTATGTTGGTACCACTGGCGAGACTGCACATGAGAATCCTACAGTGGCTCCTTTCCGCACATTGGTCGTTGCTAATTTACCCACTCGACCACATGATACGTATTTCACACTATTGCAAGGAAGAAATGTTATGGTGGATGAATCCACAAATGAATCTTTGGTATTGACCATCCTGTCTTCCCCAGCTCACGGCCATGGTGACCACAGATGCTTCCCTGTTAGGGTGGGGGGGGGGGCATTTCCAGGGAAAGACTGTCCAAGGCACCTGGTCCCCTATGGAGGCCAATTTGCACATAAATGTCCTGGAACTGAGGGCAGTTCTCCTAGCATTGCAAGCATTCCATGCATCCCTACCCTCTGGGACCATTGCAATTCAGTCAGACAACATGTGAGTCATCAGGTATATCAACAAGCAAGGCAGAACCAGGTCTTACCCCCTGTGTCAGGAAGTCATGAGGATTTGACACTGGGCGATAGCTTCCAACCACTTCCTTATAGCAACACACATTCCTGGGAGTTCAACCTTATTGCGGACAATCTGAGCAGGAACATCCTGCTGCCTCACGAGTGGTCCCTCAACTCTGTAACAGCGGATCGGATCTTCCTACGCTGGGGCAAGCCTTGCTGCGACCTGTTTGCCCCCCCCCCAAACTACAAATGCAGAAGCAATTTTGCCCTGATCCTCCCTCAGGGGGAAACAGCGAGGGACGCTCTAACACACGATAGAGCCACGGGCTCTTCCCTATGGTCTCATCTGACTCACAGTCCGTGGATCCTGGATCATTCCCAAGACCTGTTATCTCATCCTCGGGGACTGATTCATCCGAACCTGCACAGTCTCAAGTTCACAGTTTGGTTCCTTCACTTCTAGTGATTGCCAGGCTTCCTGACATCCCACCTCCTGTTCGTGAAATTCTTCTGGCTTCACACAAACCTTCCACTAGGAAAGTTTATTCTAGTAAATGGACTAGGTCCTCTATTTGGGTCAAAGATCAGAACTTAGACCCTTTCTCCATGCCTATGCAAAAGATCCTACAATACCTGACTACTCTTCTACATGCAGGAGCCTCAGCTTCAATGATCACTGTACATTTAGCAGCTATTTCCAATTTTCATAATGATCTTGATAATTCTTCAATTATGTCACACCACCTATGCAAGAACTTTTTGAAAGGAGTATTACATGTTAAACCTCCGGTCAAGCCTCCCTTAGAACCCTGGGACTTGACTTTGGTACTTCAGTCTCTCACAGGTTCTCCTTTTGAGCCTTTTGATTCATGTGATTTGCAATTTTTGTCATGGAAAACCTTACTTCTAGTAGCACTTACCTCAGTGGGAAGAGTATCTGAGCTGCAGCTGTTGAGTGTCAAGAGTCCTTACTTGATCTTCCACACGGATGGGGTGTCCCTTCGTACTGACCCTTCTTTCTTGCTCAAGGTCATTTCTGGCTTTTCCATTAATCAATCTATTGACCTGCTGGTGTTTTCCCTCAGCATTCTAACAGAGGGGAGTAACTTTTGCATACCCTTGATGTGCATCGGCAGCTTCATTGTTATTTGGACAGGACTAAATCTTTCAAGAAAAAAGATCAATTGTTTGTGGCCTTTGCAGGACCCAGACTGGGTAAACCTGTTTCCAAAGTGACTTTATCTTCCTGGCTTAGAAACGTCATTACCTTTATCTACCAACAGAATAAGCTATCCTTGCCTTCCAGAATAAAGGCTCATTCTACCAGATCTATGGCTACGTCTGTAGCATTTCATTCCAGAGCCTCTGTGGATGATATCTGCGCAGCAGCCACTTGGGCAAGACCTCATACCTTTATATCTCATTACAAATTGGATTTCACCTCCAGAGGACAGGCATCTTTTGATTCTATGTTGCTCAGGAATATCCTTCCTTAGGGCCCCCCAGGACTCAAGTCGCTGGGGACTCGGTCCTAATGGTAATGAATAAACAAAGATTTACAACATCAGATAAAGAAGTTATGTCTTACCATAATGTTCCATCTGTGTTGTTAAGATGTTTGTGTACCTCTTAGCTCAAGATGTATGGATAAAGCCTAAAATAAAGGGGGAACAAAGGCTCAAAATAAACATATTTTAAATATTGCTGTTACAAAATCACAAATTTACTTGAATCTTAGGATTTGTGTTAGCATGCATTTTGAAGCAGAGGGGTGTGTGTGTGTGTGTGTGTGTGTGTGTGTGTGTGTGTGTGTGTGTGTGTGTGTGTGTGTGTGTGTGTGTGTGTGTGTGTGTGTGTGTGCGTGTGTGTGTGTTAGATTGACCTCTGGCAGCAGTAAAGGGGTTTGCGTACCTCTGGACCTTTCGGCTGAAGAAATCTGGATAAAGTCTAAAATAAAGGGGGAACAAAGGCTCAAAAGTAGGAACAGATTTTAATTCTTGCTCTTATAAAATTACAGACTTGCTTAAATAAACGGATTTGTATTAGCATGAGTTTTCTGAAGGAAATAAAAGTCTGAAACTCAAACGTATGTCATTATATAGTAACTTCCGTCTCCAATGACTGGCAGCAAATCTAAATTTTTAGGAGTAAGGGACCAAAAAGAAAGTAAATATGGGGTGATTATTTTATTTTGGATGTAAAATGTTTTCTTCAACACCGTTAACTTATACTACAGCAAGTTTGAAACATTAGGCGAAGGAACTATTTTACATCAAAAATGTAAAAATAAAAAATAATATAGTAATAAAAAAAAAATAAGTAAAACACAGCATTTTTACAGACAGCCCATTCTGTCAGTAATGCCCTCCAGAGATGTAGAAGCCGTCTGCCGCTGGGTGGATGTTATTTGCACAATAACAGAGACATCCTGTTGGCATTGTTGCTTGCTTGATAACCCCAACATTCCCAGAGGTTGTTCTGTTTAATTGCCCTATATACCTGAATAAGGTCTGCTTTTTAAAATCTATATGAGACACTGTACAGGATCAGATGTTTTAGTCTTTTTTAATAACTTTAAATTTCTTATCCATGGATGCCCTTGATATATTTCCGCTGCACTCTTTCCAGTTTACTCATGCTTGTTTTCTTTTGAGATTTCCATATTGTTATTCTCTGCTCAAGTTTGGGTCTAATGCAACTAACAAACAATGACTTCATCATTTCTGATTTCCTAGACTTTATAAATCTTTTTATACAACCCATAGTTGAATAATTATTATTAACCATTTGGTTGATATGATTAGAAAAACTCAAAGCAGGATCTACCCATATAAATAGGTCCTTAAATGAATCTACAGTTTCAAGTCAATGTGAACTGTATTAAATGTTCAACATTCAGTTTGTCTACCAAATCTCATATGCTTAGTTTTTGATGTATTTATCAGCATATTATTCTCCTGTGCCTGAATGGTCAATTTAATCAAGTTCTTTTGCAGGAATGCCCTATCTGTAACATATGTAATCAGTTTACCCAATTTCAAGTCATCTTGCATGCAGACTGTAGAACACCTCAGATGAAAAAGACCTGAAAGATACAGTCTAAGTAAGTATGGGACTAGGACTGAGCCTTGTGGGAGACCCTGACTGTAACCTTGAATTTCACCTCTCCAGTTGCTGTATGATACTTGCCATGTCCTATTTGTAAGCCATGCAGCTATCCACCTTATCAAGAGTACAGCAGTACCTAGTTGTTCTAATTTATTGATCAGTGTTTTAAGACCCTGACAAATGCTAACAACATCAGTCTTGTGGGAACATAGCAAATTTTCAAAAAAAAATTATTATTAATGATCGCAGTATTAATAACCATCAGAGATTTGTCAAATGTTGCTATCTGTAAACTGTTACATTTCCGACCTGACCAAAATCTTGTCTTGTGTTTGCCAAATATTGCAAAATATCTTCTGCAAAAATTCTCTTCCCCGAGCTTGATAAGTGCATGCCATCCTGTCTGAGCATGTGTACCCAAAATTATTGTCGGATGTTCTGCACATTTCCATTTTTGTAGATGGGACATTTTTTTTCATGTAAGCATTTATCCAAAAATCTTTTAATTCATGGTGACTGATTTGCCCTTTCTATATGTGATTTGCGAAAAATATGTCCTAACACCTGTACAGGCTGTGCTATCGTAGAGTGGTGTAAGTTCCCAAGTAACAGTCCGTGATTTCTTGCAGGTGAGCTAATTTGTACAATCACAAATAAAAACAGATCCATACTTCCTTACATTAATGCATTCTAAGGCTTGTCTCACATCCTCTATTCTTACTCCTGGCAAGCATAACACAATTTAATGTTCATTATCAGTTCCTCTAATAATTGACTCTCCAATTACAAAAAATATATTTTCTAACCAGATCTGAAGAATCTCCACCTTCTAATTCAGTAATATCTGCTCTATAAATTATTACAAAAGAATGGTCTTCATCAGCATTAGTCTTAATTCCACTATTTTCATTGCAAGCATAGAGTTCTCATCCAGCTTACTTTCTGCATCCACAGGTTGAGCCACATTGTTAACGTCTGTCTTTCACCTCTTTTTTTCTTGCAGTAATGTTCTTCAGTCCTTCCATGTTCGGTTTTGATTTCCTGCTTATCACCTGCCCCTTGCCTTGTTTTTCTACCTTCTCTTTTGGAAAAAAATTCTAATTTTCTGTAGACTGAAGGTTTTCTGATAGAAACCCTCCCCCCAATCTATGTGTTACATAACAAAGCAGTGCTTTTTAGTATGCATTCACTTTACTTTACAGATATTTATCAGTTTTTATTCCTTGTTATTTGTTGTGAACGGCTTTCTGTATTTCTTTTTTATTTTCTTCTATATACTCTGAATCCTGAGATTACTGAAGACTTTATCTTGTTCATTAGGGGTTGCGTGATCTTTACAGACAATAGACACTTCCTTTCCTAAATGTGTTCTATGTGCTGCTTGCCTAACATTATTTATCGCTTCAGTCCAGTCATTAATATATGTAACAACAGTTCTCCAAGCTGTGCCAATTCCACAAGTGCAATCAACATCAGTAAGTCTAGATTTACTACTAATAACTGTAAGCAAATCATCCAACCTTTGACATGTGGAACACAGATCACCAGTGCTATCAGGTTTTAAATATACATCGCATTTAGTACACTGTACAAGATACTCATGCTTTAGCGAATCACATTCATTTAAGGAAACTATGTTAAGCTGCAAACTAATAAAGAATTCTAAAACAAAAGAATAATCAAAATCATTTACCACAGAATTCAAAGAAAATTTAAATCAACTTCTATGAGAAAATTCATACAAACAATATGCAACTAGAGTACAATAAGGTTGTTGGTCTGACAGTACAAGTTGTAAAAGTCACACAAAAGCTGGAATTCCTTTACTTTGCACGCAAATGCATGCAGTAGCTTCTGCTCACTATCTCTCACAGTTGCGCCTATTTAAAGATCAATAAATCACAAACCATGACAAAATTGTTTAAATAAACTCTTGATTGTCCTTTCTGCAGTATGTGTGAATTTTTATAACTGATTAATCCCCTTGAGATGGTTAGAGTTTGCCTGTCTAAAGCTTATCTCTTTCCAACAGCAAACAGTATAAATTAAAAGTAAACCAGCAAAATACTAATCAAAGTATATCTTCTTGTCTATGAGCTATTCCTTTCTTCCAACAAACACTGAAAAACACTGGAAAAAAAATAAAATAAAAATTCAAATGAATCTCATCTTATCAAGCATCTGCACAGTCAATCACAAATAAAGGCAAGATTGTTTATATAAGCTCTGGATTCTTAGGATTTTTATGATGTTAGTAAATGCATTGCAACATTTGATTAATTAGGTACCGCAATGCATTTTTCCACTTGTTTCTAGTAATGTAGTTTTTAATAAAAAAACTTTGTATTAAGCCATGCCCCAAATAAATTTAGTATTCCCTACCATGACATTACCCTTGGGGGTTTGTACTGTGCCCATAAACTTTAATGGGGCACTTTGGGCATCAGCAGTAGTGCCCCATTAAAGTCTATGGATGCAACACACATTTTTCCTACACAGATGCCAGTAATGTTAAAGCTTACTGTGTTTCTTGGTGATGTCTGTGTATGGAAAACAGACTTTTTAGAAGTGTATTTCTAAACCAAATTGAAGTTGGAAGTGCTCCCATATGGCCAGCGGTGCCGTTTGGCAGTTTTTGCACCGCATACAGTGGTGCAAAGGTAAGGTTAAAAATATATATCAAAAAAGGTGTTCGAAAGACATGCGTAGAATGGACGTGCCTTCGTTGAAGGTTGGGCGTCGAGTTGGCACCCGTAAAAAAATCTACTGCCAATCATTAGCGGACCGAAGTTCCACTGTGGCAACCCATAACCGGGAAAAGCTGAAAGAAAAACAACTTTAAGGAAAGTGTTCACTACCGTTAACACTAGAATATATGTATGTATGTAATCTAAGTGAGTGTGTGTTTGTGTGTGTATATGCATTTATACTAGAAGAAAAAACAGCAAATAAAGTCTTCACAGTGTAATGCCTTAAGCCTGTGGAAGTGGAGACCCGTTGGATATATGCAAATGAACCCTCATGAACTTACCAGTGTTTCAGTTGTATGGCTGTTACAATCAGGCCAATAAAGCCAAACCCCACTAACTATACATATTCCATGTTTTGACCCTTTTTTGAACTAGTCAGTGCAACATAAATGGATTGGCAATACTTTAATAACAGAGCTTAAAATCATGTCTGATGCCTACAACAGAAGGGTGGCTCCAGAAGTATTACATGGTGAAGACTGTAGTTTTGCTTGATCTTTCTTGTAGTTTTAACTTAATGATTTGTCTGTGTGACCCTTGTATACTTTGATTTTTATGTAATTTGGGAGATTTTCCAGTCACCCCAATGTTATGGATGTTCATACACCTCATTACAGGTGGTGAATGAATAACAGAGCTCTAATGTTGTCCATTTCATTATGCATCATGAATGGCCAAGTTGGATCCTTCCAGATATATGATCTGAGCCTCAAACTCCTCCCTCTCCCATGATGCCTCACTCCTCTTCAAACCCCCAGATCGTTTGCCAACATACAAGCGATTATGAGCCTCTCTTCAGATTAGTAAAACATTTTACTTTATTCTTCCCCCTCTTCAGCCATGGTGACCATGGATGCCTCCCTGTTGGGGTGGGATGTGGGGCATTTTCAGGGAAGGATGGTCCAAGGCACTTGGTCCTCCACAGAGACCAAATTGCACATAAATGTGCTGGAGATGAGGGCGGGTATTCTCACGTTGCAAGCCTTTCAGGACTGCTTCCTCTGGGGACAATTGCAGTTCTGACAGACAATATGTTGGTGGTTTGGTACATCAGCAAGCAGGGGGGAACTCATTCTTATCAGCTGTGAGAGAGGCCATAGGGTTTGGGAATGGGCAATCTCTTCAAACCACTTTCTCATTGCAATGCACATCCACGGGGAATCCAATATTCTGGCAGACAGACTGAATAGATCAATATTATGTCTTCACGAGTGGTCCCTGAACCAGTCAGTAGTAAATCAAATATTCAGCCGTTGGGGCCAGCCTTGCTGTGATCTCTTTGCCTGTTCCCTAAACAACAAGTGCAGCAAGTACTTCACTCTGATCCCCCCTTTGGTGGAGTAATCTAGGGATACTGTAGTCCACGATTGGCCCCCTGGTCTCCTCTATGCTTATCCTCTGATTCCCCTGATATCCAAAGTTCTTCAGAAAGTCAGCAGGTTAAAGGCCAATATAATCCTCATTGCCCCTTACTAACCTTGTTAGGTATGGTCCCCCTTCCTGCAGTCTCACAGTAAGTATCCCTCATGGATACTGGATCCCTGACAGGATCTGATTTCCCATCTGTCAGAACAGCAGATTCCCAAACTTCAGTCCCTAAAACTAACTGTTTAGTTTCTCCACTTCCACTGATTTTTGATAAAGTCCAGGCGAGCTTCCTTGGTCTGTAAAATTACTCTTACATAGCAGAAGCCCTCCACCAAAAATAAATTGTAGCAGAAGGAAGATGTTTTCCATCTGGGCTTCACAGAGAAATATTGATTCAGCTTCAGTCCCAGACATCTTTATGTTCCTAAGCTCACTTTTCCAGAATGGAGCTAGTTTTTCTACCATTAAAGTGCAACTTGGTGGCCATCACGAATTTCCATGTAGTGAAGGGCATTGGTTTTCCCTCTATGGTTTCCACTTCTAAGCTATGTTGTGCCTTTATGAAAGTTTTTTTTTTCATCTTAGGCCTCCGAGTCAAGATCCTTCTTCCCCTTGAGATCTTATATTGGTACTTACCCAGGAAACCCTTTGAACCTGCTAGCTCACGTGAGTTAAAATATTTGTCGTGGAATATAGCCTTTCTAGTGGCCATTACTTTAGCTGGAAGAGTGTCAGAATTACAAGCTCTGTCTTCTCAACCACTGTACTCAACTTTCTTTAAAGATAGAGTCTCTGTTAGACTGAATCCTTCATTCATACCGAAGGTCGCCTCAGAGACAAACATTAACCAGACCATCCAGTTGCCCATATTTTTCCCTAATTACTCCAGTAAAGGTGAATATATGCTGCATTCCTTGGATGTACACAGACATTTGCATTTCTACTTGCATAGAACTAGACCTCATAGAAAATCTGAGCAGTTCTTCATTGCCTTTTCCCCAAATAGGTTAGGCCAGGCTGCGTCCAAAGTTACCTTAGCCAAATGAATTATGGAGTGCATCTCTACAGCTTATTCTGAGCAAGGCAAAAAACTTCCCTGTCCAGTTAGAGCCCACTCTATCAGATCAGTCTACTTCATCAGCCTTCTCTGCTAGGACCCTAGTTGATAAACTTTATGCTGCAGCTACTTGGTCCACAATGCATACATTTGTATCTCACTACATAGTTGGACATTATTCCCAGGAACAGAGCATCCCTTGGTTCCGCAGTGCTCAGGCATATCCTTCCTTGAGGTCCTCCCAGGGTTTATGTAGCTGGGGACTCTGACCCATTCGTGATGCATAATGAAATGGACATCATCAGATTAGAAGTTATGTACTCACCATAACTTGGTATTTGTGTTGTTCATTTTCATTATGCATCACATCCCACCCTCCTTCCCCCTTCCTTGTATAGCTGAGAGTGATTTAGAGGATAAAGGAACCCACTGGTTCCTAGTTTGGGCTCCAGTAGGTCACTTTCTCTGTATCTCAATACTTTTGTGATGACCATCTTGAGGAAGGGGCAGCAAACTCAATCTGAGGGTTTGGAGAGGAGTGAAGCATCATGGGAGAGGGAGACATTTGAGGCCTGGATCGTATATATCTAGAAGAAATGACCGAGTCTGATCTGAGGACAGATCTGAAGACCGATTCGTGGTGCATAATGAAATTGGACAACACAGATACCAAGTTATGGTAAGTACAGGACTTCTATTTTTATATTGTCTAATTGTGTAAGCATGAGGAAATAAGAAATGTCTTAAGTAGGCAATCACACTGCACATATTTGAAGTGAGTTGTGTTGAATAGCAAGCACAATCAGGAAGCAACAGCATCAATGAATTAGACATATTAACCAAAAAAGTCCAACACTTATAGAAAAAACCCACCATACATTTGCCAGAGCATACCATCACACAATCTGGTATCAGTGATGGTTCCTGGTAACCTTTGCTTCAGCAGTGGCCTTTAGTTTTAAACTAAAGTCTCATAAGGGGTTCCTTACAGACTGTTTTTTAATTAGCCCCTAACTCAGCTTATTTTCTAAAGGAGATTCTTTCAGTAGTACAACGCCCCAGAGAGTATGGCTTTGGAGTTTAATTGTGCTTAACAGACCCTTCTGCCTTAGCGAGGTGACTTTTTTTTTTTTATCCTCTTGTGACAATGGGAGGAAGTTCCAGCTATACCAGAGAGAGAGTCGGGCATTGCATGTGTAAGATATGCCAACATGGCTAGCTGGAATTTTGGAAATAATTTTCTGTCATTTGTATATCAAACTGATTTGTACAGATGCTTGTGTTCAAAATGTATATGTAAAGCTGTTTGTATTAAAAATGTATCAGCAGTGGGTCCTGCTGGACAGAAAAGAAGTATACATTTATATCAGACTGTACTGTTGTAACTGAGGAAATGCATGTATGTTAACAGAAGATGCTGGAAGGGAAGGGGTTAAACTTAGCCCAGTTTACCCTTATGTAAAATAGCTTTAAATTAAATGACTTGGTTTAAGACATAAAGATTTTATCTCATAGGCCTGAATGGAGCAGAGATGCAATGTCTGAGCTGGGGTCCTGCTCTTATTATCCTTAATGGTGAATTACAGTGGTTATAAAAAGTGTACACACCCCTGTTAAAATGTCAGGTTTTTGTAATATAAAAAATGAGACCATAATAAATCATTTCAAAATTTTTCCCACCTTTAATGTGACTTATAACATGTACAATTCAATTGAAAAACAAACAAATCTGTTAGGGGAAAAAATAAAAAAGCGTACAATATGCTGGTTGCATAAGTGTGCACATCCTTAAACTAATACTATGTTATGTGTGCACAGTGTTAAGCTTATATTTTGTTGAAGCACCTTTTGATTTAATTACAGCATTCAGTCTTCTTAGGTACAAACCCGCTATCAATTAAAGAGACTCTGATTAACCCCAAATAAAGTTCAGCTGTCCTAGTAGGATTTTTCTGACATTTACTCTGTTGCCTGCTACAGCAAAAGCCATAGTTCATAGACAGCTTACAAAGCATCAAAGGGATCTCATTGTTGAAAGGTATCAGTCAGGAGAAGGGTACAAAAAAATTTCCCCAGCATTGGATATACCATGGAACACAGTGGAGAAGTAATCAAAAAGTGGAGAAAATATGGGACAGCAGTGACAGTGCAAAGAACTGGACGTCCCTCCAAAATTGATGAAAAGACAAGACGGAAACTGGTCAGGGAGGCTGTCAAGAGACCTGCAGCAACACTGAAGGAGCTGCAGGAATTTCTGGCAAGTACTGGTTGTGTACTACATGTGACAACAATCTCCTGTATTCTCCATATGTCTGGACTATGGGGTAGGGTTGCAAGACGAAAACCTTTTCTTACAGAGAAAAACATCCAGGCCCAGCTAAAATTTGCAAAACAATACATTAAGTCTCTCAAAAGCATGTGGGAAAATGTGTTATGGTCTGATAAGACCAAGGTTGAACTTTTTGGCCTCAATTCCAAAAGGTACGTTTGGCACAAAAACAGCACTTCGCATCATCAAAAGAACACCATCACCATGGTGAAGCATGGAGGTAGCGGTATCATACTTTGGGATTGCTTTCCTTCAACTGGAACTGGGGTTTTAGTCAAGGTGAAGAGAATTATGAACAGTTCTAAATACCAGTCACTTTTGGCCCAAAGCCGTCAGGTGTGTGCTAGATAGCTGAAGATAAAGAGGAATTTCACTTTTCAGCATGACAGTGACCCCAAGCATACATCAAAATCAACAAAAGAATGGCTTTACTAGAAGAAAATTAAAGTTTGGACTGGACCAGCCAGAGCCCAGACCTAAATCCAATAGAAAATCTGTGGGGTGACCTGAAGAAGGCTGTGCACAAGAGCTGCCCTCGCAATCTGACAGATGTGAAGCGCTTTTACAAGGAAGAGTGGGCAAATATTGCCAAGTCAAGATGTGCCATGCTGATAGACTCCTACCCAAGAAGACTGAATGCTGTAATTAAATCAAAAGGTGCTTCAACAAAGTATTAGTTTAAGGGTGTGCACACTTATGCAACCAGCTTATTGTACGTTTTGTATTTTTTTATATTTTTTCCCGTAACAGCTTTGTTTGTTTTTCAATTAAATTGTACAGGTTATAGGTCACATTAAAGGTGGGAAAAGTTTGGAAATGATATATTGTGGTCTCATTTTTTTATATCGCAAAAACCTGGCATTTTAACAGCGGTGTGTACACTTTTTATATCCAGTGCAATTGCTACCCTGGGGTGCCAGAGAATGGTTGGTTAGTCTCTGCAGAAAGGATGAAAGTACTGGAATTGTTTTACAGTCTCCAAATGTCTTCGCAAAGCTCTAGGTGTGTATTCTAACACATCTGTGCCAGATCTTAATTCACTTGCTTGTCAGGGTTGTGGTATGAAAACCACAGAATCAGGTGACCAGATGTGATGTCATTCTATAGACAGCACTGAAATTATTTTAGATATTAGTGAGAGATGTGATAGTGACACTCAACAACTCTGTTATTGGAACTGACCCAAGACTCTCATCTACTTCATCTTGCCTTCAGTCTCATCTAGTATTAAAACATTATTTTTGTGCTGGATTACAGAATGACATCACGTACATCTGTTCATCTGACTTCTGGTTCCCATACTACCTCCTTTACTAGACACTGTACCAGAATCTTGCACATATGTGTCAATAATACGCATACATAGAGCTTTGCGAAGATCTGTTGCAGCTTCTGGAAGTCATAAAACAATTTCAAACTTCCACCCTTCCAGACTAGCAATTAATTCACACCCAAGGACAATACAGAAGGCTTCCTAGTACAGACTTTTTTGTCTCTGGCTGCATTGAGACCCATGAGATGCAATCTTTATGGCCAAAATTAAGTAATTTAATTTATTTCAGGATATTTCCCTAAAAGTTAGTGGGGGTCTGAGATTAACCTTTTCTCTTCCACTATCCTCTGTTACAATGCATTAATTTCCACAGTTACAGTACAGACTGACATACAGATGTACTTCTTTTCTGTCCAGCAGGACCCACTGTTGGTACATTTTTAACACAAGCAGCTTTACAAATACATTTTCAACACAAGCACCTGTACAAATCAGTTTGATATACAAATGACATATAATTCTTTACAAAACTCCAGTTAGCTATGCTGGCATATGTTACACATCCACTACCCTACTTCTCCTGGCAGAGCTGGCAGTACCTCACATCATTGCAGAGTGATGTTTATTTGATCTGGATTTGTCTGATATGGCCTAAGTGTTAAATCCCATTCTTTTCTCAACATATAGTCTGTTTGTGTTACCAAATTTACCTGTTATAATTTCTACATTCTATTTTTATTTCTTGCCTTGGTTATACTCCATGTAATCAACAAACCTCTAGTTGATTCTACCATTCATTCAAACTGTCATTTTACCTTTTTTTTGCTTTCTGCTTTATTCACAACTGAAATTGTGTAAGGCTCAATTCACTTATTCAGTAATCAAACAAGTAAATATCATGGCATGTTTCAGCATCAGTCATAGATCTCTGCAGTGTCACAACCAAGTGAAACAAAGATCTTTTTGATGTGTCTTACTGTAACAATAAATCACTGCATGATGTCTGTCTTCTTTTCCAAAGCTGTTTTTTCCCAGTGACAGCAAACCTTAATCTTGCACCTGTGAAGATATTGATATAAATTATTGAAGACTCCTTTATAAAAACTATGCTTGTTTTTATTTCATTGATGTGGTGAGAACAGTTTTGTCTTCTTGACTTTTGTTGAAGAAATTGTATATGTTCTTCCACTCAATTAATGGCTATGTGTGCTTTTTGTAGAAAAATGACACCTGCGGATTCCCATCCTCAGTATTTGTTTTGCTTAGGGCCTAAATATAAATTAAAATTTTGGGTCATTTGTCAAAATTTTAATAAAGTTATGAGATTAAGATGGTTGAAAGTTCTCTCTTCTTATTTAACTGAAAAGGATTAAAGCTGATGGAAAAGCATTCTTAGGAAACAGGTCTTCAAAACATAAAACGTTCACACCAGAAAGTTCACACCAGAGAGAAAGAGAGAGCGATACTGGGGAGCGAAGAAAGGAAAAGTGAGAAATCTGAGAGATTCAAAAGAGACAGTCACTGATAGTGCTAAAAAACATAAGCCCTTAGCCACTGCAGCTGAGTAGGGCACCTTTGCTTCATTTGCTCCAGCAATAGACATATAATAGATGGTCACTACGGTAGCCAGAGAAGAAATTTCAAATTAGAGGTTTCATCTTGTATAAAGCAAAACAGTAGCAACACTGGTGTCTTAACTGATCCTTCAGAAATCATATTACAAGGGCAGGGATTGCATTACTAGAGTCTTCAGTGTATTATTGTTGAGAAACTTAAATCTTCAGTTTTTAGGGAGATAATTTTCTAAGTCATCCAACAGCAAGCACTTCTGTAAAAGATCCTTGGCTTTTTGCAAAAGGATACTTTACAGTTGTTCAGGAAGTTATATTTGATTAAGGGCAAGTGGTATTTGATCCCTTGCATGGATCAACACTTATCTACTTCTCGCACAGTAACAGTATAACCTTTATCAGTGTTTGGTTATGTAAGAGAAGTGAAAAGAAAATGAAGCCCATCACCACTGTCTTCAGAAGAAGAATCTTTTTTTTTTTTTTTAAATAGGCAGAATAAGCTTCCTTCTTTCCCTAGTTTAGATCATAAGAACACTTTCTGCCAATTTCTTCACAGGACATAGCCTTTTAGTTTGACTATAAATCTTATGGGCAAAGTTTTTGGATGGCTGAAGAAAGACCCTGCTTTCCCAAAAAACAGGCATAGTTAAGTAATAAGATTATCAGGTTCAAGGTGGACCATTCTTCTTCTATTCCATACCACCAAGGATCTTATGAAGGTTAATAATCAATACCGTGATAATCAACTCTCAAAAAGTTAGGCTTTACAGAGCTCCCTCGGGTAGATTAAACCAATATAATCGAAGGCATATAATTCACTTGTCTTTTTCTGTTCATTATCTCAAAAACGGAATGGTGTTCTATTAACCAACCTTCTATTTTACAATCAGTTAAGGTTATTAAGGAGATATGAAGTTTTACTCATTCAGTAGCATAGCTGTGAAGGTCATTAATTGTTTGGCTCATATACAAAAGTGTCCAGACTTCGATTCTGATTACCTTCTTAAAGAATTACTTCAGTTGAAAAGCTTGGTGTCCATGCATTTAGGTTTGCTTATGGTCTTGTTGATATTTTTACTGTGGTGGCATGGCTTTGCTAAAAATAAAAAATAAAAGATGTCTGAAAACAGAAAATTATCTAGAGAATGTGAAAACAGAGCTATTAACTTTCTTGCTACTCAGGACCTAATGTTTGGCAACTGTGGTGATGACATTCCGGACCTTGTATCTTCTTCTTCTTCTTTCGGCTTTTTCCCGGTTAGGGGTCGCCACAGCGGATCACCTTGTCCGCACATTGAATGGCAGAGGAGTTTTACAGTGTCGAGTTGCCAGCCCGGCGCCCAACCTTCCACAGAAGGCACACTCACACGCACACCTAGGGCCAATTTAGAGTGTCCAATCCACCTGCAGCATGTCTTTGGGATGTGGGAGGAAACCGGAGCACCCGGAGGAAACCCACGCGACCACAGGGAGGACATGCAGACTCCGCACAGAAGGCACCCCAGCCGAGGATCGAACCGGAGAACCTCTTGCTGTGAGGCGGCAATGCTAACCACTGCACCACCGTGGCCGCCCACATTCCGGACCTTGTATAGAATGACAAAAAACAGGTTTGCAGGAGAACCTGTTTCGTGTCTCCACTTCACAGTTTTTTAGAAAATTTCCTACCAGCATGAGACTTTTTTAACAAGAAGTCTGACTGTCCAGCAACTTCATTATCAAAAGCAGCAGAAACCACAGCAGTCCCATGCAATGACAGGTTCATGAGTAAAGGGTAAATATTAGCAGAGGTTCGCCCAAGGACTGCAGTCTGAAGTTTAAACCCATATATCACTGTGTACTTCTGGGAGGCATTTTACAGCTTTGGGTTCACCTGTGAGCTTGTGAATGAATAAGTTTGTACACTGGATTCTCCATTCATTTGCTTAGGGTTAGCCAGCTCTTTGGTATATAGGGATAAAGCCCGACTACCACCCAGATGGCAGGTGTTCAGTTAGTGTCACTGGCAATGAAGGATCTGGCTAGGATGGGAGAGGAGTGAAGGAGCTTCTGCCATTCAGTTGTATCTAGAATGCATGAAGTAGGGTGCATGTCTGGGAGTGTGTGGAATACTGCAATATCTGATTTCCTTTTCATTCATTCTTCAAAGATTGGGTAACGGATCAGACCTCGGATCCAACTCGGCTGTGTACATTACACTCTCAGATCCATCTCTGAAGCTCCTCCCTCTACCCATAATGCTGCAGTCAACAAGCTGTACCTAAGATCTCATTTACTGCCATAACTGTACAGACATGTATCCTACTCTGAGAGCTCTTTTGGGTGCTTTCTACTTGTTGAAAGTCATTTCTTGCATTTAAATTTTCCCATTTGTATTTAAGTTCACCCACCTTCCCCTCCTGGTCATTATTTTTCAGGTATCTTGACCTATAGCCCTTTTATTATTCTGTTTTCCTCCATCTCTTGTTCTCCCCTTTGGTAGCCTTTCCAATACCATTGTTGGTATTTGTCTGTACCTCCTCCTGCAATTTCTTTTTTTCTGGCCTCTAGAGGTCATTCTCTTCTACCATTGGTGGTAGTTTATTAAAAAAGAAAAAAAAACTTTCTTCTTCTTACTTCCCTTTAATGTCTGTCTTGGCCTTTGTTTTGTTTTTCTTCATTTCAAATGGCCAACAAACTGACAGGGTTTAAAAAGTGCACTTCCTGTGGCATAAGATTTTTAACTCTGATGCCCACAGGGAGTGTGTTTACTGTCTTGGAAAGTCACACCTTAACACTGACTTCTCCACTTCTGCGCTTTTAATACCAGGACACTTTGTGATAGAAGAAATAAGCTGGTGATTAAAAAATTGCTGCCTCCGCCTTCTACTTCTTCTTCTTCTTCTGCAGGGGCTAAAACCCCCCAAGTAAACCTACAAAATCATCTTCAGGGGAGAGGGACTAATGTAAGCGTTCCCACACTTGACCTCCAAAGGCTGCTGTAATAGTCATGAATATCAAAATAACAATGGATATAGTGATAGATATGAAGAACGAAATGTCCAGAAAGGGAGAAATTTTCACAGGGAGAGGAATTATGGGACAAATACGATACAGAAAAAGAACTGGAAATGGAAGAAACAGAGAGGAAATTGGAATTAGAATTAGGACGTAATGAATTAGGGAGGGGTATGATACATGACCAGACAATACCTATAGAACCACATGAAACAATTACCAATTCTTCTAAAGAGGTAGTAAGAAGTTACAATAACTTCAATATTTACAATTACACCAATGTGGACTTGAAATTTGAGCATTTTACATTGTTAGCCAAGGGTATGAAATTTGTACCCAGGCCTACATTTAACTTGGTTGACACTATAATAGAAATTAAATTATGTACCCATAACTTGAATTTGGCTATGTGTTTCAAGAATTCATCTGACTATAAGAAAGTAAAGATAAAGAAAAAAATTTATTATGTACCCCCCCCCCCCACACACACATCATAGTGTTTGTATTTTTGAAAAAGCTGTGATTAATGAAGTGTCCAACATCAATAGACAATTATTGAAAATGAAAAGTCAAGATAATTTGAATCCAGACGAAAGGAAAATTTTAGAAGACTTAACAAATACTGACATAAGGGTGATGAAACCAGACAAAGGGGGAGGGGTGGTATTGTTTAATACCTATGATTATGTCAATGAAATGTACAAAATACTATACGATACAGGTAATTATGAAACTGTATCTATCAGTGAGATTAATATTGGTTATAAGCACATTGATTTATGCTTAGAGGAACTCTTACTGGACAATCGTATTAACATTGACACATATGAATTTTTAAAAGTAGAGCATCCAACATTAGCAAATATAGTAGGAATACCCAAGATACATAAAAGTATAGGACGTCCACCATTTCGTCCTATAGCCTCAGGTAGGAGATCGAAGACATATCCCCTGGGAGTGGTAATAGATAGATGGCTAAAACCCATCTATGAAAAAATTCCACATTTAGTCAAGGATTCTTAGTCATTTTTAGCCAAATTGACAACTGACAAATGGTGTGAGAACAGTTCATTCATAACTATTGATGTTATGGACCTATTTTCTAGTATACTAAAGGAGAAAGGGTTAGAATATTTTTGTAATAGTTTATCTAAATACTCAGATTTAGAATGGGACAAAATCATGGTTATAATGGAATTAATGTCACTTGTCTTGGAGCACAATTATATCCAATTTGAGGGAGAGAACTTCAAACAAACAAGGGTCGTAGCTATGGGAGCGGCATGTGCTCCCATCTATGCCAACCTAGTTATGTTAGAATGGGAAACTACCCAGTTATTCACTAGCGAATATTACAAACAAGTGATTTATTATTCGCGATTTTTGGATGATATGTTTGTCCTATGGGGAGGTGACAAGGACAGTGTCTCCTCCTTTATTAATTTTTTGAATAATTCTAGTACATTTTTGAAGTTTACATATATATGTAATGATGATGCCATCGCATATTTGGATATATATATTTCCAAGACTAAAACTGGTTTCAAATCAAATATACACCGGAAAAAGACATTTTCAAACAGTTATTTGGAGTTTACAAGCTGTCACCCGAGAAATATGATGAAAAGCATTTATAAAGGTCAATGTATTCGGGCAGCCGGGAAGACTTCCGAATATACTAATGTTGTGAGGGAAATTGAATTTATTACTGCTATGTTTAGATCAAGGGGATACCCGGAGGCCATGTTGGACAGTATTTCTAGATATGTAGTAAATGAATGGGGCAATAAATTTCCCCCTTTGTTAGGTAGAGAACTTAACAAAAAGGGATATATCACAGAAACAACTGACATATCCAAATTTGGAAGGGCATGTATATTAGAATATTCACCATATGTAGAATTCATTAAAAAAATAGTAACAAACAACTGGAATATGTTGGTCATTGACGACGATGTTAGTAATGTAGTAGGGACTTCTCCAACTTTTGTGTACAAAACTGGACCAAACCTAAAAAAGAAATTAGAACAAGGACTCTCTACTGGTTTGCATGTTAACACGAACAGCCATACGAAGAAATGTGGTTCGTGCAACCAGTGCCATGCAATTTTGGAAGCATGTAGTGTCACTTTGGACAATGTTAATAGGACAATTATAAAATTCAAACAGGGTAACTACTGTACAAAAAACATTGTATATTTGGCCAAATGCATGTTGTGTTCTGGTTTTTATATTGGAAAAATGGAACGGCAATTTAAAAGGCGGATTTACGATCATTTATATTGTATAAAGACCAAAGACATGAACAACGCTTTAAGTAGACATATATTTGACAGTGGAGAAAAGCATGTTTTCAAATTTGGTATTATAGACCAGTTGAAAATAAATTCTAAAGGAGGGAACCTTAAAACACTATTGAATAGGAAGAAGGTAATATGGCAAATTTTCACGGACGCCGGAAGGAAACCAGGATTAAATTATTTTATTACCATTAAACCTATATTAGAATTACATTAGCATTATACTTAATAAGGTTTACAATAGGAATTTATCTATATTCTATAGTATTCACTATGAGAAACAAGTGTCATGTATATTGTCACCTTTTCATTGGTTCTTTATATTGTTCAGAATATAATTTGAGATGAACATCGTATGTTCTTCTAGACATTTTGTTCATTTTTTAAGTATATTCCATGCCTCACTTATTTTATGCATGTGTATATTTTTATGCATGTACATTTTTATGCATGTATATTCTTAGCAACATAGTCATTTTTTAATTACAATGCTGATGAGCAAATGGTTGTTGCAGTATACAGTTTTTGACTGGTTTTCCACTTTATTATATATACATTGTTTTAGCTATACTAGCATAGAGATATATATATATATATATATATATATGTGTTTTTAGTAATTTTATTTATGAGTGATTGATATTGATTTATACATTAGTTGACAGTTTATGTGTTATAAACTAGCGAATACATTGCAATTATTGAAAGGCGATGCACTATGGTAAAGAAGACGGAGTTTGGCGCCAGAAAGTTTTTAAATTTATTGTTGCTAGTTAATAAGGCATTCTGATGAAGTCCACATCAGTGGGTGAAAGCGCTTAATGTTATTTTATTATTTTATGGTCCATTAAAGAAGTTTGTTACTTTTCATTCAGTTTTCATTTATTGTGCATCCGTTTGGCGATTCCTCAAAGATTGGGTAACAGATCAGACCTCGGATCTAACTCGGCTGTATACATTACACTCTCACATCTATCTCTGAAGCTCCTCCCTCTACCCATAATGCTGCAGTCAACAAGCTGTACCTTAGATCTCATTTGCTGCCATAACTGTACAGACATTTATCCTACTCTGAGAGCTCTTTTGGGTGCTTTCTACTTGTTGAAAGTCATTTCTTGCATTTAAATTTTCCCATTTGTATTTAAGTTCACCCACATTCCTCTCCTGGTCATTATTTTTCAGGTATCTTGACCTATAGCCCTGTTATTATTCTATTGTCCTCTATCTGTTGTTCTCCCCTTTGGTAGCCTTTCCAGAACCATTGTTGGTATTTGCATGTACTTCCTCCTGAAATTTCTTTTTTTCTGGCCTCTAGAGGTCATTCTCTTCTACCATTGGTGGTAGTTTATTAAAAAAGAAAAAAAAAACTTTCTTCTTCTTACTTCCCTTTAATGTCTGTCTTGGCCTTTGTTTTGTTTTTCTTCATTTCAAATGGCCAACAAACAGACAGGCTTTAAAAAAGTGCACTCCCTGTGGCATAAGATCTTTAACTGTGATGCCCACAGGGAGTATGTTTACTGTCTTGGAAAGTCACACCTTAACACTGACTTCTCCACTTCTGTGCTTTTAATACCAGGACACTTTGTGATAGAAGAAATAAGCTGGTGCTTAAAGGATTGCTGCCACCGTCTTCTACTTCTTCTGCAGGGGCTAAAACTCCCAGTAAACCTACAAAATCATCTTCGGGGCGAGGGACTAATGTAAGCGTTCCCACACTTGCCCACTCACTTTGGCTCGTCATTGAACCTGTTTCTCCTTGACTCCATTCCCCTATTCTCCAAGGTACCCTGAGGAGATGGTATATGCCCCTGTATACCATCTCTTCCATTAGGTCCTCCAGAAGTCTTTCAGAATCCAATGTGGATAAAATGATGAGGAAGTTCCTCAGAGCTCAGATTCTGATAGCTATTATCTCAGATCTGTCTCTCATCAGATCTGTGAACCTCCCTTCCTTTTCTCACATAGTAATCTCTCCATCGCTGATCCATCCCACAGTTTTGGAGCCATCAGATCCGAGAGCCCTGAGAGTGTTGGCATCAGATCCAAAGACTACTATATCTTCTACCCAAATGGCTTCCCTGACAGACTCTGCTCTGATTCCATTAGATCAGGATGAGTCTCAAAGCTGAAACATCTGCACCAGATCTGGGGAGGTTAGGTTCTACTCCCATGTTATTGGAGCCATCCTTGCCCCTTGGAGCTTCTGCCTTAAGCAGATTGGGTCTATCTCCCTCCTTGAGGCACTGATCTGGACAGGGTCGGGGCTTTGTAACTTCAGAAAAATTTCAGATCTGGTGTGGCTAGTCATGGCTTCTCCTGGTCCTTCTGCCTTTGAGGTAGTGGAAAGGGTTTTCTCTTGACCTAGAGATGTGACTGTTCTCCTCTGCTTGGATATCTACATGTATTCCTCCTTCATGTTCAAACACTGACCCTCTCGGGCCTACTCCACAGGGGCAGCCGGTACCATCTAGCATTCAGGCAATTCCTGTTGAGGAACTCCCCTTCTCCTCAGATACCTCTCCAGACCATTGTACTGAAGATGTTCCTTGAAAGAAAATGTGCACAAGGAGGTACTTAGGTCCCCCCCGTGAAGTCTCTCACCAAAGATACTGACTTCAGTGAAGGGTCCCCCAGATCTCCGCTGTATGACAGCTCCTTTAGAGACGTCCTAGAGTTTCTTAAGAAAAAAAGGTGTATAGTCCTCAGATGCCCCTTCCTCAGAGGAGTCTGCTTTTCTGGAAACTTTTGGGACCAGCCCATCTATGTCTTGTGTGACTCCCCCAGCAGATGAGATTATTGGTTTAATCTGTTGCTGATCGTGCAAGGAACTGGATACTGTAGAATCCATTCCCCGTACAGCAAGATAAATTCTTGGCACCACCAAAGGACAGTTTATATTGGAGCAAAGGAGTCCCTTTTGATGCTATGATTGTGGCGGCAGCCACTAAGGAACTAGCAGATCAGAGCTCCTCAGTCCATCCCCCTAACAGAAAGTCCAGGGCATTGGACAGGTTTGGAAAGTGCATTTTTGCTTCAGCAACCAATGCCTTGAGGTCTCTGAATTACTTAGTGCACTTTACAAGACTACAGTGGGATTTGCCTAAGAAATTCTCCAAATCTCTCTCTGCGTCCATGTCTGTGGAAGAATACAAAAGGTCCTCCTCATAGCTGACCACTCTATTAACCATCTATAATGTATCCATGAGATTGATATGCCATGCTGCAGAGGGTACCTCATGGCCATTCGGTTCAGACATAGCCATTAGGAGACATGCCTGGATGTGTCTATGAGACTTTGTGGAACCCTATAAGTCTTCTTTTATCAATGTTGCTTTTGATGAAACATCTTTGTTTGGCCCTACTGTAAAGTAAATGCTTTCCCAGAGTGAACAGGATGGAAAGACCCTGTCTGCTGTAGGGGTACGCTTTTGTATGCTCTTAACTGTCTTTTTCCAGGACTTAGAGGAGGCAAGAAAATGTGGTTCAGTAAATCCTAGGGTCCTTTCCAGGATTCATGCAGTGTGTGAAGATATGTGAAGGTTGCCAGCCTAGCAGATAGAATTTTGTAGATAATTCTGTCATTTGTAAATATTAATGTAAGCCACATGCGTGTTCTCTTGAATGTAAGAAAGTTATGGTAAATGTTGAACTTCAAAAATGTAACCACATTGCACTCTGCTGGAGGAAAGCTGATAAGTTACGCATTGTATAATTGTTTGATCTCAAAACACGGAGCTGAGATGTCTGAATGAAGGAATTCTTCCTGTTGTTTTGAGGCCAAAGTTAATGGCTAGAATTTACATGTATAACGTCTTTTATTGCTCTGGCTTCCTGACCAGCTGCAAGATCAAAAGGGCTGTTAAACACTGAGTTTCTGTTAGCCTGGGAAACAAAGAATAATGATGTAATCTGAAATGAGTCAGTGGTACTGTGTTATCAATTTAAGGAGAGAGAGAAAGAGAGAATCAGGGCATTTTACATTTGTCTTCAGAACTGACAACTCACCAGCACTTACTTTGCTCTTTCTGTATGCAAGTAGGATCTTAGACTTTAGTGTTTGTCTTAGGAAAATGTAGGAAATAGTAAGTTTAGTCTAGCTGTTTTTTCTGTATTGATGTCAGACCTATTCTACTGTATTATTTTAAGCATTTTCCTGTAATCTCTGAACTCTTGACTAACACTATGTAGTAAAAAGTATTGTCTTCTATTTTTATTATTTAGTGGCTTAGTGGTTAAGGTCTTTGCCTCCCATGTACAAGGTTAAATCCTGACCTCCGACCAATGCCTGGTTGTAGTTTGCATGTTCTCACTGTGTCTCCGTGGGGTTTCTCCCATGTCCGAAAAACACGCTGAGTGTTTCCATCTCAAACTCACCAATGAATGGAGCTGTGGGCATCAGCACAGACTGCACATGGTGCCCTATAGTGGGAAGAGTTGTACAGACTAACCACTTTGGGCATCTACAGTGGTGCCCAGTATCCTCAAGATAGGAGAACACGGATCACAGACTGCGCGCCGTGGCAGGGCTAGCCACTTAACAGTGTCAAATATGGCTATAAGTGATTTGGTCATGTTGACTAATGTCGCCAGAAATGGGCATGGTTAGTTACTGGTGATAAATGGATTGAGGACCTGGCCTACTCTGACCCACGCCAGGGACCTGTGCTAACATTGGGAGGGGTATATGTGCCCCTTTTGGCCCGTGTGTGCCCACCATAAAGCCCAGCAGCCCTGGATCAATAAGCTACTGGCTGGTTGGTGTCTAGCTGCCCAGCCTGGGTTACCTGGGATAGCTCTGTTGAGCGAAAGCTGGATGTAAAACCAACCAACCTGGCAAGCATGAACTGAGAATTGCTACGCTTAATGCAGGTTCACTGACAGGACGCAGCTTAGAAGTGGATGAAATGGTGATACAGAGGAGGCTGGACATCCTATGTATCCAGGAGACAAGATGGAAGGGCAGTGCAGCAAAGCCACTTGGCTTGGGATCCAGAGTGTACTACTCAGGTGGAGGGCAGGCTAGAAATAGTGTAGGAATTGTGGTGAGAGAGAGACTTCAGAAGGCAGTAAGGGATATCATCAGAATTAATGACAGACTCATGGCAGTCAGTCTCCAGTGTAATGATAGGGCAGTATTCATAATCTCAGCCTATGCCCCACAGCAGAGTTGTGATAGTGAGGAAAAGACTACATTCAAACCTACTAGATAAAGCAGGACAACATGAACTGGTATTGATAATGAGTGACTTGAATGCACATATCGGGGCAAACAGAACAGGATATGAGGACTGCTTGGGTCCACATGGGTGGGGCAACAGGAATAAAGAAGGAGAAGCCATTCTAGACTTCTGTCTGGCAAATGGCTTGATAGTAGCCAACACATGGTTCAGAAAGAGAGACAGTCACAAGATCACATACGAGAGTAGTCAACATGTAACTCAGGTAGACTTCCTTCTAGTAAGGAAAAGGCACTGGGGCAGAATCCATGATTGCAAAGACAACCCCAGTGAAACAGTCGGCCCACAGCATAAACCGCTAGTTGCCACAATCAGCTGCAAACAATGGTCAGAGAGGGCTCTACGGTCAACAGAGACCAGGCTGAAGACCTGGAAGTAGACTGGAGAAAAATTACAACAGTTTAAGGAATTACTGAGGACTCTAGCACCCCAAGAAGAGGAGGAAATAGGTGGAGTTGAAGAAGAATGGCAGCGCCTAAAAACAGCATGTGTTAGGACTACAGAAAAGATATGTGGCCGAGCCAGGTATGGAAATAAGGTACATAAGGAAAGCTGGTGATGGAATGCAGAAGTCCAGGAAGTCATCAAAAGAAAAAAGGAGTGCAGGATGAAGTGGTACACAGAAAAGACTGACCAGGCTAGAAAGGACTACTGGTTGGATAACAAAGAAGCTACGAAAGAAGTTGCAATAGCAAAGAATAGGGCATCGGAGGCACTGTACCAACTTCTGGTAAGTGACTCAGTAAGGGGCACAAAGAAACTATATCAGGTTGCAAGGCAAAGACAGAAAGATAAAGAAGATAGTCAGACACCCTTCATAAGGGATACCAGCAACAACCTGCTTACCAGCCCAGAGGACATCAAAGGCAGATGGAAGGAGTATTTCCAGCAGCTTCTGAATGAAAAAAAATGCCAGAGAAGCTGTACTGCACCAGAAATAGCCTATGATGAGAGAAGAAGAGGAACCCACCCTAGAAGAAGTAAGAACAGCACTAAGGAAGATTAAGTTAGGGAAAGCAGCAGGCTCAGATGAGATCACAGCAGATATGATAAAGATGCTGGATGGGATAATGGAGAAATGGCTCCTGAGGGTACTAATTGTAGTGTGGAGAGAAAGGCGTATCCAAGATGACTGGAGAATAAGCATACTCGTGCCAATGAACAAGAACAAAGGGGACATCCACAACTGTGGGCAGTACAGAGGCATCAAACTATTATCACATTGCATGAAAGTTCTGGAGAGGGTGATTGATAAATGGATACGCAGAATAGTAGAATGTAAGATGGGAGACGACCAGTTTGGATTAAGATCAGGATGCAGCACAACTGACCTGATGTTTGCATTGAGACAGATACTTGAGAAGAAGCTAGAAATGAAGAGAGAGTCTAACTGGGCATTCCTAGACTTGGAGAAAGCATATGACAAGGTCCCATGAAAGCTAATCTCGGCAGTACTGCGGTGGTTTGAAGTCCCAGAAACATTGGTAGAATTAGTGCAGGCTATGTACAAGGACCCAATGACTCACGTACGGACAGTGTTCGGCCTTACAGAGGGGTTCCCAGTTGGTGTACATCAGGGTTCAGCTCTGAGCCCAGTGCTGTTCATACTGGTGATGGACTACATTAGCAAACAGGTTGGAGGGGACAGATCAACAAAGCTGCTGTATGCAGACGACGAGGCAGTACAGGCAGACTCTGAGCTAGAATGTCAGCAAAGGAAAGGAGACTGGAATGCAAATCTGATGGCACATGGGATGAAACTAAGCACAGATAAGATGGTGGTAATGGCAGCAAATTGGAGAAATCAGAATATGCGAGAATAGAGATAGAAGGGAAGATAGTGGAAGAGGTAAACAGCTTCAAGTATCTGAGAGGAGTAGTTGAGCAGAATGGTAGTCTGAATGAAGAGGTCAAAGCTAGAATCAGAGGGACTGTAGCCAACTGGCATAGAGTACCAGGAGTAGTCTATGACAGAAGAATGCCAAAGAAGCTGAACATTAAGGTGTTCAAGACAGTGGTGTGACCAGTACTACTGTATGGTACAAGAACCTGGGCAGTAAAGGCAGAACAGTTGAAGAAGCTAGAGGTGATGGAAATGAAGTGCCTGAGAAAGGTGATAGGATGCATACTGTGGGACAGACAAAGAAATGAGGACGTAAGAGCAGAAGCCAAAGTAGCTCCAACAGCAGAAAAGATCAAAGAGAACAGATTATGGTGGTTTGGGCACATGTAGAAAAGCGGAAGACCATCTGGTGAGGAAGATTTGGGATAGACAGGAAGAGAAGGCAAGAGGAAGTGAGGGCGTCCAGCAAAGAGGAGGGATTGTGTGAAAGAAGATCTGCGACAGTCAGGCATGAGTGTTGAAGAAGGCAGGAGTGTGGCACTGAATCGAGAGAGCTGAAAACAGTTAACACGATACCCCGACACCATGTAAAAAAATGGGGCTGATGATGATGATGAATTTTAAATCTTTCAATTGTGGCTGTTTTGTGTAGAGATAATTTAAGGTCTAGAGTACATTGCATGTATATAGTGATACTGGCCAAACCACTCCAATAAGCCTTAAAAAGTTCTGGTCACACTTACTAATTGGATAATAATATTGCACAGTAATAATTGGACACCCTTTAGTAAGGGCCTTTTTAGTAGCTGATAAGTAAAGGTCCTGGTGGCAATGATTGCTACCTTATAGCCTGGAGAGAAAGGGCACAGCTAGTGAACCTGAGCCTTCCCTAGGAATGTCTCTGTGGTTGTATATAAATCATATCTCAGTGTGTGTATGTGTGTGTGTGTGTGTGTGTGTCAGTTACTTGGGCAGGGACACATAGCATTGGTTGGACAGAGAAAGTGCTAGGAGGACTTGGCTTGGGACCCTGACTAAGGACCCCACTCTATAGCTGTGACAGTGGGGATCTGGAGAAAAAGGGAGAAATCAGCCCAAACTGACTGTGATCTCTGTGTGCTCTTAAGGGAAATTGTACTTTACTGCATGTGTATTTGTTATCCTTGCCAATGTGGATGCCCCTCACTGGTTTTAGTGTTGAGGATTGAGGCTCCTTGATTGCTGGGCCCAGTGCACTGGTGTCACACAGGGATAACTTCTCCAGAAGCAGGGGAGGGGGGGGGGGCATTCAGATGGAGGATGCCATCTTCGTGGCAGAAGAGGCTCGCAAAAACAGAGTTTCCAAGATTTTTGCAGTTAAACCCTTTCAACACTTCTGAAGGGTTGCCTGACTGCTCACCTCTGAAGGCAGTTGGGGGGCACTTGTCTTTGCACCCAGACACCAGGGCTTCAATAACAAAAGATTCTTGGGTGCCAGAAATCATATACAGAGGTTATTTTATACTATTTTCCCAGATTTTCCCAGTCAAAACAAGAAGGCTTCCTGAGGTTTCACCCAGTCAGAGAAAAGACGCATCTCAGGAAATTCAAAAGCTGCTAGACAAAAGAGTCATCCAGGAGGTCCCTCCAGACCAGAAAGAATTTGGAACTTACTAAAGTTCTTTATAGTGCCAAAGAAGACTGGGGACTTGAGACAAAGTTTGGATCTAAGCAAACTGAAGTAATTTGTGAAAAGTCAAACTTCCAAATGGTCATGGTTCAGTCCATTCTGCTGTTTTTACATAAGGACAATTGGATGTGCTCAGTTAATCTTCAGGACACATAGTATCACATCAAAATGAATAGATAATCCTAAAAATGTCTGTGTTTTCGGCTGGCGGCCAGTCACTGTCAGTACATAGCCCTGTCTCTTGGTCTCACCACAGCCCCCAGGGTGTTTACCAGGTGTATGGCAGTGATAGCAGCTCACCAGAGACTGCTGAAATTCCGAGTGTTTCCATATTTAGATGACTGGCTCCTAACCACCCCAACCAAGCATCTCCTAGAGCAGTTCAGGGACTATTTGCTCCAACTATGTCAATCGCTAGACATCTCAGTCAACACCTGCAAATCTCAACTACAACCTGTTCAGTGCCTGGAGTTCATAGATTCCCCCTGAACACAGTAAGTCAGATAGCCTCTCTTCCTTTACATTGTGTAGACTTGATCAGGTTTCAGGTACAGTGAATCCTTCACTGCCCTTCTCCCATGGCCAGACTTGTTCTTCAAGCTCTAGGGTCGATGGCAGTGGGCGTAACCTTAGTCCCAATGGTTTACTGTTATATTTGCATTCTTCAGTGAACTCTAGTTCGGTGGTTGATTCTGTATCATCCTGTATCCCTTCCAGTGAAACTCACTCGAGTCTGCAAGGATCATCTTTACTGGTGGATTCAACTGGACGAAGTTTTACTAGGTTGTCCCTTTTCTTCTATCCCCTCCAGTAGCCACTGGTACCATGAATGCCTCCCAGGTCGAGTGGATGGGGAGGCTATCTTGGGAAGCACTGTCCAAGGCTTGTGGATCCTGAAAAGACCATTTAGCTTATCAGTGTCTTAGAGATGATAGTGGTCTTAGTAACGTTGCAGGCCTATCCAGAAGTTCTTCCTCTGGGTACCATTGAGATACAAACTGACAACATGACTGTTGTCTGGTATATCAACAAATTGGGGGAAGCCATTCCCCCCCCCCCCCCGTGGAGAGGCAGTGAGAGTGTAGCAGTGGGCAATATCTTCCAGCCACTTTCCAGTAGCAGTGCACATGCAGAGGAAGTCCAGAGTTTTAGCAGACTCAGTAGGTCACTTTTGATGCCTCACAGGTGGTCTCTCAATCAAACAGTGGAGGAAAGGATTTTCTGTCATTGGGGTCAACCTTGCTGCATTCTTTTTGCCTCTTCCCTCAACAGCAAGTGCAGCAGGTTCTTTGCCCTAATCCTTCCTTCAGGGAAGCAACCGTGAGATGCTGTAGTCCACGTTTGGCCCTCCAGTCTCTGTTACACTTATCCCACATTACCTCTAATTCCAAAATTTTTACAGGAAGCACTCCGGTTGAAGAGCTCAGTGATCCCCAGTCGAGATCTTGTCTCGCATCTCTCCAGGATAGTGCATCCTGATATTCCAGGCCTCCAACTGGCCGCATGGTTTCTCCAATTCCTTTGATAGCTAGACAGCCCAGGCTTTCCTTCCCAGTCCAACAGATACTTCTATCCACCGATAAACCCTCTACAAGAAAAGTTTACAAAGTTGGGCATGGCCTTTCTTAAAGGCACCTTCTTCCTCAGACCTCCACTGAAAGACCCATTACCTCCTTGGCATTTAGTAATCTCACTGCAAGGGTTAATGAAACACCCCTTTGGACCAGCAGTTAAATGTGATTTGAATTTTTTGTCTTGGAAAACAGCCTCTTTGGTAATCATTGCATCTGTAAGATAAGATTCTGAACTCCAAGCTCTATCTTCCAAATCTCCTTACATTGTTATTCACAAAGGTAGGGTCACCTTATGAACAAATCCATCCTTTCTGCGTGAGTAGCATCCGAAACAAATATTAATCAAGCTATTAATTTGCCTATTTTATTTCCTAATTTTGCTAACAAAAGAAAATGCATGTTACACCTTTTTAAATGTACGTAGGCAACTGCATTTTTATCTCCACAGGACAAGGGAGTTCAAGAAGTCAGAACAACTCTTTGTCTTCCTTCTCTCCAAACAGATTGGGATCCCTGTTTTGTAAAACTTCCTTGAACAAGTAGATTTCTGATTGCATTTCCTTTGTCTACACACAGCGAGGTCTCTCCCTACCAAAGCCTTCTGAAGCACATTTTACTATATCCATAGCTACCTCTTCCATCTTTTGGTCTAGAACTTCAGTTGATGACATTTGTGCAAGTAGCTACTTGGTCTAACCCTCATACATTCATAGCTCATTACAAACTAGAATTAACATCCAGAAGCAGGGCTGCTTTTGGTTTTGCAATATTCTGGAATATCCTTCTGTGAGGGACACCCAAGATTCAAGTAGCTGGGGACTATGTCCCAATTGTTGAGGAATGAATGAAAAGGACAACTTCAGATATTAAAGTTATGTACTTGCCATAACTATGCATCTCTGTTGTCCATTTTCATTCTTCCTCAACTCCCCTCCCTTCTTTTCTCCTGGCATGATCTGGTAGATATTGTGGAACCCTTTGTTCCAGATTTGAGACCCAGCACTGTCTTTTACTTTTTATGAGTATAAGTTTAGGGCTTATAAGTCAGCAGGCTCGAACTGTGGTACCTCTAGTTGACTTTGGCATTATGGGTAGAGGGAGGAGCTTGTGAGTTGGATCCAAGAGTCTAGTGTATATGGCTAAGTCGGATCTAAGGTCTTATCCGATACCCAATCATTGAGGATGTATGTAAATGGACAACATAGATGCATAGTTGTGGTGAGTACATAACCTTAATTTACCTGGTAGGGAACAATACATGTGATACCTGCCCTGAGACGAGGGACATCTGCAGTCTTATAGTGCATGTATGAGTGAGTAAAAGACTTGTGTATTGTCCATTACAGGTCTCCCTTAGATATGACTACCTATGTGGGATATTAGATCTTAAACTAATCTTTGACTCATCATGTATGACAGCACCTTTTTGAGCTCCCAGCTATCACCCTAAAGAAGTGAATGAGGCAAATGGCTATCTACCAGTTGGGAATGAATTAGGCAGTAGAGAGTTGATGGGCAAGGTTTGATGGTTAGGTGCGGGTTTTAGCCAAAAATGTAACAAAACAATTTGCTTAAGGTTACTCTGTAGAATTTCACCACCAGCCATATTAAGTGCCATTTCCCATACACTACTTGTTAGACAGATTAAGCTTTGTCATTAAATAATTACAAGACAAAAAGCCAATACCCTGGGTTTCTGTCAGTCAAAAAGGGCAAAGGTTTTTTTTATAGACTGTCACCAGTTCCAGACAGTGGGCACTCCCTAGAGTTATTTTCATAGAAAATGGAAGTATATGCATAGCAAATACAATGCTGGTCATTACCTTACAATACAGTGCAGTCTTCATGTGTGGACATAAGACCTTATTTGTCTGTCTAAACCCTGTAGCAGTCTGGCCTGTGTAACTCATCTGTTGCACTCTAAAAATCATGTGCAGCTTTTTAGTAAAACTCCATTTCTTTCAACAGGGTGTTTGCAAACATCTTCATGCATGCGAACATTCTTTTGTTTAAAAAACAGAATTGTTTTGTTTTAAAGCAGTAGTTTAAAAATGTACCTTAAAAACTCCCACTGAACAGAGAAGTCACATACATGGACCTCCCAATCTCCCTACGGTATTGTCAGCATTATGTAATTATGCAGTAGTGTAGGGTCAAGCACTAATTAGGATTAACTGGGTAGTGTAATGCAATATAAAGCAATTAAGTAATTACCAGCCTGTTAGATTAACAGTTTGGCAAAAAAAAAAAAAAGAAAACTATACTGCTGAATGGTTTGGATGCTTATTAGTCTAGGGTCACCCTTGGGGTGATGAGAATTTTTTAAACACCCCTTCTGCAGAGAAAATAAGTTTGTAGATTTTGCCAGTACTGTGTTTTTGTTAACCTTTTTGCAATGATGCATCACTGAATATCATTTAATGGTGGTTTATTACATTTCTTTAAAGTTAGCAGTGGTGCAGAAGTTAGCATTGCTGCCTCACAATGCTGGTCTTTCAGTTTGATTTATTTCTAGTGTACCAAATGAGCAGAGATTACATGTCTTCTGTCTCTGTCTGCATCTGGTTTTAGCTGGAGTTTTCAGTTTCCTTCCACACCCCAAAGTCATGAATTGATAATCCTCCAAATCGCTCATAGGAGTGCTTGTGCTGTAAGTGTGTGTCTGTGTGTGCTCTTTGATGAAATAGCACCCAATCCAGGGTTGATTTATTCTCTTATGCTCATTATCCCCAAGACAAGCTTTGGCTTCCTGTGATTTTTATATAGTGCCCTTGATTTTTTCCTTAAATTTTTAAAATGTCCCTGTGAAGGCTGCCAGCCCAGCTAGTTAGAATTTTGTAAATAATCCTATGACATTTGTAAATATTAATATGATCCACAGGCTTGCCGTACAAATGTAAACAGACCATATGTTATGATTAAACTATGTTATGTGCTGAGATTCAAAAATGTAACCACAGTGCACTCTGCTGGAGAAGAGCAAAATGTATATGGACTGTATGCCTGTGCAGATCTATGTTTTCATAGCAGAAGTTGGGACATACAGAGTTAACTTGCAAACTCTGAGAAAATAAGTAAAGAGTTTTATGAGTGTGTTTAAGAAGACAGCATGTCTGCAGCTGGAAATCCTTTCTGTTGTTAGAGAAAGAGATAATTATAGGTTGCAAGGGTAAAAGTATTTAACAGTCTTATGATACCCAGTTCCAGGCAATCTTTCAAGAGATAACTGTCAAGTTCTGAGAGATGAGTATTTTTAATAGTGACATGTTAAATTTTAACTTGCCAAAGAAAAGAACAAGGCCAGTGATTACCTTTCCAATGACTTATTAAAAGTCACAGTCTCTACACCAAAACACAGTTTATCGTTGTTGATAAATACAGTTCCACAAGTCTTCTTAAAACCGGCACAACCTCACATAATAAATCTTGTTATCCAAACTTCAAAAGTGCACAAGGGAATACTATAATTCAGACAGTACAGTACTGTCAACGCAATGGCAACCCGTTTTTTACAGTTGGTAGAAGCAGAGAAGTGGCAGCTACCCCTGAATTACAACAGCTCTATGAAAAGAGAGATTGGTATATAAAGAGACTTCGGTTTTCTTTAATACACTAAGCCTACAAAGGTACATGGAGCTTAATATAACTCCTCATGGTTTGAGAGCTATTAAACGTCCGTCTTCTCCATTTAATTTAGAGGAGGAAGAAGAAGGAAATTTCCATGCGAGATGTGTAGCAGCTGCCCACAAGTGCAGTACTGAGTGGTAAACATCTTATTCGAGAGAGACGACCTTAAGAGGCGGAGACTAGTGATGGAAACTAAAAAAGTTTGTTAGAATATTGTGCAGAAATCAAACAGTGTTACCCTGGAAAATGTTTTGGCTGGGATAAATGAAAAACTGGTTGGGTACGAGAAAAAACTGATAGCCGCAAAAAAAGACAAACTTCCACGAGACATTAGAGATTATGAACGAAAAACAGCGCTCATTATCTCTTCAAATCAATCAAAACATCGCCAGCGTGTAAGGTTTCAGCAGGAAACAGGAAGAAGAATTACTAACAGCTACATTTCTTCAGCGGGGAGCAAGTCTTCGTTTGTAAACAAGACAGTGAAGATGAAAACCATTTTCCTGGACTACCAGAGCCAGTTAATCCGCGCTGTCTGGTTCGTGAGCCCAATAGAAACAAGAAAAGGTCTAAAAACCAGGAGTCTGGACATGACAACCACGGGGAATATAACTCCAATTCACAGACATTTAAAAAAAAGCAAGTGGTAATGAAATTAACACTGTAAATCAAGATAATTATGTTGTTAATTTGTCTGGTGTTAGCTTGTCAGATACAGACATTAAAAGTTTAAATAAGAGTTTAAAGTTTGTTCCTACAGTTTGTCCAAGGGGGTATGAACTAAGAATTGAAATTTAAAAAATTGTAAGAAAATTGTATTTGAAATCATTTTTTGCACAAGGTATGAATGCAGCTTATGATGATAATGCAGATAGTGAGGTAGATCTAAGTGAAACGGGTTTTCATTCATGTGTTTCTGATTTTGAACCAGATGCTTATTGTAAATTAAACACAAAGAATGTTTTGTGTAAGAGTGACTTTATACCTGTTTGCAAAGATGACAGTAATCAACAATTTTCAAATATTTTACAATTTTCTGTGGAAAAAGAATATGAAATAATGAATAGAAATAGAAACGATGTAAAATATAATTTAAGAAAGAATGGATGAAATAATGAATAGAAATAGAAACAATGTAAAATATAATTTAAGAAAGAATGGACAAGTGTACAGAAACTTAGAATAGGGAATTGATTTTTAAACCATCTGACAAAGGGGGCAAGCTAGTGGTGTTCCATTGCACACAGTATTTAAACGTGTTATGTTCATTTGCAAGATGTAAATGTGTATGTTTCAGTGGGGATGGATTGTTATCTAGAGGCAGTATAAAGAATTACTAATGAAGAGACTAAGATTAAAATACTTCTAATATGAGGATGTATATAAGAAATTTACAGTCAAGGACAACACCATGGCATTTTTTTTGCATTCCCAAGATACATAAAAGTTTGGTGGATCCACCAGGGTGTCCGATTGTGTCGGCATGTGATTGTTTTACACATAATTTGGCCTTTTTTCTACATACATATTTGAATGTAGCAATTGAAAATCTGCCTTCATACATTAAAGATTCTTTTGACTTTTTAAGAAAGATAAGGAATGTTAAGTGGAAAAAAGGTATTTTTTTGTAGTAATGGATGTAACTAGCTTGTACACAAATATAGAACACGTACATGGATTAGAAGCTTTATTATTTTTTTAAAGGATACACCCAAGGCACATTTCGTTATAGAATTGGTTTATTTTTGTTTAAGCAACAATATTTTTGAGTTTAATGGAAAACTTTTTAAACAACTTTGTGGAACAGCCATGGGGGCAGGTTTTGCCCCCATGTATGCGAACCTCTTTACGAGGCTGTTTGAAAACAAATATATTTACAATAAGGAATTTTTTAGGAAATGTCATACAATATCATAGATGACTTAATATTTATATGTGATGGGGTGGGGTGAGGTAGATACATTTGTACAATATATCCAGAAAAAAAATTATAATATAAGATTCGATGGAATTCAAAAAGGTGTGAAGGTCAATTTTCTTGATATGACATTAATGGGTATTAATAATGGCACAATACAAACAGGTATTCCTAGGAAGTTTGAAGAGAGTTGTCATATATTGCATTGGGAAAGTTGCCACCCCCCTCACACATTTAAGTCTATTCCATATGGAGAGTTTCTTAGACTAAAAAGATTGTGCAGTTATAAGGATGAATGTGATAGAGAGATAGAAAAAACAGTCAAAATGTTTGTGCATAGAGGTTATAATAAAGTAATGGTGGAAGAAAATAAAAAAAGGTTAAAAAAGAGAATAAAAGTAGGAAAATTGTTTATAATGCATATAGGGAAATGCAAAATCAGGAAAAATACAGATTATGTTTTGCGACTAAATACACAGTTTTTTCAGAAATTTTGGCCAGTATAGTTAGATACTATTGGGGCATCTTAGAAAGGAGTAAACATCTGAGAATAAAAGCAAATGAGTTCCCTGTGTTTTCTTATTCAAGGGGTAGAAGTATTAAAGACCTCATAGGGCATGGTAGGTTTCAGTTACCTATATATAATACAAATATAGCAATAGAAATGTATGGCACTTTCTCTTGTGGAAAGTGTAGCTGTTGCCAATATATTATAGAGTTTTGATAAGATTAATGGAAAGAATTTTGTTTGTAAAGGGAAATTTTCCTGTGATAGTGTAGGAATAGTATATGGGTTAAGATGTCCCTATGGAAAGGTATATACAGGGGGATAAAAGAAGTTTTAAGAGATATAAGGAAAGGCCAGGAAGAAAACCCTGTGGCAGTACATATTAAAGAATGTCATAATGGGAATATACAAGGCTTACAAGCCACAGTTTTAGGGCAAGTGCAACAAGTTTGAGTTAGATATAAAAAAAGAAATTATGGAAGACGGCGTCCACTTTAATTTTAAAATTCAATACTTTAATTCCAAAGGGACTGAACAGGGAATGTCACTGGAAATGTTTCCTTAATAAGATAATGAGTGCAGTGGTTGTGATTGGTTAATTGTTTTTAATTATAGTATTTAAGAGTGGAAAATAAGAAAAAGGGTATACTCTGTAAAGGCTGTAGAGAGTACATAAAAACCCTAACGACCCCCCTTTTCGGCCAATAATCTCAAGTAGTAAATCCCAAACCTTCCCTTTTGGGAAGGTAATTGATAGTTGGTTAAAGCACATATACAAAAAAATCAGTGCATTTGATAATTGATTCCTGGGAATTTTTAGGGAGACTCAATACAGAAACTATTACTACAAAAACTTATTTGGTAACCATTGACATAGTTGACCTTTTTTCCAGTATACCTCAGAAGGAAGGGTTGTGTGGGTTCAACAACAGTATAGTAAAATATGGCGATGTACAATGGGAAAACATTTCCTTGATTTTGGAATTTATGGAAATAGTGTTAAACCATAACTATATTCTATTTGAAGGGGAATACTATCAGCAAAATAAAGGAGTTGCCATGGGAGCAGCATATGCTCCCATTTTTGCCAATATGTTTTTGATAGATTGGGAGACAGAATACATTCTTTCCACAGAATGGAAGAACAATATTTTGTGTTACCTGAGATTTTTGGAAGACATATTTATGTTGTGGAATGCAAGTATAGACAAGTTCAAGGAATTTATGGACTATATGAACACTAGATGTGACTATTTGAGGTTCACTTACAATATAGATAAGAAATCAATTCCATACTTAGATACTCATAATTATAGACAAAGGAAGGTTTAAATCAAAGATTTATAGAAAGAGTACCTTCAGTAACACTTAACTTAGAATATACTAGTTGTCACCCTATTAGTCAAAAAAGAAGTATTCTCAAAGGGCAATGTGTACGAGCTGCCAGGATGACCTCTGATCACACAGATTTAGTAAATGAATTGGATTATATAGGAAATATGTTCAAATCCAGAGGGTATCCTGTAGCCCTGATTCATGACACCATAAAATATGTGATGCACCAATGGGGAAGAAAGTACAAATCTATATTAGGAAATAGTAATGTGGACATAGGGGGAGATAGTAAAATTAATGAAGCAAATGATTTAGATGGATATATGAAAGCATGTATTTTATAATATGCCCCTGAGACGCAGGACATAACCAGAATTATAACTAGTAACTGGAATATACTTAAAACTGACAATAATGTGTTTAAAATAGTGGGAAATAAACCACATTTTGTTTCTAAAACAGGAATTAACCTTGAAGTTGAATTAGAAAGGAAAATTATAGATCAGAATGTAATAAAGGGGACAGGTACCACCAAATGTGGGAACTGTAATCAATGTCATTTAATTATAAACGGTCCGTCTGTAACTTTGGAAGATATTAATAACACTACTGTATGGTTCCGGAAAGGGAATTGTAGGACCAGGCATGTGGTTTACATGGCGAAGTGTAGTAACTGTCCATGTTTCTACATGGGAAAGACGGACAGATGTCTTTGAAACAGAATATATGAGCACTGTTACAAAATCAAGAAGCAGGACACTAATAATGCATTATGGAGGCATCTTGAGGGGAATAGTAAATGTAGTACGTTCAACTTTGGTATACTTGAATGTGTAAAAGTGAATCCTAGAGGGGGAAGTGTCAAATATGTATTAGGATAAAAAGAGACCAGATGGCAGATTAAATTAAATTCTTCTGTTCATCCTGGGTTGAATGATTCAATTTCTATAAAGCCAATTTTGGAAAATAATAATAGAATATTTTATGATATATTTGGATATATGAATGATAAAATCAATTTTTAATTAACATATATATTATTTATTTTTGATTTTTACAATGGCATTAGGTGTATATGAATTAGATACTATTTTAGTATGGCATTGTTTGATACAGAGAGCACTGGCACTTTAAATAGTATAACATCAACTAATTGTTTAATTACATGCATATTTTTTTAATGGAACTAGTATATAAGCTAGGTGAATGTAATTAATAGTTGTTCTGATGAAGTCTACAAGTTAGATGAAAGCGCTTAACCTAAAGCATCTTTCTGGCTGTTTTTTAAGCTGTTGAAAATTTTTAATCATTAAAGTGTTTGAACAGAACTTTTAGTGCACAGTGAACTTTCTTGGGATCCTCGAACAATATTTTGTTGTTTTTTATATGTAGAGCCGAGGTGCTAGAGGAGTTTGTTTTTGTACTGTCTGAATTATAGTATTTCTTTGTGCACTTTTGAAGCTTGGATAACAAGATTTTATCGTGTGAAGTTGTGCCTGTTTTAAGAAGACTTTTGGAACTGTATTTATCAACAACGATAAACTGTGTTTTGGTGTAGAGACTGTGACTTTTAATAAATCGTTGGAAAGGTAATCACTGGCCTTTGTTCTTTTTGTTTCTGTGGTGAGCTACAATTTGCAACTAGTGATGTAATTAATGTTAAATTTTAAGTTCCTGTTAGCCTGGAAACTAAGGGCAGAGGTGACAAGAATGATATAATCCGAGATGACACAGCAGTAATGTGTATTATTAATTTAAGAACTATCTCAGATCAAGTCCATGCATTTTGTATCTTGTCTTGGACCTGTAAACATGTCTTCAGCACTTCTCATCTATATTTGCCTTGCTCTGTAGTAAGAATTAAATTGCAGTGATTTATCTTGGAGATGGATAGGAATATAGTAAGATTAGCTTAGATGTTTTCTTTATTCATGTTAGACTGTCCTGCAGTGTTGTTTTAAAATATTTCCTGTGATTCTGAACTCTAGTGTCACTGTGTTGAGTTAATGAGTACTGTCTTGTGGTTTTATTATTTATTATTAAATATATTTAAACCTTTTAATTGTGGCTGTTTTTGTATAGAGATATTTAAGCTTATAGAGTACTTGCACATGTATTTGGTGATACTGTATAGGCCACTCCTGAATAGCCTAAAAAGTTCTGGTCACACTTACCATTTGGATAATAGTAACAATACACAGTAAGCTTGGGCACCCATTTGGTAAGGGCCTTTATAGTAGCTAGGAGTGGTTGGTGGCAGCTGGTACTACCTTATAGTCTGGGCAGAAGGGAGCATAGCTAGTGAATCTGTGCCAGCCTTCCTCAGGAGTGTCTGTGTGTTTGTATATAAATCAAATATCAAAGTGTGTGCGTTTGTCTGCATGTGTGTGTGTGTGTGTGTGTGTGTGCGCACCAGCTATTTGGGCAGGGACATGAAGCACTGGTTAGACAGAGAGGGTGATGGAGGTTTTGGCTTGACCACTTGACTGAGATCTTAACCCTTTAGCTGTGCCATTGGGGAGTCGTATTGGGGATCTGGTGAGAGAGGGAGAAACAGACTGACTGTGATCTCTCTGTGCTCTTAAAGGAAATTGTACTTTACTGTGTGTGTACCTATCCATCCTCCCAGTGTACATGTCTCTCACTAGTATTAGTGGTGAGAATTGAGGCTCCTTGAGTACTGAGCCAGGGCAGGGGCGTCACAGTCCCTTGTAACATTTTTGATTTTCTGGTAAATCACTGAGGATTAAAGTCAGTCAATAATGCCAGAATTTACAGTCTTGTACTTGTTATTCAGGAAATGCTTGTTGACATAGAACCTGTTGTCCTGTTAGTTTTTTTAACTGAATTAGTAGAAGAACAGCACAGTTGTTCATCTGCAGTTCTACACTGAAATCCATATCCTACATTTTATATTTTGCTAGCATTATACATATATTTCATGAATGTAGTGCATGGCTGTAGTGTTCTTGTTGCTGCACAATGTATCGTCATAACAAACCCCACAAGTAAACTTAATACGCATCAGTATCTATCTGCCCAGTGTTGCCATGTTGCCTTCCCATGTAACACTTTGTCTTTCTACCTTGCCATACACCTGGAAGATGCCATCCTTGTGCCCATGTAAAATGTGACAACGTAGGTGAGAGTGTGTATAAACATTGTTGCATGAAGGGGATTAATCTTTTATTCTTTACCAGATCACCACTGTCATATTGCTTCCTTTTACAGTGGCAGTGCTGAATGTTCTATGAATGTTTAGCATGATAGCTTGTGACCAATCATCCCTGTGTCTATGACTCCATCAGACAGACAAACAACAGTGCTGTTTCAAGGTCCCTAATATGGATAATCATATGTAGTATATCACCATGTAGAGTCTTTAGACACAAAAGGGGGAGAGGAAGAGGGAATGAATGTCCCATGAAAATTGTTATAAAACTGCCATTACAGAGTTCAACAGTTTACTTTTAAATGAACACTTCATTGCTGTTCCCTCTCTTATGCAACTGGCGCATTCACTGCCAGCCTCCCCCCGCACACACACCACAACTAGAGCTGATCAAAAATAGACATCACAGAGATATCCGTTAGGGGTCATTCAGCTTTTTCTACTTAGTTCTACCACCAGGCATACTGATTTGCATCCAAGGGGTTGGTGTAGAGTAGGCCTTAGTAGTGTATGCCATAGCTCTGTTTGACATTATCAGCAGGCTCTGTCCCTCCTGTAAACTAGCACCTTCATGTAATTCCCTTGTTTTCACTGGAAATTCTACCATGGAGAGTGTGCTTATGAGCACATGCCCCTCCCCTCATCCCGAAGAGAGGCGAACAAGGGTATGCATTGCCTTTCCTGTCTCCCACCACACGAGCTCCAGCTGGCACCCTAGCCACTAGTCACACTTAGGTCACCTAGATTAAAGTTAGAGCTTTATCCCTGTGTGCCAGTGGACCTAACTAGTGTGCTGTTATTGCTCAACATTGTATACTGGTTTAAAAGCCTCCTGCACTTCATCAATATTTCATGCATAAAATATCATCCAAATTTCAGCACATGAGAAAAGTGTGATACCTGACTACTTCTGCATGTGCTCTCATCTGACCATCCATCACAGCAAAGTCTGCTACAACATGTTGCCAATCTATATCCTAAGGATAGCTGAGGGTATTACTACTTACAGAGTGGGCATTGTTACACCAGTGCTGGTGTTTAGTGTTTTAGTCAAATGTCCTGCTAACAGAATGGTTATTTTGAGGAAGTTAAGCATTGTGATATCCGGTCTGGCTGCATACATAACATGGCATGATGAGCAACAACTAAAATTAGGTTCTGTAAAGAAGACAGGACACAAAGCATGCACCAGGGGTAGCTGGAACCAGTGTCCTGTATTTCTCTTTTGACTGACAAATCTGCTTCTTGACTAATGTTCAAAGCATCATTTGACATTAATAGGCAAATATGTCTAGCAAATGTTCCAGTGTCAACACTGTAGTGTATGTGCTCTGACTGCATGTGTGCTATGGTCAGTGTCACCTGTACATTCAGCAAACCACATAACCTCTGCCTGCAAAATACATGTCCTATATCACCCCCCACCCCACAGACTTTCACACATGTATGTAGGTTGGTGGCATTATCTTTGTGCCGTCTTTTGTTTCTTGCCAAAAACTTTTCACAAGGTTTCTGTCACATCATTGAGTAGCTGACAAAGGCTACAGTTATGCTCACAGTCAGACATGCACAGTGACCCAAACTCCTACAGTTAAAGCAGTGAGGCATTGTACATGAAGGCAAGCAGTCCTCCGTGAGAAATAACTTGCTTCCAGTCCTGTCTTTTCCTTCAGTTGATATACATGAGTATTTAGTTGATATGTATGTATTTATATATATATATATATATATATATATATATATATATGTATATATATATATATATATATCTGAAGTAGTTACTTCATTTGCTCTGCAACCTGTGGGTATCGGATCCGACTTCGGATCTGAGCCGGCAGCTTACCAAGCTCCAAGATCCAAGCTCCTAGCTCCTCCCCCTACCCATAATCCCCTGCTACCAACCACATTACCTCAGATCATTTTTTGCCGCGGCTGAAGAAGCTTTACTTTTGAAGAGCTCCTGGCTGGGTGAGATCGTTTTCAATCTTTTTTCACAAAAAAAGTCAAAATCGAGTGTGTGTGTTAGTAAAACCTTCTATCCCCTTGTTTATGTTAGTCTTTTAAAATTTTACTGGTACAGCAGTTAGTTTTTCTTGTCACTCCCCCTCCCTCCTTAGCGTTTGGGTGTGTGTGTGAGTGGTTCAACATGGCGGAAGGGCCTAAGGCCATTTTTTCCAAACGTACTGAGTGTGGCCACAAGCTTTCCCCACCTGATGGCCACACTCAGTGCGTTTTGTGCCTGGGGGCAGCCCATCTCTCAGAGGCCTGCCAGATCTGTGTGGCCTTTAACCCCCGGGCACTTCGGGATAGAAAGAACAAGCTGATCCTGGCGGAAAAGCTCCCCCAGGAGTCGGCTTCTTCTTCCTTTCCTGTTCGGGCTCTGGCTGCCTCAGCGGCCTCGGCGCCCTCTGGCTCTGGGGAAACTAGTGCCTCCTCAACTAAGGAGAAGAGGCACAAGGATAAGGAGGGATATAGATCCCATAAAAAGGCGGACCGAGTCTCACCCCTCGGCTCCTCCAGCTAAAATAAAAGTCTCCTTCGGGGGTCTCCGGATCCTTCTCCTCTCGGCTCCGTTCGCCTAGCTTCTCGCCGGAGCCGGAGGAGGAAGATCGTTCTCCCTCGAGGTCGTCGAGGCGGCCCTCCCGGCCCGCCTCGACTACCTCTTCCAGGTCAACAAAAAGCATCTCCGAAGCGGATATGGATCGGATGATGCGTCGGTTCTTACAGACCCAAATGCAGATGGGGTGCTCTTGCCTCCCGCCCCTCTGGGGGGGAGCACGGCCCCCATGTTTGCCCCGATCACTCCTTCTCTGACTCGCTTTCGGATCTCGGAGTCATTGGATCTGTGCCCATTCGGACCCAGGGAATTGTTGGCGCCGATAGCGATTGTCTCTTCGACGCCGACTATGCCCTCGAGCTTGTCGGATCCGAGCTTTCGGGGCCGAGAGCTGAGCATCGGATCCGAGGGAGTTGTTGTATCTTCGGAGCTGTTGGGTTCGGAGCACACCTCTCTCTCTGTGCCAACTGCTTCGGCTCCAACCCCGATCCCTTCCTCGGAGCCGAGGAGATTGCTCTCAGAGGCTGGCAAGGGTGAATCTCCTTCGGCTTTTGAGGTAGTGGAGAGGGTACTGTCGAGATCCTCCAGATCCCTGGTTCGGGCTCTGGATCCACCCGTATCCCCACTGTATGAGGGTCTGTCTTCCATCATCCGACCATCGGGACAGCCTGCCCAAGCCCTCCAGCTAGTTCCTGTTGAGGAACAACAACCCGTGGATGAACCCTCTTCGGATAGCCCCACCAAGGAGGTTCCTCGGAAACGTCGGTGTAAAAGGAGGCACCTGGACGCCCCCGAGTCCGTTACCACGGACATGGACTTAGATGATAGGGAGGGTTCCCCAAGGTCACCCCCTGAAGATGTCTCCTTTGGAGACATCATGGAAATGTTGCGTATTAGAGGGGGGTGGTCTGCCCAAAAACCTTCCCTTGATGAGTCCGTGTTCCTGGAGGCATTTGAGGCGGGCCCATCTACTTCTTGGGTGTCCCCTCCGGCCGACCCCCTGGTGGACTTAATTACCACCAGGGCGTTGAAGGAGCCCGACACCTTGGAGCCAATACCTAGGCGTCCCGACAAAATACTGAGCCTCCCCACAGATAAGCAATCGTGGGCCAAAGGATCCCCTGTTGATGCCATGTTTGTGGCGGCGGCCACCAAGACAGAGCTCGCTCAGGAGAGTTCTCTGGTCCACCCGGGCGCTGAACTATATGGCACATACCATCAGGCTACAGCGACACTTGATCAAGGAATATGCTGCAGCTCCCCCAGAGTCCATGTCGGTCGGAGACAGGAATGTGTTTACGACACGAATGGCCACTCTGAAATCCATCTCCAATACGTCTATGCGGCTCCTCTCTCATGCTTCGGAGGGAGCCGCTAGAGCCAGCGGAGCAAGGATCATCTTACGACGTCATGCCTGGCTCCGTCTTTGCGACTTCGCGGATCCCTTCAAGGCGTCCTTCGCGAACGCTCCCTTTGACGGTTCTGCTCTTTTCGGCAAGACCGTTTGCGATATGCTGGTCCAAAGAGAGAAGGATGGGAAGACGCTGTCTGCCGTCGGAGTCCGCTTTTCTAGTCCCCAAAGATCCTTCTCCAGGAATCAGAGGGGACAAAAGAAGCCGTGGTTCCGCAAGTCTCAGCAATCCCATCCAGCTGCGGACCACTCGTCCTCTAGAGGCAGAGGAGGACAAGGTGGACGTCGGCCCAGAGGCAGAGGGGGGCCGCGTAATTTCGGTTATAGAGATCCTTTCTCGACAGACCTGCGCAACAGCCCTGAGGGCTTGCCCGACTGTCCCTCTCTGGAGGCAGTTGGGGGGGCGGTTGACAGAGCACCTGTCAAACTGGGAGTCCCTTACAATGGATCGATGGGTGCTCCATATCATTTCCAGAGGTTACTTCATTCCCTTCCTAAATCTTCCCCCCAAAACCAGACACCTCCCCGATGTACCACCCGATCAGAGGGAGGCGGCGGCCTTAGAAATTTTAAAGCTGATAAGAAAAAGAGCCATCCAGCCCGTCCCCTCAGATCAGTCCTGATTGGGTTATTACTCTAGGTTCTTTTTGGTGCCAAAGAAAACGGGGGACCTCAGACCCATCTTAGACCTTTCCGCTCTGAACCTGTTTATACCCAAGGAAAAGTTCCGGATGGTCACTCTTCAATCTATCCTCCCCCTTCTGCGGGAGAACGACTGGATGTGCTCCATAGACCTCAAGGATGCGTACTACCACATTTTAATGGACAGACGATCCAGGAGGTTTCTCCGCTTCCGGCTCGGAGCCAGTCATTATCAATTCAGGGTTCTTCCATTCGGCCTCACTTCAGCCCCCAGAGTGTTCACCAAAGTCATGGCGGTGGTTGTGGCCCACCTGAGACTTCAGGGCGTTCAGGTCTTCCCGTACCTAGACGACTGGCTACTTACCGCGACCAACAGGCATCAGCTCTCAGTAGCGAGAGATTACGCACTGACTCTAGCCCACAACCTAGGCATTTCAGTAAACCTGCAGAAGTCCTGCCTGTGCCCCACTTGAGCCCTGGAATTCATAGGGGCCAGGTTGGATACTCGAATCTCTCAAGCTACCCTAACATTAGTCAGACTGAACAGCTTGTCTTATCAGGTGTTAGCCCTTCTATGAAATCCTTCTCCTCCAGCGGAGTTAGTCCTGAGGGCACTAGGGTCTATGGCAGCCATGATCGGTCTTTCCCTCCATGCCCGCCTGCGAATGCCGATATTGCAATGGACCCTTCAAGTCCAGTGGTCCCTCTTGCTCCACCCGCTGAACGCACCCATACCGCTGAGCAGAGTTTGCAGGGACTCCCTTCTTTGGTGTTTGCATGCACGGGAACTCAGAGAAGGGAGGCCCTTTGTGATTCCCCCGGTCGAAGCCACGTTGACCACAGACGCTTATCGCCTCGGGTGGAGAGGGCATTGTTCAGGCAGATCCATTCAAGGCATGTGGACTCCCCTAAAGACCGCATTGCATATCAATGTCCTAGAGATGAGGGCGGTGCTTTTGGCGTTGCAAGCCCTCCACGACCTTCTTCCCCTGGGGACTATTGCGATCCAGACAGACAACATGTCGGTAGTCTGGTACATAAACAGGGAGGAACCAGATCTTACCCCCTGTGTCGAGAGGCCATGAGAGTTTGGGAATGGGCGATCTCCACCAACCGCTTTCTGGTAGCAATGCACATCCCGGGACAATCCAACATATTAGCGGACAAGCTAAGTCGGGTGCTCCTCACTCCGTACGAGTGGTCTATGAATCCATCTGTTGCGAGACGGATCTTCCACAAATGGGGTCAACCTTGCTGCGATCTTTTTGCTTCTCCTTTAAACACAAAATGCAGCGAGTACTTCGCAATAATTTCCCCCAGAGGGGAAACCTCCAGAGACGCTCTAGTCCATGCTTGGCCTCCCGGGCTCCTTTATGCTTATCCTCCCCTTCCTCTCATGATGAAGTTCATTCAGAAAGCCTGTCGGTTGGGGAGCAGAGTTATCCTCATAGCCCCATTCTGGCCTCGGCAGATCTGGTTCCCCTTTCTGCGGTCTCACAGTGTGGCTCCTCCGTGGATTCTGGATCCCAGTCCAGAACTGATTTCTCATTCCGCGGATTGCCCAACGCCCAACCTGGTCAGCCTCAAGCTTGCGGCTTGGCTGATCCAGTTCCATTGATGGCTAGGACTCCCGGTATCTCATCTCCCGTTAAGGCCATTCTGGTTGCGGCTCATAAGCCATCTACCAGAAAACTTTACAACAGTAAGTGGAAAGCGTTTTCCATTTGGGCGAAGATAAGGGCTTGGACCCATTTACTGTCCCTATCCCGACCATCCTAGACTTCCTCTCATTAATCTTTCATCAGGGAGCAAGCGCTTCTACGGTTAAGGTACAATTAGCGGCCATCTCCCATTTTCATGTGGGCGATGGCATAGGTTCCTTAGCTTCTACAAAGTTGTGCAAAACCTTCTTACGAGGCATCTTCCTTTTAAATCCACCTATAAAGTCTGTGGTTCCCCCATGGGACCTCATTCTAGTCTTGCAAGCCTTAACAAGTCCACCTTTCGAACCTGCGGCCTCAATTCCGTTGAAGTTCTTGTCATGGAAAACAGCCTTCTTAGTGGCCATTACTTCGGCCAAAAGGGTTTCAGAGTTACAAGCCTTGTGTATGAAGCCTCCTTACCTTATCTTTCACAAAGATAGAGTGTCCCTCAGGACTAACCCATCTTTCTTGCCTAAGGTTGCTTCAGAAGCAAATATAAATCAATCAATAAATTTACCAGTGCTTTTTCCCACTTTTCAGAACAAGGGAGAATACACATTACACAAATTGGATGTACACAGACAGCTGCGTTTCTACTTGCATAGGACTAGAGAATTTTGCAAGTCGGACCAGTTATTTGTCTCGTATGCAAAATCAGCCATGGGTAAAGCCATTTCCAAAGTTACTGTGGCAAATTGGATTTGTCAGTGTATTATTCAGGGGTATATATCATCTGGCAAACCAGCCCCGGTTAATATCCATGCTCATTCTACAAGATCTGTAGCCACTTCAACAGCCTTCTGGTCTAGGGTTCCAGTGGACGACATATGTTCAGCGGCTACTTGGTCCTCTTCTCATACGTTCATTTCTCATTATAAATTAGATGTGATTTCGAGAAGCAGGGCTTCTTTTGGCTCCGCGGTGCTTCGGAATATCCTTCCGTAAGGACCACCCAGGTTCTTATAAGTAGCTGGGGACTCTGTCCCACAGGTTGCAGAGCAAATGAAGTAACTACTTCAGATAAAGAAGTTATGTACTCACCATAACGTTCCATCTGAGTAGGTACTTCATTTGTCTGCAACCGACTCCCCCCTGCCATCCCCCGAACCTTCGGGATTTTCTGATCACCTTTGCAGTTGATTTTTTCATATTTAGAGGTTGGTAAGGCAAAAAAACGATCTGAGGTAATGTGGTTGGTAGCAGGGGATTATGGGTATGGGGGAGGAGCTAGGAGCTCGGATCTTGGAGCTTGGTAAGCTGCCGGATCGGATCCGAAGTCGGATCCGATACCCACAGGTTGCAGACAAATGAAGTACCTACTCAGATGGAACGTTATGGTGAGTACATAACTTCTTTATATATATATATATATATATATATATATATATATATATATTTGTGTGCGTGTGTGTATGTATTTATATGAGAAATGTAAACAATGAAGACTAGCCTGCAAGCTTAGTCCTCTCATTATTGGGTCCCATAGGCATGAAGCGTTTTAACAGTTTACAGATGGTTAGATATGCTGTTTTTAACTTTTAGTACCAACAAAACATGCAACATAGGTAAAAGTATGCCTAGCCATATGCATCTCTTTGAAAAAATGACACAGCAGTCATACAGTCACAGAATGTACATGCATAACCTAACTGGATGTTCATTATCTGTGTGTGTGTCACATTGCTGTTATGGATGGCAAGTCTGCCACCATCACATACATCTAACCTAGACTCTTTTATTTTACAGAATGACTGTGCATTACCATGCAGCTTGTTGTACTTGATAATGGTCTCCATCAAAATGATGCATCCCCTCTAAACTCACAGAGAGACACATACACAATCACTGTAGTCATTTACGAAACCACATCAGATTGTTCTGCTGTTAAATATTGACATGTGTGTTCTGTGATGGAATATATACTATTGTCACTGCAGATAGGGAATATCATAGTTGTACTGTTGCTAAGACAAGTGCTCTACATGTAGGTTTGCCCATTTAGATTGGCTAATCAAGATTATTGTCCTTGTGCACCTAATACAGTTTGTTGGTACTCGGCATATCATTATTATGGTAACCATTTGAAATGTTGGGACCCACTAGAGCAAGACCCAAAACATGGAGACTGAATGGCTAAAAAAAAAATGGACTTAAATATACTAAGTCTGAGAGAGCCCTTTTGCCCAAGGTATAGCGATCTTGGAGTTGGTAGATATCAGTTTGGGAAGGTGTGAGGGACTTACTCCCTGCAAAAAAAGAAGTTTAAAAGAGAAGAACAATCTTTGACATTCACTCTGCTCCGAAATCTTTGGTCTTTAATTTTTTCCCTGTCATGTCAGCACTCAACATTACAAACACTGGCATTTCACAGGGAACCTATCATTACTGTAATTCCCATTCCAAAATCGTGGTGGTGCCTATGTTCGATACCATACAAACTCCACTTGAAGATAAAAAAAAGTACAGTGGCTAAAATCTCCCTGGGAGACCATTTTGCTGATTATTCCGTTTTCTGATTGGTATGTTGCATTTGTGATTTTTCTTTTATTTTTTATTGTTTTTAACTTTTTTCATTCAAATTGATCTGCCCCATTTCTTGTCCCCTCCACATCATGTATGTAGCTTTCTGTGTGTGTGTGTGTGTGTGTGTGTGTGTGTGTGTGTGTGTGTGTGTGTGTGTGTGTGTGTGTGTGTGTGTGTACGTGCATGCACGAGCTATATTTAGATGTAGTATGTGTATATGTATATTTATCTGTATTTGTAACCGGCTAAAGCACCGATACATATGGATCTTTTTCAGAGGCATACCAGGATTATGTTTGGTTTAGTGACTCGCCCATAGTTATACAGTTGGGAAAGTAAGAGACTGGGAAAATCAAACTGTGGGACCCACAGGAAGCAACTTAACATGTCACAGCCTTATTTTTTTTGTGTGCTTATGTATGTATATATATATGTATATATATATATATATATATATATATATATATATATATATATGTGTATGTGTGTGTGTGTATATATTTATACTATATATGTATATATATATATATATGTGTATATATATATATATATATATATATATGTATACATATATATATATATACACACATATACACACACACACACACACACACACACACACACACACACACACACACACATGCTAACCAATCTGCATTCATGTGGTTAGATTTGAAGCACTGCACTTGAAGTTTTAGGCTTCTATGGCGACTCAGTAAATCCTTTTAAAAATCTTTTTCTGTCCATACAGTTGAAAACAGCAGTATCTTCTAGTCATCCTGTTGGATACCTACATAATATTATTTTTTTAGATCTGTGGTGTTTGACCATCTGTGTTTCTGAATCACAGAATATTCTTTACCAAAATTATGCTTTCATTTCTGTTCCTTTGCGTGTTCATTGGTTGATCATTGTTCCAGCAGCCTAAACTATATGGGTTGTATCCTGTCTAGGATATGGCATCTGGCCAGCATGCAAAGCTTTATGCACTTTCCATGTACTCTAACTGTTGAAAGGCTCATGGAAAGCTATGTAAAGTCAGTGGCAAGGGCATCAAAACTTCAGAGCTTTCTTGCCTCAGAGTTAGGGGTGCTAGAGCCCTGTGCTGTAGGTATATTCTACAAAAAGGGTAAATAAAAGTATGCACATTTCCACAACAAATGTAGCATAAAAAGGGAAGATAAGGGGGGTGTCCCTACTGTCTGCAGCAGTAAATTCTAAAATCTATGGGTAGTTTACCAGAGCTTGTAATGAAAGGGGGCAGGAGAAGGGTCAAAGTTCAGGAGCAGTTGGAGAATAGTCAGAGCAAAACCAGCTCTTAATTGGAAAAATAATGTAATGCATGGATGCCCAAGTTGCTGCCCTAGAATACTTCTAGGGTATCTTGTCTGTTCTTTTTTTCTAGTCTGGAAAGGCTCCTGTTTGCAAATAAACTGAACTACCGCATTAACTTCTTTCTTTCTTCTCACCAAGCTTATCTGTATCCCTCATTGTTGATTCATGAGTTACCTGCCTATGTTCATGACTGTGTGCTTACTGCCTCAGCTTTGCAAAGGAAAGTAGGCAAGAGGATGAACAAAATGGGTTCCCTCACGAGTTACTTTTTCCATTTAAAACATTTTTATTGCATGTGGAGAAGAACTGCTTCACTAAATGCTGTAAATAGAAAGCATTTAATTTTTTTAAATAAACACCAACATTTTAGCATTCTCGTTTGCTGTTTAATATAAATATGTAATAGTAGTAATAACATGCTGTAGGGACCCGCATGTCTTTGGCAATGCAATCCAAGTGCCAGTGATATTTAGCATATTGAGCTCTTGCCTCATTGTTCACTGTGGCAAATGATGAACAGGACAATCAGTTCCTTGGCTTGATTTACTGTTTATTTATAGAATGGGATCAAACAATCCAGAATATTTACTAGCTAAAATATAACTTGGTCACTCACTGGAACTCTAACTGCATAATCATTTACGTTCAGTCCTGAGTCATTTTATAGGCATGGTACAGTGAGTAACTTCAGTGCATTGTTTGTTTATTTACCTAATTATTGAGTTTGTGAGAAGAGACATCCTGGGTCATGGATATTTTCTAGCTGGGTAGACTTAGGACATTGTGATGTCAAGGCTTATTAAGTACTTATTTCATCATTAGTTTAATCACACAGAAATCAGGACTAAACCATCTGAATTAATTTGGGAGGATGAGCTCCTTAAATATTTAATAAACACTGGTATAGAAGATATAACTGCTTATTTCCATGACAAATTCAGCATAACTGGGAGAGAGAAACAAAAAAAGATATTGAGTCTCTCATGTTACAACATGCATAGATATAGCGGCTGGTGATATGTCATAATGTCTGAAGGTTCTGGTGGATTTAAGCTATAAAGTATCTGTAGTCTCAGGCTATGTGTTGTCAACACCACAGAGGCCAGGAAGACAAGTGGGGAAACAACTGGTCATCTTGAGCCAGACACCTATTTAAGTCTGTCATCTAGGGTGGCCGGGTGCATATACATGTTTTTATTAATGTTTGGGGTGGCTGTGCCTTTTAAAAGGTATGTGCCAGTTGGTTTCTACACTTTTGTGCATTCCACTTTGAGAACACAAAGTATTTTGCATCAATACTTTTTTGTTCTTCTGGTTTGTGCTTTAAAGTGGCAAAATATAGGTTGTGCTGTGACTTGTTACCTGTTAGAGCTGAACAGACGAGTAATAAATAATGCTATTTCAGAAATCCCTTCTAGATATAGGACATATCTGAAAAAAACAAGAAAGCTCATGACATAGTTTTGCAATTTAAGTAGTACAACTTCTAATAGTTAAGTGTCTGCTATAACTATGTAATAAGATGTCTGCTATAATTAAGTAATACGTTATTGGATATAATTTTTTAATATGCTGTCTGATTAGTAGTAAAGAGGTTGATATAGTTTAGTAATAACGAATCTAATACAATTTAGTAATAATATGTCAAATATATAATTTAGTGTCAAGGCATTTGATGTTATTTAATAGTTACTTGTTATAATTTTATTTATTTTTGTTGTTGACTGGGGTAGTCCGAGTGGGCAAGAAAAGCCCCTTTACAGTGAAGGCCCATGTAAAAAAGCTCCAAAAATAGATGCAGTAATTGTTGTAATGCATAGAGCTCTAAGGAAAATGTTGTAATAAAATAGAAACAACATGCAATAATGGCCTAATACATAGGGTTCTTATGAAACACCACGTTAAGAATATAAAACAACAGAGAGCAATAGCTAATACATAACATTTTAAGGAAGCATGATATTCATATAAAGACTTTTGAGAGTGTATTCATTTTATCCAACATTAAAACAGTGCAGCTTTATGTTTCAAAATGGAAGAAAATGAGTTAAGAGTTGGGGAAATAGGAGGAAATAGTCGGAAAGTATGGAAACGTGGTGGGGAGGTGATAAAGAAACTTGGTAGTTTAGGGAAACCAAGAGGAAGAAGGGAGGAAATTTATAGAGTAATAAGGGTGAGGAAGTACAGCTGTATGAGTAATTTGTTGTGTGTGCTTAAGGTGTCTATAAGCCTGGTGTTTTAATGACATGTTAGTGGCTTGAAAGTTCCACATTATCCAGGTGAGGTATGTGAGCTCAGCCAGGTATTGTTTTAATTTGGGTTTGAAGCCTTTTAATTAGACTTTTTTTGTTTTAGTGGAAGTGTACCAAGAAAAATAATTGCCCACACGGCACAGGACCCGAGTTCCAAAAAATAGAATATCACTGTCTCGACTAGACAACAATCACTTTATTCCACATAAAACCAGACAAAAATTTAGCGCTTTCTCTTGGTTAATACCGAGCTTCCTCAGAACAAAAAAAAAATCGTGGTAACTTGCGGAAGTGTAGCAAGGGTGCAGTAAAGTCCTTTTTTTGTTCTTCAGCTGAACAGCTTAGAGGGCTAAGGTGGGAAATCAAGGAATGGATCTTGCTGAGGAACATCACTAGGGGAACATCTCCCATGGCATTGTTTGAATTTATAGATGCCAGAAGTTTTATTCCCCTTGAGTGTAACTCTCTGCATGGTGAATATTTTTTAGGGGGGGGGGGTATTGGGATTGTAGATAAAATTATGGGCTATGATTGGCTGGACATAGATTAGGTGTTTTGGTAGTTCGAGCCACTGTATTCGTTTTAAGGCAAAACAGTAGTAAGTCCTACATGAGAAGTTTGCAGCAAATTTTTCTACTTTTTTGTAACATGCTTCTATTTTTTTTTTTTTTTTTGCTGTGTAGTTTGCAAGTTTTAGATATGGTAGATATGTAGAGTGTGGTAACATGGTAGGAATGGATAGTGGTTTTCCTTGTAGCATCATTTGGGTATGTGTTTGAAGTCCCCCCCCCCCTTTTTTTTATGACTCGCTGTATGTGTTGATCAAATTTCAGATTTTCATCTAGAGTTACAGCGATTAGTTTTGTGTAGATTAAATTTTCAACGGTAGTGTTAGTCGTTAATGTAATATTAAGAGTGTTTAAGGGCAGAGAATTGTTTGGATGTGAATAACATTAATTTGCTTTTCTTAGGGTTTCAGAGCAAGATTGGCTCAGTTAGCCAGGGTTTGATAGAGGGAAAAGATTCTTGGGTGATTGAGATTGGAGTTCTGTTAGCTTGCTTTATGGCTGACTGGAGCTTGTTTATATATGTAGCGAATAGAAGGAGGCCAAGAATAGAGCACTGGAAGACACCTACAGGAACTGGGAGGAAAAATGAGAATGTGTTTTTATAGCCTGTTGTGTGTTGCTAAGGAAGCTGTTGAACCAGGATAGCATAGGCTGGGAGATGCCTCGTGTGGAGAGTTCACTTAGTAGTTTAGCATGAGAGACAGTGAGTGTGAAATGCTTTGGAAAAGTCAAGTAAGATGGATGGGACAAAGTAATCTGCATATTTATGATGATTGGTTGTAATGGTGAAATATAGAAGGGCAGTTTTGTGCTGTGGCCTGGACAAAAATCAATGCTGAATCTTTGATAGGAGGTTGTTAGCAATGAGTTGTTCGAGGAGCTGTGTGTGGACTACATTTCTCTAGGATTTTGTACAAGTGAGAGAGTATTATGTCAGATATGTAGTTAGAGAATTCTGTTGAATTTCCACCTTTGTGAAAGGGTTTGATATACAGTTTTTTTTCCAGAGGGTTGGGGTATGACTGTCCATAATGGAGTGGTTAATAAGTATGGAGACTAAGTAGGTCGGTGGGTCTGCTGCCATTTTGACATGTTCACCTGAAAGGCTATACGTAGCTAGACTGGTGGGTTTTAAGTTTTGGAGTTGTTTTTTAGTTGTTGAGGTAGGGACGTTTTAAGGTGATGGATGTTGTGAGGTCATTTAGCTGAGTGGGTATTGGGGGGAGTACAGCAGGCATTCTGTTTGGTAAGAGAGATGGTTTTAAACTCTGAGGCAATGTCATTGGAGTTATTATTAGTTGATGATATTGGTGTGCTTGTTTGACCAGGGTAGAGAGGAGTTTTCAGTGATGCCTTTAAGAGATTTGGGTTATGTTGTATTTCCTGGAGTTAGCATAGAAGTTTTTTGTCCGTTTTAATATGGGATTTAGTACTGTTTCAAAGATGTCTTAAATGCTGTCACTTGCTCTGGGATTTGTTTTTGGGACCATTGTTTCCAAGCTTTGTCCCTGATGTGCATAAGTTGTTTAGTCTCTTTTGCTGATTAAGGTGCTGAGTTAGATTTTAACCTTTTTCTTCTGACTGGAGCTAGTTCATTTAGTATGCACTCAAAATAAAGTCCCCTTGGCGAAAAATTGTATTGGACAACCACGAGTGTCAATAAAAAAAAAAAATAACTTCCAAAGAACAGAAAACATGGCTTCAGATAATACACAATGTTGTTCTTCAAACTCACATAAAAACAATAAATTTTAATGTACAACAGGGAAACCAGGTAAGCGCTTTCGCAAAACACAGTTAGTTTCATCAGACCAATGTATCATGTTAAAACAATTAACTTTAAATACAATCATCCCCAACCCAATTTTACCTGATGCATCTCAAACTGACCACCGAAAATAAATCTCAGTATTACACCTGTGTATCATAACTAAACATAGTATAATTTCAATACAAACATTTGTATAATATTTATAGAAAGAAAATATTTAAAACAAATAAAATATGTGTATTACAAGCTCAATGTATATACATTACCTTTTAAGTTTCCTTGCCTTAAGGGAAGGTTTAATAGGTACATGGTCATTCAATCCCACTCCCCGATGTACACTCAGTTTTAGAATCCATTGAGGTTCCACTTGTTCTGTCTTGTTAATGATATTTCCCATCCTTACTCCTTCATGTAAAACATCCAGTATCATGAACTTAAAACTCATGGTATGGACCTTGATCTATAATATGCTTGGCCAATGCACTATAGGTGAAAACCTTACTTGCACAATAAAGATGATCCCTAATATGCTCTCATAGGTGCCTATTGGTTTTGCCCACGTAAAACGATTTACACATTGTGCATTGAGCAAGGTACAGAAAATCCTTCGTATTACTATATGCTTTGACCTTCAACACATATCTGTTACCAGTTTCAGGATGAACAAAAAGAGTGAACACATCTATATAATTGCAAAAAGAGAAATTTTTACATTTTATAGTTCCAAATTCTTGGGAACTGTCTATTAATTGTCCCCTCCCCTTGGGATAACATAGCCTGTGTTTCGAGGATCTTTTATTCCTATGTCCAAACTTCGATCTAGTTCCTGCTAAACTGGTTATATCTTCATGTGTTGGAGGATGTGCCAGTACTTATTTATAATTCTCCTCAATTCCATGCCATGACTGGAATATGTTAAAGTGAAAATCATCTCTTGAGACTGCTTTCTTTTTATAGTTATATCCGATACTGGATTGGAGAAATATGGTTTTGCTGTTGTAGTCCTTAAATGTTTGGCCAAATCACATGCTGTTGTTATATCATGTTCTTTATATCTCTTACCCTTGAAATCCATGTTCAGCTGGGCAAAGTCCGTTACAAAATCTTCATTCCTATCAGCTAGCCTTGATGCTCTCATGGCTTGACCCCTAAGCACATTACGAAATACGTGCTTGGGATGTATGCTAGTTCGATGGACATAGGAAGGATGGTAACACTCCTTAATGTATCTGCTGGTATAAAATATCCCTTCTTGATCCTTAGTCACCCGTACATCTAGATAATCAATTTGGTGTCTCAAATGTGTTTCCATAAGGTTCTGCTACTGTTCAAGTAAGCTACAAAATCATACAACTGTGTTTCATCGCCCTACCACAGAAAGAGAAGGTCGCCTACAAAATGATGATAAAAATACAGATGTCCCTTATACACTACATGGTTCAACACAACTTCTTAATCCCATTCTGCCATGACTAAATTGGCGTACCTATTGGCACAAGACATGCCCATAGCTAGGCCAGATGTCTGCATACAATAGTTGTCTTCAAATACAAAAACATTGTATTCCAAAACCATTTCCAATAAGAAGCATATAAAATCAATATGTTTCAAAGGATAGGCATTCATGCGAAGCAGAAACCTGTTGACCATTGCTATCCCTTCCTGATTAGGAATAACTGTACATAACTGTGTAATGTCAAGTATGACCAAGTATGTAATAATCATTTTACTTTCTGGATCATTATGTAAACAAGCATAAAAATCCTATAAAAGCCATTTACTGTCACATAAAACTGGTGGATGTTTTTCAAGCACAGGTTTCAATTGCTTCTCAACACAGATTGATAGCAGCTCAGTAAGCCAACCGCTACCTGTCACTATCAGTCTAAATGGAGGGGTATTGGGATTTTTGTGAATTTTAGGCATGCCCTTTAGGCTAGGTACCAAGGGGTTTTCAGCTACAAAATATTGAAAGAGTTCTTCAGTTATGACACTAGTGTTCATGCATTCAGTCAAAGCACGTAACACCTCTTCCTGAATTCTCATTATAACATCTCTGTTAATCATTGTATATGTGCTTGCATCCTTTAACATCACACTAATGGTATTAAAATAGTAGGTCCTATCCATTACCACCACAGAGCCTCCCTTGTCTGTTGGCCTACTTTGGCTTGTAACTCAAATAGTACCCTTCTTTCTTCTGGGGTTAAATTCTCAGATCCTCTCCTCCTACTCCCATTACCCAAATAATGATAAATATCCTCAAAAAGATGAGTAAAGACCTCTAACGCAGGATGGCTCTGTCATGTTTATATGCTAGATTTCCTAAAAAAGCACACTTCAGTAGCAACACTTTCTAAATTAAACATAAGCTTAAGTTGTACATTTCTTATAAATAGTCTCAAGTCTAGTAAAACATCAGATAAATCTGCCCTCTGGGCAGAAGTAAAAGATAAGCCTTTATTCAAAATCTTCAGTTCAAGTTCTACCAATGCCGAGAAGAGCTGTTCCACTTTTAGTCCTGTCAATGTGTTTCCACATTTTTTTTTCCAAAGTATGAACGTTCCCTTCCTGGAAAGACTGCTTCCTTTTCCCTCCCGCTATTGTTCATCATACCGGTAGTCTACTCTCTCTTCATTTGAAACGGTAAAGGAAGCTGCAAAAAAAATGGATCATTGCTTAAGGTAGCTGTCTTAGTGTGTACTACACCTTCACGTTCCGCCCCTTTTCTACTTGCCAATTCAGCTTTTTCATGTATACTACCACTTTCCAGTGTGTTATAGATTAAATTATTACTATTCAGAGGTGGTAAATCTTTGGTGCCATCACAGGAGTTACTGTGTCAACTGAAAGTATATTTTCATTGCTAGTATTAGTAACAAGTGTAGATTCTGATGCTAATGACGTTTTCCTCAGCCATGTAAAAACACACCCACTTTCAAAGTCCTATGAAATATGGGCTTGGGGTGCATGCAAGCTCAATGGACATAGGTAGGATGATAACACTCCTTCCTGTATCTGCTGGTATCTGGTACAACAGTATGATGGTTCCCCCTCTCCTGTATAGATAGCAGATGCATACACAAATTAAAGTTCCCTTTCTATGGCTTCTGATCCTGCTAAATTGAGCAGAATAAATGCCTTTGTATGGTCATCTTTATCATAAAATGCAGCCTGTATGAAAATGTTGTACTCTTGCTCAAATACTCTCCAGTTCTCAGCAATATTATTGTCAAACACAAGTACAATGGATTTTCGAAATTCGTCTGCCATGCCCACAAAGTATGTGTTTGTACATACACTGAAATATGGCCCTTGTATTTATGTACGAGCAAACTTTTCTGTGAGCTTGTAATAACATTCAAATGCACAGTAAACTCTTTGAAATACTGTACTTTGGGAAATATGCTCTGTGGCTATATTCTGCAAAATAACTTTACTGTAATCCACAAGCCAGTATGCAGATCCAGAAGTACAGTTGAGAATGAGGAGATTAATGAACTCAGTTTAGTAAACTCAATTTATTAAAACAACACAAGGATTAAGTGCTTTCGTTACAAAAACTTCATCAAAATCAATGAAACATTCAAGACACCATCCTTAAATACCCCTCCCATTGAATCACTTGACTTCATTCAGAAACGCATTTAAATTCCTATCACATTTAAACAACCAGATGGTTAAAGTTACCTCTTGTTTAATTAAGAAACAAAAACATAATAAATGTTACACATTCCTGAGTTTCCTAAAAAATCTAAAAAGTCTAAAACATAGGGGGCTTCACACCACATAAGACCCAAGTCTTAGAACATTGGATATAGACAAACCCTCATTTAAAGTGGGGTGGGGGGGGTTGTGGCATTCAATCTAATCTGCCAACATTGTCTATTTGGATGCATTTGAAAATAAGTATGAAGCTCTAAGGTAAAGGAATATCATTGTATGACACAGTAGGAAAATAGCTTTCTTTGATGTCATATTATATATTCCATGACCGGAACGGGAATTGAAAATATTGTTTGAAATTTTAGGAAATTACAAGCAGTTGGCAGGATACAAAATGAATAAGAATATAACAAAGGCAATATTATTATACTATGCAGCCATATATGACATGGTACAAGAATCACTATTTATCTTTGCTCATGAAAAAATACAATATCTAGGAAGGTGGTTAAAAAGTAGCACAGAAAGCAGCAGAACAGATGTGGAAGGAAACTGTGCGAAAGACACTAGACAAGCTAAGACATTGGAAGTTATTAACCATGGATTCTATTATTAAGATGCAGGATGCAAAGATGGTTCTGGTCCCCCTGATATTATTTATATACTACTCAGGCTTGTTGTTATTCCCATTCCAAGTAAATATTGATAAAAATTAAAAAAAAGATGAAATAAGTTATCTGGAAGAATAAGTAAGAAAGAGTAAAATGGGAAAAGTTAGTTCTACCTATAGAGCAAGGAAGATTAGTACTGCCAGATCTGGAAGAATACATAAAGCTACATGAGTAAATGGCAAAATGTTTTGATAAGGCAGTAAGAAATGGCTCCTAAGGAGGACAGAGTGATATGTGACTTGAATACTAAAAGGAATGCAAATACTTCAGTACACTAGTACCTCAGACAGAATGTACATCAACCATTACAACATGCATTTTTTAGGGATTGGAAAAATATAATTTTACTGATAAGGGGAGGGAACCTTTACAATGAAAAACTAGAAGATTTTAACATAATCACAGTATTTAAAGAAGGAACTCGGGAGCAAAAATTTGGGGAAAATTGTTAAGGGGGAAGTGGTAGACAGGAATGAAGCAAAATAACAGTTTCACATGCACACTGGAGACTATTTAAGGTATATAGACCTCGTAAAGAAATGCAAGGAGTTGACATAAACCCAGGAAAATAAAAAAGAACAAAAGTCCACAAACAGCAACCTACTTTTAGGAAGCTAGATGAGATACAGCACTCAGGCGAATACGAATAAGGTTGGACTTAAAACAGTGCCAAGCAGAGAAAATTAGAGCTGATTGGTGTCAAATGTTAAACAAACAAATTCTAAAACAGGAATGGAGAGAGATGTGTATAAACCCTAGATATGTAACAATATCCATAAGTTTCCAAATATTTATTTGCATGGAAGTGCTTGCATAAATATTTCTACACACCTGCTAGACTGATTCATATATTCCCATGGTTCCACTGCATTTTAACGGATGTATATTTGTCCAACAAATGCAGGGGTGTGATTTAATGTTAGTGGCATGGATGGCAGAAGGGTGGATATGTCAATGGTATGGGATATTGATACAGGTAAATGGGGTTGGGGATGACAGCGTGTGTGTGTGTGTGTGTGTGTGTGTGTGTGTGTGTGTGTATGTGAATTAGGATTAGGGTGGTGGATGAGTGAAGGATGGGTGTTGTGTGCGAGTTTATGTATTTTAGGGTAAGGGTTAGGTTAGGGGATAGACAGTGTTTATGTGTGTTTGTAAATGTTTGCGTGTCTTGAGTCTGTCTTGTGTAGTGGCAGTGTTATGGGAAAGTTTTTAATAACATTAAGGTGTAGAGTTAGGGTTGGGGAAGGGGCAGTTTTAGGGTTAGCACCCATTATTAAGTGGCGTAAGGGGAGGAGCTCACTGACGCAGCCTGCCTCCTTGAAAGGTAGACACTCTGTATGTACACCTCTGAAATTTGACTGCGATGAAAGCAAAGGAAACAATGGCCATAATGATGTGTATTGACTTCTTGTTGTTGTTGTCAAGGCAAATATACTGCCACTTCCTAACAAGCCATATTAGTGAACATTTAACAATGATCATTTAATTGTCTTTTTCTTTCCCACACAGCCTGCCTCCACCTGAAGTAGGTCTTGTTTACACGTACTTCTGAAGACTGATGAAAGTAAAATAACGGTAGTACACATCACTATGAACATTAGCATATGAGTGAAATTTCTTGGTACCTTTTCTTTTCTTTGTTAATTTAGCTTATCTTTATTTGTGTATATTTGAGTTTATTGGAGTATGTGATCGGGAAGTTTACTCCAAAATTGTGTATAGTAGGAGCATTTGCTCTGGTTATTAACTATTACCTTATGTTTTCTCCCACATCCCAAAGACATGCTGTAGGTGGATTGGACAATCTAAATTGGCCCTAGGCTTGAGTGTGTGCATGTGTGTGCCTTCTGTGGAAGGTTGGGCGCCGGGCTGGCAACTCGACACCGTAAAACTCCACTGCCAATCATGAGCAGACAGGTGATCCTCTGTGGCGACCCCTAACCGGGAAAAGACGAAAGAAGAATTAACTATTAACTTACAAGTCGTTATTTATTTAATCACCATTTTTTTTTAAAACCATCCCATGATGTATTTGATCTCTCAAGCCAGTTTTGTGTGATGTATAGCCTCTTCAATGAGAAAAGGGCAACTAAGATACGTATTTTCTGTTTAGTCAGTCTCAAAGGAGGAATGGGTAAAATGGCAAATTCCAAGGACACAGTAGCCTTTTCATACCCCATCTTTTCTAGTCTGACCTTTAACCAACACCACAACTTATCTGAATATTTATAGCTCCAAAACATATGCAAAATGTTAGCTCTTTGTGCTTCATAGTGTAAATAGGTTGGTGAAGTTGAAGAGTAGTTTTTGTTAAGTTTTACAGGAGTTAAATACGCATTATTTACTATCATGAATTGGGTATATGTAAGTTTTTTTAAAGGGAGTCATTTTAAGGATAGTCGAATTGATTGGGTTTTTTGATTATTTTGAATTGTAGATTGTAGTTTGGATCAGTAGTTTGAATATAGAATATTATCCTGTTATTTTATAGTTAGGAGTAATTTATATGTATTTGTTAACATTTTTTTAGTGTGAACATATTCCACAACACCTTACAGAGATTTATGTTGCCATTAATCTTTGGATCCTCTAAGAGGGTTAAAGTCATTTCTTTGATATGTCTTAATGTAACTAAGTAGCTTTTAGGAAGGTTTAGGGCATTTCTCAATTCAATTATTGAAAGTTTTTTATAATTATAAATGTCTAGTATCTTCATTTCTTTAATTAAGGAATAATTATGTAAGTTTAACATAGACTTGTTTAATTTAAGATTTGGGTTAAGGTGAATTGGTTGTAAAATTTTAAAAGAACTTGTTAGATTTAATGATTCAATTATTTTTTTGCAAAATAGTTATCATATTTTTAGACATTTATTTTGATTTTACCAATGTTTTCTTTATTGAGGAAGGGTAGAACTTTAGGGTTATTTTTGGAACTAATTATTAGATTATAACCATGCTTTTACCCAAATAGGGCACCATTTTATTTTTATTGGACAATAATCAAAAATAACTATAATTCTGCTAGTGTTTATTATAGCCTAATAGAGCTTAAAGTCCAGGAGACCCAAGCTGCCAATCTTTTTGGGATAAATCAGTTTTTGGTAGCTAATACGAATCCATTTAGGCTCCCATAAGAATTTAGAGAGATATGCATTTACAATTTTGAAGAATTTATTAGGTATTATTATATTAGTTGCATTAAATTGGAACAGCAGTCTTGGTAATACATTAATTTTAATAATAGCCACATTGGACAATAAGGGGAATTTTAATTTCTTCCATCTGAGAATGTCTTGTTCAGTCTTTATCCAAAGGTTCATTAAATTATTGTGACAGAACTTATCTGGGTCATGGCAGAAAGATATACCCAAATATTTCAATTTATTATTTAGTTTAATCTCAGTTTCTTGAAAGTAATTGATTAAGTTATAATTTGGATTTAAAGGAAAAATAGATGATTTGTTCAAATTAAATTTGTAATTAAATAATTTTGAAAATGTTTCAGTGGCGTGCTGAATTTTTGGTAGATCCGTATTTGGTAAAGTAAAATAAAGTAACACAAAATAAGAATGGAGTATAACAAACCCGCCAAACACTTAGCCGTAACCTTCACCAACTGATAAGAAGCCAGTATACGTAACGGAATGAATAAAAAGTTGGTGTCAGCTCCTAAATCACTTCAACTTGGTTTAAAGTACATGAAACAGGAATAAAAGACAATGTCAAATGTTATTACCTTTCTTGTATGCAAGCACAGTCTTTTCAGACCAAAACTAGATGTGGAATGCTCGCCCGTCACTCCGCCACAAAACACAAGGAGCAAATGCAAACAGCAAACCAAAACAAGGAAATTGCGTTGTCGGTAGTCATCACAGGTCTATTCAGACCAGAACTAGGTGTAGAATACTTGCCCGTCACTCCGCCACAAAACACACGGAGCAAATGCAAACAGCAAGCCAAAACAAGCAAACTGCGTTGTCGGTAGTCAGCACAGGTCTGTTCAGACCGTATTAAACGATAAAACAGGGTTGTTGGTAAACGAACCAGAAAAAGTCACGACCAAAAGAAACCATTGGTTTGAAAAAGCACTTGTTGCGAAAGCGCTTACCATCGTTGTTTGTGGATCCAATAAATCTATTGTGTTTTATTGTTTGTGGATCCAATAAATCTATTGTGTTTTATCAGAACGTTTGATGTTCCTTGAACTTCATTCTACTACAGAGACGTGCATATTTTATGTTATATGATTACTGAACTGTGCTTTTTATTCACTTCTGGTCTGAATAGACCTGGGCTAATCTTTTGGTCGTGACTTTTTCTGGTTCGTTTACCAACAACTTGTGGCGGAGTGATGGGCGAGTATTCTACACCTAGTTCTGGTCTGAATAGACCTGTGCTGACTACCGACAACGCAATTTCCTTGTTTTGGTTTGCTGTTTGCATTTGCTCCGTGTGTTTTGTGGCGGAGTGACGGGCGAGCATTCCACATCTAGTTTTGGTCTGAAAAGACTGTGCTTGCATACAAGAAAGGTAATAACATTTGACATTGTCTTTTATTCCTGTTTCATGTACTTTAAACCAAGTTGAAGTGATTTAGGAGCTGACACCAACTTTTTATTCATTTCGTAAAGTAAAATAAAGGTTTAATTCATCAGCAAAAGATGTTAATGTAAGCTTTATATTATTTATTATAAGGATGTAGTGAAAAGTTCTTTGGGTTATAAGAAGAAAGGGCAATGTATATATAAATATATATATATATATATATATATATCTATATATATCTATATATATACGTGTATGTGTATATATATATATATATATATATATATATATACACATATATGTGTCTATAATGTATAATATATTAAATAATTATGGGGACAATGGGCACCCTTGTCTTGTTCTGTTAATAATTTTTATTGGAGACGAAGCAGTCATATGTAAAGTTGTGTGTGCGTTTGCGTATCGAGTTTTTATTAAATTTTTAAAAGCTTATGATACTTCAAAATTTGGCATTATTGAAGAAAGAAACTTTAAATTGAGTCTGTCAAAGGCTTTAGAAGCATCTAGAGCAAGTTCAAGTACTGAATTGTTATTTTTGTTTTGATACTAAAATCAGTGTATGCATAGTTATTGTGTGGTCAGAGGTGTATCTGTCCTGAAGAAAACTGAGTTAGGTGAGATTATACTTGATAATAATGGTTTCAATGTGTTTGCCAATAGTGAAGGAAATATTTTAATATCTAAGTTGGGAAATCAGTCTATAATTTATTGGGTTTTTAGTGTCAGTATTTTTCTTGGTGATAAATATTGATCTGATTTTGTCAGTTTTCATTCCGTCCTCAACTAATGGGTTTGATCCAAACCCTCGGTTCTGACTAAGCAGTTGTATAAGCTCATGGCAACATTGAACTCTAGAGCTTCTCCCTTACCCAGAATGCAGCAGCCTCACTACCTCAGCTCTCATTTGCCACTTCCAGCGAAAAGACATTGTCCATTGTTCTGTTGAGTCTTGGGTGATAAGTAGCTTTTAAGAACTTATTTTTTTTTGTCTTCAATTACTTATAACCTATTTTAGCGAAAGGTTTTTTGTTTACTGGTTAGTCTTTCTCCATTACCCTTCCAGCAAATTTCTCTTTTCTTTCCTTTTTATTGTTTGTATTATTTCTGGTTAAAGAAAAAAAAGATTTTCTCTGTTAAAAGTTGTAATTTTGTTTGTATTGCTGCTGCTGTTGTGGTTGTGCTTTGTGTGACGCCCGTGCTCTGGCCCATCAATCAAGGAGCCTCAATCCTTATCACTAACACCATATATGAGGAAAGGATAACAAATACACACAGTAAAGTGCAATTTCCCTTAAGAGCACACAGAGATCACAGTCAGTCCGGGGCTGGTCGCTCCCTTGCTCCCCAGGTCCCCAATAAGATTCCCCACTGGCACAGCTATAGGGTCTAGATCTCAGCCTAGTGGGCAAGCTAAAATCTCCAGCACCCTCTCTGTCCAATTAGTGCTTCGTGTCCCTGCCCAAGTAGTTGACACACACACACTTTGAGATAAGAGGTTATACAACCACACAGACACTTCTGGGGAAAGCTGGCACAGGTTCTCCAGCTGTGCCAATTTTACCCAGACTATACGGTAGTACCAGCTTAACCACCCACTAATAATTATCAGCTACTCAAAGGCCCTTAAAAGAGTGTCCATGTATTACTGTGCCATATTATTATCCAATTGGTAGTATAGCCAAGGCTAAAGCTATCGGAGTGGCTTTGTATAATTTTACCAAAGGCATACAAGTACTCTAAAGAGCTTAAATTATCTCTACACAAATCAGCCACAGTTAAAAGGTTTTAAAATATTTAATGATAAATAATTAAAATCACAAGACAATACTTTCTACTATACAGTCAGTGCTAGTCAGGAGAGTTCTGAGATCACACAGAAATACTTAAACTAAATCAGTAGTACAGTTCTGACATCACAGAAAACCACGTAGTCTAAACCTTCTAATTCCTAGCTATTGCTACAAGAAAACACACTTCTAAAATAACTTACTTATAGAGCAAGGCAGAGTGCTGTGAGTTGGATAGTCAAGGCAATATGCTTAATAATCTCTGATTCTCACTGTTTAAATTGAAACTGCAGTTCTGCTAAAAATTATATCATCTTTTACACTTTCCTGGTGTTTCCAGGCTGACAGAAACTGCATTTACATTCTTTTACACTTAGAGCAATAAAGGACATTCCACATGTAAATTCTCGTCATTAACTTTAGCCTTAAAACAATAGGCTGGAAGCCTTCATCTAGCCGGACTGGAGCTGACTTTTAAACATCAAAGGCAGTGATGAAATCATTTTAATTTCAAAGCACCGACAAGAAATGCTTGACTTAGCTTTCTTTACAGCAGAGGGCAATGTTGCCACATTGTTTTAAGTTCAACATTTCACAGTATTTACAAATGATAGAATTATGTACCAAATTTTATTTGACTTTGCTGGCAGCCTTCACCCATCTCTACCTCTTCACACTTTGCCTTTTGCTTTGGTGGTGGCTGATAAGGAAAAGAACCCGGCTAGGTTCAATAAATGTGGGAAATGCCGTCAGAAGATCCCTATATCTGACTAGTACACTTTTTCTTGGTTAGGTTCTCTCCACCTCCAGGAGAATAGTCCGATCTGCCACACTTTCAACCCTAGAGCATTGACAGATGGCAGGAACAAACTTATTCTAAAGGGACTTTTGCCTTCATCCTTTGACTAAGCTATATCTGGGCCTTCCAAAGAAAAACCTAAAAAGATCACTCTTACTTCTCCGAGCACCTCTTCTGTTTTATCCAGGTCCTTGGAAAAATCAGTCAAAAGAGCTTCTTCTGATCCTACAGTTCTTTCAGATCATACAACAAAGAAACAAAAATGATCAGATCCAGTCCTTTCTTCAGACTTGTCCAAATACAAGGTGTTGGAATTGATGGCTTCTTCAGATCCAATATCTCTGATAAGTAAAGATTTGTCGGATCTGAAGACCTCAGATCAGATATCCACTTTACAGATTCTGCCTAGAATGAGGTACTCTCCTTCGGTGGACCTGGTTCCATGTAGAGTGCCTTCCCCCTTTTTAGAAAGACCAGAGTCTCCATCAGCTCTGTCTACCCATTCATCCAGCATCCCTTCGAAGAAATCTGTATAGCTGGACGCTTATGGTACCGGCCTGTCTACTACCTGGGTGGCCCCACCCACTGCTGAGCTCCTGGAGTTGGTCTCGCTGTGGGCATGGAAGGAACCTGACTCCACTGAGGCCATTTCTAAGAAGCCAGATAAGATTATGACCCTCCAGAGTCTAAACAGCTTTGATCAGAAGGTCCTCCTGTTGATGCCATGGTTGTGGTGGCAGCCACTGGAAAGGAACTTGCTGACGAAAGTACCTCTGTCCATCTTCCTGACAAGGAATTGTGGGCGATGGATAAATTTGGGAAGTGTATCTGTGCTTCAGCAGACTTTGCCTTAAGGTCTTTGAGCTGCTTGGCACATTTTACTAGACTTCAGAGGGATCTGATCAAAGAACTTTATGGTACCTTAAAAGAAACTGTGTTTGAAGAGGTGAAAGATTCTGTCGCTTCTTAGCTGGCATCCCTACAATCGATTTCCAACTCATCCATGAGGTTTATTTCTAATGTGGCAGAAGGAATCTCAAGGGCAGTGGATTCAGGTGTAGCCATTAGGAGACATGACTGGATGTGTGTTTGTGTGATTTTGTGGAGCTTGATAAGTCTATGTTCATCAGTGCTTTCTTTGATGGCACCTCTCTTTTTGGCCCCAAAGTAAAAGATGCATTGTGCAGGTGTGAGAAGGATGGAAAGACCCTTTCTGCCCCAGGCATTTTTTCCACTCCCTAAAGATCCTTTTCAAGCAATCTTTGAGGTGGTGGAAAGATGTGGTTCAGAAAATCATAAGGATCTTTCCAGGATACACATGTAAGGTCTTCTGCTAGAGGCAGAGGGGGGAATTCAAATGGTAGACGCCACCCTCGTGGCAGAGGAACACTGCAACTTCAGGGGTCCAGAGAATCTTTCTTTGGCAAACCTTTCCAACTCTCATGAATGGAGGCCTGATAGCCCCCCCCCCGGAGGTAATCGGGGGGGGGGGTCATTTGTCCCTGCACCGGCGAACCTGGCTAGAAATAACAAAAGATACTTGGGTGCAGAGGATTGTATCCAGAGGGTATATAATTCCCTTCTCCCTTTGTCTTCTAAATTCCAGGAAAATCCCCGATGTTCCACCCAGTCAGAGGGAACAAGCAGCCATTCAAATATAAAAAGTTGCTAAACAAAAGAGTCATCCAATGGGTCCCCCCAGACCAGGTAGGATCTGGAACTAACTTGAGATTCTTTTTAATGCCAAAGAAAACAAGGGACTTTAGAACAATTCTGGATCTCAGTAGTCTGAACAACTTTGTACTGAAGACAAAGTTCCAGATGGTCATGGTTCATTTGATTCTTACATTTCTGGAAAACGATGACTGTATGTGCTCAATAGATCCCTAGGATGCATACTGTCACATAAAAATGAGCAGACAATCCAGGAAATTGTTACATTTCTGGCTAGGAGCCAGTCATTATCAGTTCAGAGCACTGCCCTTTGATCTCACCATAGCATCCAGGGTGTTCACCAAATGTATGGCAGTGGTAGCATCTCACTTGAGACTGCATGGATTCTAGGCATTTCCTTACTTAGATGACTGGCTAATCTCTGCTGTGACCAGGCATCAACTCATCAGGTCAAGAGAAAAAGTAATCCAGATTTGTGTGCTGTTAGGCACAACCAAAGTTTTCTAAAAGTCACATCTTCAACCATCTCAAACATTAGAGTTCATAGGGGTGCTACTTGACACAAGGTCAACAGTAGCTTATCTTCCCCTTTCCAGAGTTCAAACTTTAACATTGCAAGTCAACAAGATACTTTACAGTAGTACAGTCCCCGCCAGTCCTACACGGACTAGGATCAATGGAGTTAGTGATGCCCCTTGCTCTGCTGGCTAGATTTCACATGAAGATTCTTCAGTGGATGCTGGCATCCCAATGGTTGATACTTCAGCTACCTCTATCCACCCCAGTACGAATCACCAACTTGTGCAAAAAAGTCTGACATGGTGGACCCTGTTGGAAGAACTGCTACAAGGCTGTATATTTGTCCCTTCTCAGCCAAAGGCCATAGTGACCACAGATGCTGGGGGCATTACGTAGGAAAAATAGTGCAAGGCATGTCGTTCTCGAAAGAGGCCAATTTGCATATCAAGTGTTCTGGAATAGAGAGCAGTGCTTTTAGCTTTGCAAGCCTTTCAGGATGCTCTCCCATCAGGAACAGACAATATGTCATTGGTTTGGTACAACAACAAACGAGGAGGAACCAGATCATACCCCCTATGTTGAGAAGCACTATGAGTGTGGCAATGGGCAATCTCTTCCATTCGCTTTCTCTTAGGAATGCACATTCTGGGCAAGACCAAAGTGCTAGCAGACAAACTGAGCAGGTGCATTCTGTTACCTCACAAATGGTCCCTCAACCAGAAAGTAGCGGACATGATTTTCTGCAAGTGGGGCCAGTCTTGCTGCAGTCTCTTTGCATCTCCCCTAAACAATAAGTGCAACAACTACTTTGCCCTCATTCCCCTTACAGAGGGAGTCACCGAAGGATGCTGTTCTGCACTATTGCCCCTCCCCCCCACTGGTTACTCTATGCTTATCCACCAATCCCTCTGATATCAAAATTCCTTCAGAGAGCTGCCAGGTTGAAAATCAAGGTAATTCTCATTACTCCCTTTTGGCCTCGACAAACTTGATTCCCCATCATGTGGCCTCATTTGATTCATCAGCCTTGGATTTTGATCCAGTTCCAGAACTTCTCCCTCATGCAACAGAAATGGTTCACCCAGATCTTCCAAAGCTCAAGCTGATAGCTTGGTTTATCCATTTCCAGTAATAGCCAGACAACCTATGCTCTCTTCGCCAATTCGCCAGATTCTATTATCTTCACTCAAACCATCTGTAAGGAAAACGTATGCCAGTAAATGGAAAAGATGTTTGCATTGGGCACTTCAAAATTATGTGGATACATTTTCTGCACTGATTGACATTATCCTGGAGTTTTTGTCATTGCTTTTTGATCAAGGGGACAGTTCTTCCACAGTAAAGGTTCAATTAGCAGCAATTTCCAATTTCCACGTTGGTCGTGATGGCTCTTCCCGTACTCCACGTAAACTTTGTAAGACCTTTCTATATGGAACACTTCTGTTGAGACTTCCAGGGTAAGGATCCTACTCTACCGTGGGACTTAACTCTGCTACTGCAAGCTTTGGTTCTTCCACCCTTTGAACCTGCAAATACTTGCGATCTCAAATTTCTCTCTTGGAAGACTTTATTTTTGGTGGCCATTACTTTGGTCAGATGAATTTCAGAAATTCAGGCTTTGTCAGTGAAACCTCCATACCTAATTTTTCATAAAGATAGAGTTGCATTATGAACTAATGCATCTTTTTTCCCCCAAAGTTGTATCAGAATCCAACATTAACCAGTCTATCAATCTACCGGTTTTCTTCCCAAATTATACAAACAAAGGCATTTGTTGCATTCACTAGATGTGCATAGGCAGTTGCATTTCTACATACACAGAACAAAGGACTTCAGAAAGTCATATCAGTATCGGAAAAGAAATTCCAAGCTAATGTCTAGAGTTTCCCTAGCCAAATGGCTCACTAATTGCATTTATTTCATTTATGATAAATTGAATTTGCCTTTAACTAAGCAGTTGCATGCTGATTCTGCAAGATCAATAGCAGTTTCCTCAGCAGTTGCATGCTCATTCTAGATGATCAATAGCAGCTCCCCTCAGCCTTTCATTCAAGAGCCTCCATGGATGATATTTGTGCAGCAGCAACATGGGCTTCACCTCGCACCTTCATCTTTCATTATAAGCTAGACTTAGTTTCTAGAAGTAGGGCATCATTTGGCTCAATTGTGCTTAGCAATATCCTTCCTTGATGCTACCCTGAGATTATAGTAGCTGGGGACTCTGTCCATCAGTCGAAGACAGAATGAAAATTGACATCAGATAAAGAAGTTATGCACTTACCATAACGTTCCATCTGTGCTGTCCATTTTCATTCCTCCTCAACTCCCCATCCACCAACTCCCATCCAATGTTGTCTGAAGAGCAGGTGGATAGAGCCAGTCTTGGAATCTTCCCCTTGCCTTTTATGAGTCCAGATATAGCTTTGTGCTTAAAATGTTTTTCTATACGAGTAAAGTGTTAGTCTTGCTATAATCTGCAAACAAGATCTGAGGTAATGGGGGTGGTACTTTCTGCGTAAGGAAGAAGCTCAAGGATTCAAGGTTGGCACAAGCTTTTACAATGACCGAGTCAGATCTGAGGGTTTGGAGCTGAACCCATTAGTCGAGGAGGAATGAAAATGGACAACACAGATGGAACATTATGGTAAGCACATAACTTCATTTTTTAGAATTGTTTAGATATAGGTCTGTTATCCCATTTTTTTTAATGCAATTGAATAGACGTAATAGAATTTTTGAGATTTTCTGACTAAAAGTTTTATAAAAGACTGCTGTATAGCCATCCGGTCTAGTGACTTTGCCCAGCTTAAGTTTGTTTATTATGTATAAGATTTCTTGTAAGGTGAAAAGTGCTCTTAGGAGGTTCTGCTGGTTAAATTTAGGAAAAGCTAACTGATTTAAAAATTGATCTTTTTCTTGTAGTGTAAAGGAGTTTTGTTTACCATGTGTTTGAGACTAAATTTGTTCAAAGATTTGAGTAATTTCAATAGTTGAATTGTAGTTGTGTTTTAATATATGATTTCAGTTATTAATGGAGAAGCTTTATTAATATTTATCATTCTTGCTTTTATTTTTGATGAAACGTACGTCCATTCAGAATATCTAGATAGCATTTTCATTTAGTTGAATGATGCTCGTTTCATATATAATAGGTAAAGTTCTTTCTGGAGATCATTTTTTTTTCTATGTTTGAACTGTAGTTTCGATAAAGTTCTCTGATTTTTCCCTTCAATGTCTTTTCTTCTGATCTGTAGATTTTTTTATAGTGAGATGCTTTGTTAATCATTCATCAAGTACCTTGTTACTTGCCTTAACAGTATCTTCTTTCTGAAGTAGGATTAAGAGTCCATTTATAGCCTCTTCTATTGACATTTGATGTATTGGTCCAGTTAACAGTAAGTGTAATTCTAGAATGGTCCGAAAAGAATTGTGGTTCTATGTGGAAGTCAATATTGGATCTCCGAAATATTTCTGAAATCAAGAAGTACAACCTTGCCCAAGTTTTATAACAATGTGAGTAGAACATACATTTCTCTGCTTCATTTCTCTTCTGAAAATTGAAGGGGTTAAATACACTGAAATCCATTTTTAAGTCTGAGATTGGTATTGAAGCATGAATATTGTGTTTTACTTCTACTTGTCCTGTCAGACATAGGATTGTTAATTGCTTTCTAGTCTCCCCCTACAGTATAATAATTGGGGAACTGGTTTAGTGTTTTATAAATTGACATTATAAACTGATATTGTTTGGCACAACATGCATATAAATTCAGTAATAGTATAGGTTTATCGAAAAATGTATTTTTTTAGAGCTACATAACACCATCTCCCTTCTTCATGTGAGTTATATTGTAATATGTTATCCTTTAAAGATTTTTTGAGGATAATTGCTAGTTCCTGATTCGATTACAGCCCCAGTCCATTTTTTTTACTTCACTGTTGAGTCCATTGACTTGACATCATATGGGTCTCTTGAACAAATCTTATTTCAGCCTTTGATTTGAATGCTAAGTGAAAAATAAGCTTCATTTATTTTTCATTAGTATGCCTTTCACATTCCATGGATCAATTGTCTGCATTAACACTCCCATTAAAAGTGTAAAAGGGGATGGTGAAATAGTGTTTCTCAGATCATATGTTCCATTTTTATCACATAAATTCAAAGGCAAATAAAATAACACACTGCACTCAACTCTTCCTTCTATTATCCTGTGCCTAACCATGTTCCAGAAGTGCCAGGAAGAGAATAAATTAACAATGCATAAAGAACCATACAAGTACACAGCATCAAAATCTTGCAGCCACAAATGTTCATGAATTAACATTTTAACCCTGATATGTAATATAAAAAACATTTTTAAGCAGATTAAAACTAGCACAACTTCCCCATAACTCTGCGATACTAGTCATGTAGCTCCACTATAAAAAGTAAATTAGTAGTGTGTAAAAAGACAGCAAGAATATTTTGCAATCATTGCTTAAATTCGAACAGGTTAACTATATACAAGTAAACAAATCAATTTTAGTATAACAGTTCATCTTTAACCTGGTGGTTTTGTTATTTATATTATAAAATCAGTAAAGATATGTTATAAATGATAAAACAATTTGAAATTTGGAAGCAAGCATCAACTTACAAATAATAAAACAATTTTTAGTTTGAAAGCAAGCATCAACTTTAACACATTCTTTCTCTTAGAAAACAGCTGCTTTACATGAGAGCACTTTTGCTGGGACTGCCTTATGAAAATGGCAGGAAGTGCACCGTATAAACTCTGTCGAGTATAAACAAGACCCAGGAGACCTCACGACTGTTAATAATGTTAAATCAGCAGAGACAAAACTCCAGTACAAGACTCATTGCATTTATACCCTTATATTGTCCAAAATTACAATTATTTAGTTAACAAATCTTGGTTTCCACCTTTTCTAGTATGTCCACTGTTATTTGGATAGGGTCTTCCTATAATATTTTAGCAGTCAACCTTCATTCGGGCATTTTGTTAAAAGCATTTGTAAAGGCTTGTTTTGCTTCTTTAGGTGACTCGACAGAGTATTAATTCCTTTCTTCTGGAATACTAAGGTAGAAGGTTATCACATTTGGAATTTGATCCTTTTCTTGATCAAAAGTACATAAAATGGTGACAGTCTCTGTTGATCTTGGTTTAATTTGATATGGTAAATCCTGGGCAAAAGTAATTTTATTCCCATTCCATGTTAATGTTTTTTTTCTTTTTAACGCCAGGAATATATGGTTCTGTAAACTGTACAGGGGCTCAGTTAGAATGAGAATTGTACCTCAAGTGCAATATTAGGTGGAATAAGTAGTGTCAGCAGGCTCATAATATTTGAAAAGGCGCACTGGAGCGCCCTTTTCAGTCTGTTGTTAGAGCTGAAACAAACTGCAGTAAAAATGTGCATAGCAAGTAGATATTTTAAATATACACTACATTGGAAAATGCCTTAGAGACTGTATTTGCACAATTAGAGTGAAATAAATCTGCATGAATTGCACTCTGGCTGTCCTGGGTGTTTTACAGAGCACACAGGACTTGTAGAGAGTTAGGCTTTTCAACATAATTGGGTAGCAGCAGTTATAAAGACTGCTCAGATGCCGTACTGAATTGCTAATGTGATTATAAGTAACAATTCTGCCTATTCCTAGCTGTACATAGAGATTCTGCTTGTGAAATGTTCCACTTGTTATAACTAAAGTGTTGTCTTTACTCTTCATTCTATTTTCCGTGCTGTAACTTACAGCCTGGCTGTTTCCTAACTATCAAAACTGTGAGAATCCATTGGCAGCCCATCCTCAATACAAGTCCTGCTCTCCCATCAAAAGACTAAAGAAAAGGAAAATTGTAAGCATTAAAGTACTCAAGTTTAATTTTGATTTTTTTTCCTGTCAGCTAAAGGAAATATGTAACTTACTTTTAGCTGATACCCCCTGTGAGCACGCTACCTCGGAACGCCATTACTTCCTGCCTATCCACCCCATAGATATTTGATCTTCCTCTCTGAATACCTGACCCCTACCCCCAAACCTAGCTTTATCTACTGATTTGATTGTTCACACATTCTAGAAGTGCAGCTGTAACTGTTATCTTGCTATCTTGGAATCCCAACAAGAATATACTGTTAAAATAAAAACAATGAAAGCATAAAAGTGAAAACAAAGTGATTGTTTCTTTCAGCAGATTGTGAATCATTTCCCTTACCTCTAGTGCTGTAACTGAGACCTGAGTGTAGCTGTGCTCCGTTCGCTCTCGCTACGCTCAGGCTCACGTCGCTCCTCTCCCACCCCCATTCCCACTCACCCCCCATATCATTCCCTTTATACCTATCCACCCTAACCACACCCATCCACTTCCATCTTAATCCACACCCCTCCACTTCCTCTATTATACTCCCATTTCCCTAACTCCCTCCCCATCCACTCTTTCCTATCCAGTCTCACTTCCCTCACACAGGTTAATACCCATTCCTCCTTTCCTATTCAGTCTGCCTCCTCCACCTGTCATCATGTCATTCAAAATGCAAACCTTACTCCTGCTACCACTATTCCAGATCATTTACTCTCTCACCTCCTACCATTCACAAGTAGCCTCCCCCCATTTCTACCCCATTCATTTCACAATAAACTCTAATACAAAATTCCAACAACATCTCTCTATCTGTCCATACATCTCTCCCCTTACCACTCCACTTCCTAAAATAGAGTTATCGCCTTTCCTAACAACCTCCTCAGAAGAAAAAATCAAGTCCCCTCTACTCAAACAATTACTCCACTTTAAACTACTACTCTTGTCAGGGGACATTCATACCAACCCTGACCCCTATTTTTCTACCCAGATCAGTAATTCACACCCATCAAATCCTACCTATCTTTCACTCAATCTTTCACTCACAAGAAAACAGGTATCTTTCTGCTCCATGAATCTCAGGAGTATTGTCAACAAGGTTCATGAATTCCATGCCTGGTTAGCTAACTACACACCAGACATAGTCACCCTAACTGAAACTTGGTTGAAACCTCATAACCTTGACAGTAATCTTATCCCTCCTGGTTACAACATCCTTAGACTCAATAGGTAAAGGAAAAAGGGTGAAGGAGTATCCATTCTCTACTCCATCCACCTCACTCTCATGAGTCCTGATAATCCTACTCCTTCCTTCTCCACTGCTGAACTTCTACTGGCCAACTTTAAACTCAACAATTTCACCACCATTACCATAGTCGCAATCTATATCCCTCCCAGAGATAACATCACCATACTAGAAAACATTCTATCCCACCTCTCTCATACCATCCATAACGAATCCATCATACTGGGAGACATAAATATCGATTGGCTCTCACTCCAAGCTCCCAACTCAACCTCTTTTATTAACTTACATGGGTTTGATCAACTAATCACTACCCCTACTCATATCAATAAATCTCACCTCCCTAGCTCCCTCCTTGACTGGATTTTGGTCTCCTATCCCCAAAACTACCATAACCCCCAGACCCTCCCAAATGCCCTAAGTGACCACTGCCCTGTAACAGTCATTAGACATGCTCCTCACTCCACTAAGACCCACAAGTATATTGCCACCCATAAACTATCAACCTTCTGCCCTGACTCCTTCATAGACCAACTCTCAAGAATTAACTGGTTACATCTTACTACTCTCCCACTTGACGAAGCTGTCCATTCTTTTAATACTATCTTTCTTAACATCCTTAACTCCCTCGCCCCTCTCCACACAGTCAGAATTAAATCTAAAACAGATGCTTGGCTTACTAAAGCTACTTGTGCCCTTATGAAAAGCAGAGATAGGATATGTAAACTATGGAATAAAACCAGGACCCCCTCTCTTCTACAAACCTATAAAGAACTCAGAAACCAAGTCAAAAAACACATCCACAATGACAAAAAGAACTTCTACACTACCCCCCCCAATACCCTTAAATCAGACCCCAATAAATCAGGAACTCTAGCAGTCCTTACCCTCCTTACACTTACCCAAACAACACACCAGATGAAACAGCTACCATCTTCAACCATCATTTTATTGAATCTATAACCTCCTTAATTAACTCTCTCCCCAGTAGTAACAATGCCAACAAACCCTGTAACTCCTCTTCTCAACCCCCAAGATCTTTCTCCCTCAAAGCTGTACCAACAAACTATATAAACTTTTTACTCTCTAAACTTAAACCCTATTCCCCTTCAGTTGATAATCTACCCTCCTGTTTCCTACAGATTACAGCAGAACCCATAGCCTACCCAGTATCTATCTTAGTCAACTGCTCTATTACTGAATCCTGTGTCCCCACCATATGGAAAAATTTCTATACATTACCCATACACAAAGGAGGAAACTCCTCAGACATATCTAACTTCAGACCAATTGCCATACTGTCTCCCCTCTCTAAAATTTTAGAAAAATGTATTCACAATCAGGTTATGCACTACTTACTTCAGGAAAACCTACTTACACACACACAAAACACAGCTTTCGTCCCAAACACAGTACCACAATCACACTAATATCCTTCATAAATACTATATTTCTTGCTTGTGAAAACAATAATCTTGTCTATTGCCTGTTCCTGGACCTCTCCAAAGCCTTTGACTCTGTCTCCCATCCTCTTCTCCTAGCCAAACTAACTAACCTTAATTTCTCTTCTTCTACTATTTCCTGGATCTCAAGCTACCTCTCAAACTGCCAACAATCAGTCAAATGGTTCTCTGCTCAATCCCTTCTCCACTGTAGAAATGTGAGTCACCCAAGGATTTATCCTTGGGCCTCTACTCTTTAATATTTTCACTAATCTATTACACACCTCTTGCTCCCAGTCATCACTTGTACAATACCTTGATGACTCTACTGTCATCACCATTGCAGACAATCCAACAGACCTTCACTCTACTACACAAGCATCATTTAATACCATAGAGACATGGCTCAGTGACAAACAAATTAATTCTCAACCCAAAGAAAACTAAGCTCTTACTCTTTCTCCCTAAGAACTTCTCTAATGTCAAATCTACTTTAACCATTCAATCTAGCAATAACACAATAATCACTGCAGAACCTAGCACAAAACTGCTAGGAATCATAACAGATGATCAGCTTAAATGTGATGTCATAAACTGTATTAAAAAGACACCAGAAACTCGGACACCTTTACCGCAACAAGAAATTCTAAACCAGCAGGGCCTAAATAACTCTCTCTCATGCATTTCTTCTTCCTACTCTATTATACAGCTGTCATTTATTCACAAATCTGAACTCCACACTCACCAAACTAGAAACTACCTATAATAAGGTGGCCAGATTCCCTGCAAACCAAACCTATAAATCTCATCACTGCATATCTCTTAAGCAACTAGACTGGCTAGAATTTCCCCACCTCATCAAAATTCATCAACTACAACTTATTCACTCCATCCTATATTTGCCCCCTCCTGTCCTAGCCTTACTTCAGTTCTATCCAAATACTCTCCTGCTAGACTACTTTGCAGCTCAGACCAAGACCTGCTACAGATTTATAAACCTAAGACCAAAACAGATTGTATACTCTATAATTACAACCCTGCCACATCCTGGAACAAACTACCCCTAGAAATGAGGTCATTTAACCACCCTAAACAATTCAAAACTGCCACTCGTGAATACCTAAAGAAAAACTGGTCTTGCCACTGCATTCATCCCCCATGACCCTCTTTCTCCTTAGTATCCAACACCCCTCTCTCTTCTCTATCCGTCTTACCTACACCCTCCCACCACTTCCTTTCACACCCCTTCTTCCTTGTCTAGTCTTCCACCTGCACAGTTCTATCCAAATACTCTCCTGCTAGACTACTTTGCAGCTCAGACCAAGACCTGCTACAGATTTATAAACCTAAGACCAAAACAGATTGTATACTCTATAATTACAACCCTGCCACATCCTGGAACAAACTACCCCTAGAAATGAGGTCATTTAACCACCCTAAACAATTCAAAACTGCCACTCGTGAATACCTAAAGAAAAACTGGTCTTGCCACTGCATTCATCCCCCATGACCCTCTTTCTCCTTAGTATCCAACACCCCTCTCTCTTCTCTACCCGTCTTACCTACACCCTCCCACCACTTCCTTTCACACCCCTTCTTCCTTGTCTAGTCTTCCACCTGCACAGTTCTATCCAAATACTCTCCTGCTAGACTACTTTGCAGCTCAGACCAAGACCTGCTACAGATTTATAAACCTAAGACCAAAACAGATTGTATACTCTATAATTACAACCCTGCCACATCCTGGAACAAACTACCCCTAGAAATGAGGTCATTTAACCACCCTAAACAATTCAAAACTGCCACTCGTGAATACCTAAAGAAAAACTGGTCTTGCCACTGCATTCATCCCCCATGACCCTCTTTCTCCTTAGTATCCAACACCCCTCTCTCTTCTCTATCCGTCTTACCTACACCCTCCCACCACTTCCTTTCACACCCCTTCTTCCTTGTCTAGTCTTCCACCTGCACAGTTCTATCCAAATACTCTCCTGCTAGACTACTTTGCAGCTCAGACCAAGACCTGCTACAGATTTATAAACCTAAGACCAAAACAGATTGTATACTCTATAATTACAACCCTGCCACATCCTGGAACAAACTACCCCTAGAAATGAGGTCATTTAACCACCCTAAACAATTCAAAACTGCCACTCGTGAATACCTAAAGAAAAACTGGTCTTGCCACTGCATTCATCCCCCATGACCCTCTTTCTCCTTAGTATCCAACACCCCTCTCTCTTCTCTATCCGTCTTACCTACACCCTCCCACCACTTCCTTTCACACCCCTTCTTCCTTGTCTAGTCTTCCACCTGCACTGTCCTCTAACAGCTTCCTTTTATCTATTCTTTTCCAACCCCAACCTCCCTTCTCTCATCTTTCCTCTTCAGTATTTTTTTCTCCTATTTCACTCCATATTACTTAATGGTAATTTACTATAAAGACATATTACTCTGCTGAATTTTTAGACTATCCTTGTCACCTGTTACTGTCTCTCCTCTTTTATCTTTCACCAGTTCATACCATGTTTATTATCACAAACCCCTTCTATATACCTTTGATCGTATATTATAAGTTTATACTATGCTGGGTTATTGAGTCCATCCTAGATGTGCATTTCCTTTTCAAAATGTTTTGCCTCACAATAGTACTTTTTGGTTTCTCTACATCATTTCTCTGCCATTGCAAATATTGTATAGATGTTTTTGAAAATTTTTTGTGTACTCCTGAATGTATAATTCTTTTTGTGTATGTAACTGAAATGTATTTTTAAGTTTTTGTATCTGATGTATAATTTTATCTCACTGTGGAGCTTTTCTCCCTGGGTCTCTGCTTAAAATGAACCACTAGCTCAGCCAGACAAACCCGGTCAACAAATGTAAAATAAATAAAAATAAATAAAAACAGCTGTTAGAATTTTAAAAGCATCTTGGTAATTAAGGATTCTCATCTTTACTTGTGTCAGTTTCTCCTGTGTTTGTGCTGCTCTAATTGTAGGTGTGCTCTCTCAGTGGTAATCTGGTTAGATTCTGCCTGGTTAACTAGGAAACAGATGATAATTTGGTGTAAAACTTCAGTCAGGTTTGATTGTTAATACTTTTCGGATACCCCTCGTATCAAAATGTTATTTCTTCTATTTCTTGCTTCCAGATTTAGGATTTTTTATTGTAGTTCTTTTAATGGTTTTAGTATTGGATTGTGATGTTTCTTGTGTCTGACTGATGTTTATTTCATTTTCTAGTGTTTTACCTTCTTTTTTTCTAGTCTGTTTGCTATTCAGTTCATTGTGTTTAAAAAAGTCTGCAGTTGGTCTGATAATTGTTGAATCGTTGTTTGTAATGGTTGTGGTGGCATTTTGAAGCCTTCCAAGCCAGGAAAATGGTCCATTTTTGGTTTGTTTGTACCCTTTTGGCCTTTCGGTTGTCTGGTAGATGTTCTTTGTGTTTCACTGTTGCAATCATCACATTTGGGTTATCCTTGCCAGGGTAGCCCTTGGCCGGCCCAAATACCAGAGACTTAGTATTTCTGCTTCGGTTGCTTTCACTTAAGGACTGACATCAGGTCATAAGTAGTATAAAGTAAGGCAGCCGACGCTATTACATCAGTCTTTCTTGCCGTGTAGCTCGAAGCAGAAGCAGGTCACACAAGTGCCGGCCGGCCGCTACCTGAGTTTCCATTTCGATGAAGTTGAAGTCTTCTAAAGCTAAGTACCCTGTTGGGGATCCTTTTTTCTTGCACTAACCGATGTCGGAAAAAGTTAATAATGGTCTCACCTGTGGAAAGCAAATAACACACCAAGACTTCCACTCTTACTGCATCACTTGTATAGGCCCAGATCACGATGTCCCCTGTTGTATCTTTTGTGCTTTGTTCAACGCCAGAACTATCCATTGTCGGGCCCTTATTGCAGCCGGATATTTTCGTTTACAGTCTTTGAATTTCAATATGGCTTCAGTAAGCCATCCGACAGCAGATCTTCTGAAAAAACATAAAAATAAAGACAGAGACAGACCGCACAGGTCCAAACCTGCCGACGACGCTTCAGTTAAGCTAGTCTTCAGTTCAATGGTACTCAGTGAGGTGCTTTCACAGCCCCTGATGCCCGCTTCAGTTGATTCTCAGGCCACTACCGAGACCCTTTCGGAGTACAGTATGCCGCAAAACTCTTCTTCAACTAAGGATCCAGTGATCGTCTCTGCCGAGAATGGGTCCGGAGCCACTGAGCAGGCACCAGCTTCTGAGAAAATCCTTCGCACTACCACATCTCGACACAAATTGGCATCTTCTTTCACAACTACTGTTCTTTCAAAAACAACTGAATTTCTTAGGTCCAGGGTTTGAACCTCACCCAAGAAATTGACGGCCCACTCTCAGGCACCTAGTACCTTGCCTCAGTCTCAAATGCTTAAAATGATGGAAGACTTTATCATGCTGATCAGGGGAAGCCAAGCTACCCCCTCAAAAAGGAAAAGAGATCTGTCCCCTGTAGTTTTGTCTGATAAGAGTCAGATGAATCTGATGCATCTGTCTATGAAGACATGCAGCCCCTCTCCACTTATGAGGATTCTGATGCAGAAGACTCCATTCCTTCAGCCTCTTCCCCAGAGGATTTTTCCTTTGGGGAAACCCTGCATACTTTAAGGGAGCATTTCCAATGGGAGAGTCAGGACTACCCTCAATCTAAAAAGAGACTCAGGGAATTCCTAGATCTTTTGCAACACAGACCTTTGACCATCCCCCCAGTCCTGGATGTTATGGATGATATTTTCCTTGAATCCAGCTTGACTCCTGATGCTCTACCTCCTGCTCACAGAAAACCAGACGGGTACTATAGGGTCCCTGACTCACACAGATATCTTTTTTAAAAATCCAACAGTTGACCCTGAGGTAATTTCAAGGACCAAAAGGGATTAAAACAACCTCTGCTAAGAATTCCACCCCCTCAGACAGGGATTCCCAAACACTGGACAAATGGGGTAAAAAAGTATACACCTCGGCTACACTTGCTATCAAGGCAACTAAATTGTTAGTTCCATATGCTGAAATATCAGAAACATACCTTGGAACTCCTTAAAGAAAAAATGTCTTCCTTTCCTGCTTGGACAGAATCTAAAGATTTACAAGACTTAATGCATTCTGCAGGTCAAGTAACTAAACACACTTTGCACTGCAGTTTTGATGCCCTAGAAGCTTCTAGCAGTCACTAGATCTGTCATTAGAAGACATGCATGGCTTAAGGAACAACCCCTGCCAGACCATGTCAAATCTAAACTGTTGGATGCCCCCTTGCACAACGATAACTTATTTGGCACTAAGGCAGAAGAGGTCTTAAAAAAGATGGAAGAAAAAGCAAAATCTATGCAAACAGTTAGAGTTCTTACAGGTCCAGCCCCCTAGGTTCAGCAGGCATTTCCCCTCCAAGCACTGGTCCTTTCCTGCTCCGAGTAAACAGGCTCAGTGGAAGCAGACCCGCCAGAGAGCAGCACCAGGGAATGCAGAGATCAAAGCAGTGGACTACCTCCACTTCAAAACCAGGGAGTTCTAACCCCCCCCCCTTATGGTAGGAACTCGCAATGACTCACCTCCTCCCGACCTCCCCTCTGCACACCTTCACTTACCCATAGGAGGAAAACTCTCCTTTCACTCAAGCACCTGGTCCACCATTACCAAGGACCAATGGGTTCTGAACATTGTGTCTCAGGGTTAGAAATTCTCCTTCCACACCATTCCAACCCTAAAAGGGTTCCCAGATCTACCACCAAATCAGTGGGCAGAGGGTCAAAAGCAAATCCATTCCCTGCTCTCTATGAGGGCAGTAGAACACGTTCCTGAAGAACAGATTGGCCAAGGCTTCTACTCCAGACTTTTTCTGGTCCCCAGAAAAGAGGGCACCTGGTGCCCCATCCTCGAGCTATCCATTCTAAACACCTTCCTGGTGATCCCAAAATTCAAAATGCTCACCCTCCAGCACCTGTCACCCATGCTGTCCAAGGATGCTTGGCTAGCCACCCTAGATCTAAAAGAGGCCTACCTCCACATTCCTATCAGGGAATCATGCAGGAAATATCTCTGCTTCAGGGCAGGATCTCAACACTTTCAGTTCTCTGAACTTCCCTTTGCCTTATCTACTGCTCACAAAATGTCTGGCTCTGGCCATTGCCTTTTGCAGAAAAATAAATATTCACATTTACCCATACTTAGACGACTGCCTTTTGTAGGCAGACAGCCAAGAAAGGCTGCTCAAGCACCTGGCCTTTTTAAAGACCCTACTAACCTCCCTAGGGTACACAGTCAATGAAAAGAAATCCAAACAGGTGCCCACCCAAAGGATAATCGTCCTGGGAGCAAGTCTGGACACAGCATCCCAGATGGCATACCTTACACCAAAGAAACAAATTTTCCTGGAAGCCTACTTCTCTCAACTGACCACCAGGCCCCAGCTATCTGCAAGGAAGATCCTGCAAGCTCTGGGGTTCATGGCATCTTGTATACTACTCATTCCATATACCAGACTGCATATGAGGAAACTTCAGTGGTACCTAAAAAGCCTTTGGTGTCAAATCTCTCAAGACCTGGAAACTCTTCTAACTATAATTCCTTGCCTCTGAAAGGAATTTCATTGGTGGGAAACAGCATGCTCCCACAATAAGGGACTGCCCTTCTCCCCACCCCCTGCCGCCCAGGCCCTCACCACAGACGCATCAGACTACGCTTGGGCTGCACACCTGGACGCCAAGTGCATACAGGGCCAATGGAGCCCACAGCAAATCCCCTGCACATCAATCAAAAAGAGATGATGGTTGTGCAGCATGCCTTGATAGCTTTCAAACCCCTTCTCTCTCCAGGGGTTCTCCTGATAAAAACAGACAACAACACCACTGTGATGTGGTACATCAACAAGCAAGGAGGGACTCACTCATACCCTCTATGCAGGCTGGCCATGACCCTTTGGCTCTCAGTCTCTTACATGCAACTGCACCTCTTAGCACAATTCCTACAAGCCTCTCTCAACTCCCTGGCAGACCAGTTAAGTATAAACCTTCTGGACCTACACAAGTGGCAGCTCAACAGAAGTACCTTCACCCTAATACCTCAGAAATGGGGAACCCTGAATGTCGGCCTGTTTGCCTCCCACACCAACCATCAGCTAAGCAAATTCTGCACCAGGGAGCATCACTGCATTGCTTGGAAAGTGGATGCCCTGTCCTTCCCCTAGGTAAATCTCTCAGTCTATGCCTTTCCTCACCTTCCTGTCATCCCCAGGGTACTGCTCAAAATAAGGGAGGAAAAACCAAGGACCATTCTTATAGCTCTAGACTGGCCCCAACAACACTGGTACCCTATACTGCACAGCCTGTCCCCACTGCCTCCATGGCATCTTCCTCAGATTCCAAATCTCCTGACCCAGAGGGAAGGGGAATTCATGCATCCCCAATTGCAGACAATCAGTTTGGCAGCTTGTCTTATTCCCTAACCCCGAACCAATCTGCCATCCGCAATAACCAGGTTCTGGATGTCATCCATGGGGCCAGATGTCCTAGCACCAGAAAGCCTTATGCAAATAAATGGAAAAGGTTCTGCACCTGGTTCCAGGCTAAGGGGGTCAATATGGCACAGCCCTCCATCCCTCTCATCCTGGATTACTTAGCTGACCTACTACACAGGGGTCTCCCTTTATCCTCTATAAAAATTCATGCCTCTGCTATTTCTGCTCATTTTCCCACTGAGCAGCCCCTTTTCTCATACCCTTTGATCAAACAGTTCCTCAGAGAGGCTAGCAACTTGAACCCCTCCCCCCCAGAAGGGCACCAACATCAGCATGGGACCTTAACTTTGTCTTGAAAAAGCTCACCCTGCCTCCTTTCTAACCAGCTTCTTCTGCAGAGCTGAAATTTCTCTCCTGGAAGACAGCATTCCTTCTGGTCATCACTTCAGGCAGAAGAGTCTCTGAGGTGCAAGCACTCATGGATGTGGAACCCTTCATGATCTTCCATGCAGACAGGGTATCCCTCAGAACTAACCCATCCTTCATGCCCAAGGTGTGTTGTCCAGTGTGGCTCTCAACCAATCCATTCATTTGCCCACCTTCTTTCCTAATCCCCAGAACAAGGGAGAAAGGATTCTTCACTCTCTGGATGGGCATAGACAGCTCAGAGTCTATCTGGACAGGACTAAATCCTTCAGAAAGTCTGATCAATTGCTGGTTAGCTTTGCTACAGGGGCAGAAGGCAAAGCCATCTCCAAGCAAACCATTTCCAAATGGATAACACACTGCATCCATTTCTGCTGCAAATAGCGTGGAAAGCCTCTCCCCAAGGGGGGTCAGGACACACTGCACCTCTGCAGCTTTCACCTCTGCAGCTTTCCTCAGAGGAGTCCCCACCAGGGACATCCTGGAGGCTGCCACCTGGGCATCTGTTCACACTTTTACTAAGCATCACCACCTGCCTCTCTTGTCCAAATCCAGGGCAGGGTTTGCCTCTGCAGTCTTGTAGGGCATCCTAGCCAGCCCCTAGTTTCCTTGACTGCCTCCACCCATTTACTCAGCTTTTGGAATCTACCCAAATGTGATGACTGCAACAGTGAAACACGAAGAACGTAGTACAGTCGTGTACGTTTACCGTAAATGTAGATGTTTGAGTGTGTTCACTGTTGCAGTCCTGGTTTCCCTCCCTCCATCCCCCTTTCTTCTCTTTCTCCTTTTATTACCATTCTTCCTTGTTGTTCTCCTTTCCTTACAAGAGACATATTGGTATTTATTTTCCACTGGTGGGGTTCTTCCACCAGAACCTAGCCACCTACTTTGGAGGCTCCTGACAGGTTAGGGCAAGAAAAATTGATGTAATGGCATCGGCTGCCTTACTTTATACTACTGATGACCTGACGTCAGTCCTCAAGAGACAGCAACCAACACAGAAATACTAAGGCTCTGGTATTCGGGCTGGCCGAGGGCTACCTTGGCAGGGATAACCCAAATGTGATGACTGCAACAGTGAATACACTCGAACATCTATGGTAAGTGTACACAACTGTACTTTCTCAGTCGTTTACAAATAATTTCTAATTTCTTTTTCTGAAGTGGTTATTGCTGTAAATTTAGACGTAGATGCTATGTCCATGGTTTCTGTTTCATGTACCATCCTGTAGTTCCTTTTGAGAATGTATGGTTTCTCCTCTTTGCAGCCCGTTGTACTAGAGTTTCATCAGGAAAGTCATCTGCACTTCATAGGTTAAGTTTTTCATGTTTATTTATTTACCCCCCCCCCCCCATTTTTTGAAGCTTAGTGGTTATCGGATGGTTAAGCTAACCTTTAAAAGCATTTTGGAGCTTTGCTGACCATGTTTGCGCTGGTTTAATTGTCAAGAGCCATGCTCACACGGTGTTCATAGGTCATCCGCCATTTTCCTCTAATGTGTACACTTTTCTAAATTGTTTACAAAATTATATTAAGCCAGAATAAAACTTGTTTAGATCCTGTACTTTTCAAAAGCTTGTTACAAACATCACTTTGTTCATAATACTATTTATTTCAGCTGAGTAACATCTTTTTCTTCATTTATTTAACACTGTTTGCCATTAGCTCTTATTAATACTAATATAACTAAAAAGGAGGAAAATAATGCAACTGATAATATATCCTGAAGAGAAAAGGTTAAAAAATACAAAAATATGTTCCAGAAAGTACTGTTACTCAATACCAGATTAAGACCTAACCTACTATTCTTATACGGGCCAAGTTGATATAATTCCTTCATCTGTCTCTCCCATATCTTCTCAAGGTCATTAGATGTATTGATCAGCTTTAAACATCTTTTGGCTTTTCTAGTAGACTGTTATTTGAACCCCATCTAAATGTGATTGGCATTTCCTTCAAATTTGTCTAAGCCATTGGAGCCAGGTAAATCATCTTATTGCCCATTTAACTGGTTTATTTTACCAAAACCTCTTCTCCTCCTGACTAACCTTCATTAGCTCAATAATGCCTGAGACATTAGGGAGGTGTTGACTTTTTCCATTTATTTTTATCTCTTTTTTTGCTACAGCAGTAAAAACCAAATTACATTCTCTGCTCACAGCAGAATGTTTCCTCCTTCCACTAGCCCAGTGAAAAACACCTGTTTTGTCAGAGAGAGAGAGTCTTTCCTACTAGTTGAGAAATTAATTGTTCTGGGCCATTTCAGTATTGAGTAAGCTTCAGAAAACGTGATTCCACGTACCTCTTTCCCCTAATCTCTAGCATCCTGGATCAGAACATGGAATCATCTGCACCAATCTGCTGGGAGTCTAAAAATAATTATGCTGACACTTCTACCAGAACATTCTAACTATCCTCATCTTAATCACCACCCAGGGCAACAGTTTAACTTTTTCCCAAAAAGTTGCCTACATTTCCAAGTTTGTTGAGGCTTCCCAGTCTTGTATTTCCTTTTTCATGGCTTTGTCATGTAAGCCCATTAGCCATTTGTTAACTTACAAAAACAAGTTTTTTGCTCCCACTCTTGTCATATCTCACCTCAGTTATACAGTTTATGATTTCTGACCATTTCTCTTACCAGAAGCTTAGCAAAATTGGTTTGTTTAAGCCTTCTATCCAGTCCTTCAAATAATAACCTTAAACTATTGTCCACAGAAAACTGATTTGTGGCTTGTTCCCACTTAAGGATTTGCCATTGTATTAACAATTGTGGCCAGTATTTAAGTTCAGTGTTCAAATGCCTCCAGTACCAGCCAACCTGCTTTCTACTTTTTTTTCTCCTTAGCTGCCCCAATAAGTAGGATTCCCTGTTTCCATAATTTCCAAGGCTTTCTGCTAAATATCTTGCTTAATTCTGGTTTCAGGATTTTTAATAAGTCGGAATGGGGTCAAATCTTCTCACCTCTCCACAGTGCTTGTAATAAGTCCTTGCCAGCTATTTCTAGGTTGTTTTTCAGTAACATGTCTTTCCATCTGGCTTGATATTGGTGACTGTGACATTTCCTATAAAAGGATATTGTCAAAACTTTGATATATCTTGACAGTTCCAGAGCCGCCAACCTTCCCTTTTCCTTAAGCCTTATTACATTATTCCAAACTACTCTTGGGGAAGAGCCCCCCCCCCCCCCAAAAAAAAAAGTTGATCTATATGGCTCCCCTCTAGTGGGTGCCAGGAGGCCTGCCCCAGGAATATTTTAGAGAGAATGTGCCGATGCAAGACTTGTACCCTTGTTTAAAATTTTCCATCTTGAGACTAAGTTTGCCGTCTTTGTTAATATAACATCACATGAGAATTTTCAAGATTCTTCATATGTTTTACCAATCCATATTCCAATATATTTTATTTTGCTAAAACTCCACATTGCTGGGTATTGCTGTCTCAGGTCCTGGATATCCCACATGTAAATATTAAGGGCTTGTGATCTGTGTGGGTATTGGATCTGACCTTTGGTCCGACTCAGACTCTTGCACTCAACTTTTGGATCCAACTCTTGAGCTCCTCCCTCTACTCATAATGCCCTAATTAGCTAACAGTACCTCAGATTTCATTTGCCAACATCTTGCACAAACATGGATCCCTCTCTTAGCTTCACTGGATAGTGTTTTTTTTTTTTTTTTTTTTTTTGAAGTAGTGCAGTTTTTTGTGAGTATATATTTAGCTTTTATATTGTGTGCTACTTTTATCTCCTTCTTCTCCTATTTTTGTCTAATGCACCAGTTCTTTTCCGATCATGTCCCCTTATCATTTTTCCTCTATACCATGTGGTAGCCTATAACACACCATAGTTGGCACTTGTCTTTTCTAGCTTGCTTTTCTTAAAAAAAGTCAGGGCCTTTTTCTTTCCTTTTCTCTTTCATCTTGTTTTCTTTTAAGCTATGACTGAGAAACCAGCTGGTTTTTAAAAGTGCACTTCCTAAGGGCACACTATTCCCAACTGTGATGCCTACAGAGAGTGCATCTATTGTATAGGAATGGCATACCTTGATGCCACCTGTTCTGTTTATGCTGTTTAATTCTAGAGCACTGTCTGATAGGCATAATAAGTTAGTCCATAAGGGGTTGCTGCCTCCCTCTTCATTTTTGTCTTCTCCAAACAGTGCAGAGGAGGGGGTCTAGACCACAGATGACAAACTCATCAACCAGGCCCCCAGAAATCTTTCCAAGTCTGACGTGGATAGGATAATGAGGAAATTCCTCACAGCTCAGATTCCGATGGGGGTTATTCCGGCTCTATCTCTCATTGGATCCATGAGCCTTCCATTCACTTCTCATGTAATTATTTCTCCTTCTCTGATCCATCCCACAGTTTCAGAGTCATCTGCTCTGAGAGCCCCGAGAGTGTCGGTGTTGGATCTGAAGAAGGCTAGTTCTTTGTCTCCGACTGTCTTGCTGAGGTAGCGGAGAGGATTTTCTTGAGACCAAGAGATCAGATTACTCTTTCATCCTTGGATCCTACATCCCTTCCCCCTTCGAGTTTGAGCTGTGATCCTGTCAGATCTTCTCCACATGGACAGCTGGTACCATCTAACATGCAGAAAGCCCCACTGAGGAACTTACCCTGTCTTTGGTGTCTTTGGATACCTCTCCAGATCATCCCCAGGAGAGGTTTACCGAAAGAGAAGGTGCAAAAGGAGACACATAGATTCCCCTATGGAATCTCTCACAACAGATACTGACTTCAGGGAAGAGCAAGGGTCCCTTAGATCTCCACCAGATTATATCTCATTTGTAGACATCCTGGAAATTTGTAAGCAAAAAGGTGGATGGTCTTCAGATACTCCCTCCCCAGAGGAGTCAGTTTTTCTGGAAGCTTTTGGTTCCAGCCCTTCTACATCTTGGATGACTCCCCAGGCAGATTACCTTATTGATTTAATCTCTTGCCAGGCTTTGAAGAAACTGGACTCTGTCGAACCAATTCCTTGATGCCTAGACAAAGTCTTGGTACTGCTGAAAGGCAGACCCCATTGGAGCAAAGGACTACCTGTTGATGCTGTGGTTGTGGTGCCAGCCACAAAAAGGAGCTAATGAAGCAGAGCTCCTCTGCCAACCCACCCCCCCATAGAGAGTCCAGGGTGTTGGACAGGTTTAGAAAGCACATATTTACTTCAGCAACCTTTGCCTTGAGGTCCCTAAATTATTTAGTGTACTTCAGAAGACTACAGTGGGATTTGACCATGGAGTTCTACAAATCTTTCTTGGAGTCCATGTCTGTGGAGGACTGCAAAAGGTCCTCTTCACAGCTGGCCACTCTGTTATCCATCTCCAATGTGTGCATGAGTTTGATATCCCATACTGCAGAGGGTACTTCACAGTTGCTGGTTCAGGCATAGGCATTAGGAGACATGCCTGGATGCAGTTATGGAACTTTGGGAGCCTTTCAAGTCTTCTTTCATCAATGTCCCTTTTGATTGGAATGTCTTTGGCCCTTCTGTGAAAGAAACACTTTCCTGGAGTGAAGAGGACGGAAAGACCTGTCTGCCATAGAGATGCACTTTTCTACCCCTCAATGATACTTTTCCTGAAATCAAAGAGAAGGTAAGAAAATTTGGTTCCGTAAGTCCTAGGGACCTTTCCAGGATTCACACATGCGGACAGTTCCTCATGCAGAGGAGTCCCGCAAAACCAGGTTTTCAGAGATTATTTTTTCAGGTAGACCCTTTCAGCATTCCTGAAAGGTTTCCCAACTGCCCATCTCTGGAGGCAGTCGGTGGGGATGCACTGTATTTGCATCCATATGCCTGGGATTCTATAACAAAAGATTTTTGTGTGTGAAAAATATTATCCAGAGGTTATTTCATACCATTTTTCCAGATTCCCCCAAACAAAAGAAGAAAGCTTCCCAATGTCTCACCCAGCCAGACTGTTATATTTAACCTAAGTTGGCAGTGCAGCTCACATTCTTCTATCAAATCTGGTCCACCCATCTCACCCTCTCACTGCATGATCTAACCCCCCCCCCCAAAAAAAAAGGAAATAATCAGGATATTTAATAATGACCATATATTTATTGGTAGTATCTTGAGGTTGAAATCTTATATTATATGAAAATCTGAAGTTGATCTTTTTATTAGAATTTGATACTTTTTTTAATATATGGTATCTTGTGATTTGTCAGACAATGGTCATGTGACTTTTGTGGTGGGGTATTTAAAAGGGGGTTTTTAGACTGTTAATGGATTCTGATGAGTCTGTGTTGTGACAGACAAAAGCGCTTAATTCTCAGAACAGTATTTTTATTGTGTATTAAAGTTCAGAGTTTCTTTTGACCATGGCTGTTTATTTTGGTTTTGGCACACAGTAGTTGATCTATTTTGATGCCTCATGAGTGGTCTCTAAATCATTCAGTGGCGGAGAAGATTTTTCATCGTTGGAGCCATCCTTGCTATTATCTCTTGGCATTTTCCCACAACAAGTGCAACAGGTTCTTTTGCCCTAATATGCCATCAGGGGGAGATACCGAGAGATGCTCTCGTCCACATTTGGCCCTCCGATCTCTTTTATGCTTATCCCCGATACCTATGCTTTCAAAATTCTACAGAAACACTTTGGTTGAAGAGTTCATTTATCCTAATTGCCCCCTTTTGGCATTGCCAAGTATGGTTCCCCTTCCTTTGAATAATGGACCCTAGTCCAGACATTTTTTCATATCCCTTGGGGGTGAAGCATCACAATATTCCAGGTGTCAAGCTAACTGCTTGGTCGCTCCAATCCCATTGATAGCTAGACAGCCCAGGCTTTCCTGCTCAGTCTGACATATACTTCTATTTTCACAGAAGGATTCTACAAGGAAGATTTACAGGAGTAAATGGAAAAGATTTTCAATTTGGGCTTTTCAGAATGAAATTGACCTGTTCACTGCTCATATATCTTCGGTTCTGGAATTTTTAGCATTCATTTTTCAGGAAGGTGCTACAAAGTTCAATTAACAGCCGTGTCTAATTTTTATTCAGTTGAAAAAGCTACCTCTTTAACTTCTACCAAATTGTGCAAGGCTTTTCTAAAAGGCACCTTCTTACTTAGACCTCCAGTGAAAGATCCATCACCTCCTAGGGATTTAAGTTACTTCAAAGGTTGACAAAATAATCCTTTGAACCATCAACAAAATGTGATTTAAAATTCTTGCCTTGGAAAACAGCTTTCGTAGTCGCTATTACATCTGTGAGATGAAATTCTAAAGTATAGGCTCAAACTTCCAAATCCCCTTACATTGTTTTTGACAAAGATAGAGTAACTTTATGAACCAGCCCATCCTTCTTATCAAATGTAGCTTCTGAATGGAATGTCAATCAAACAATTTATTTGCCTGTTGTCTTCCCTAATTTTCAAATATGGGAGAGTGCATGCTGCATCTTTTAGATGTGCATAGACAACTACGTTTTTATCTGTACAGGACAAGAGATTTCAAGAAATCAGAACAGCTGTTTGTTTCTTTCTCATCAAACAGACTGGGATCACCAGTTTCTAAAGTTACCTTTGCCAAATTGATTACTGATTGCACTTCTTTTGTATATACTTAACAAGGCCTCTCCCTATCAAAGCCTCCTAAAGCACATTCTATTAGATCCATGGCAACATCTTCTGCCTTCTGGTCTAGAGCTTCCATTGATGACATTTGTACAGCAGCTACTAAGTCTAATGCTCATACCTTTATTGCTCATTATAAACTATATTTAACTTCTAGAAGCATAGTTGCTTTTGGTTTGATAGTTCTCCAGAATATCCTTCCATGAGGGCCACCCAAGATTCACTTAGCTGGGGACTGAGTGACATATGTTGAGGAAGAATGAAAAGGACGACATCAGACTTTAAAGTTATGCATTCACCGTAACTACACATCTATGTTGTCCATTTTCAATCTTCCTCAACTCCCCACCCACCTTCCCCGTTCCCTTCATCTTCTGGAATGACCTTGTAAATTTTATGGTACCTTTGTTCCAGGTTTGAGCCCTAGCTTTGCTGTTCTTTCCTTCTTTCTGCTCTATCTTGGGATCTTTAAGACAAGAAACTCAATCTGAGGTATTGTTTGCTAACTAGGGCAATATGGGTAGAGGGAGGGGCTCAATAGTTGGATCCGAAAGTGTAGTGTATGCGGCCGAGTCAGTTCCAAGGTCGGATCCGGTACCCATACATTGATGAAGAATGAAAATGGACAACAAAGATACATAGTTATGGTGAGAACATAACTTTCATTTTTATTAATATTAATTCTGTAAGCAGATAATTGACTAAATTCCCCCAGAATGTCCCACAATTTGGGGAGGTCCTGTACTGGTCTTACCATCGTTGTTAAGACATTATCTGCAAACATAAGTTACATTACCCCCACTTCCCACAGATATCCTCGTATTTCTGAATTTCTTTTTATTTTTGCAAGTAACTCGAGGTGGAGGACAGATAACATTGCTGAGAGGGGGGCAGCCTTATTGTGTTCTCTTGCTGATCTGGAGTGACTTTGAAAAGTAAGCACAAATTTTAATGTTTGCTGATGAACCTTCATAAACTCCTTTTATCACTTCTGTCAGCTCCCTGAGGAAGGCCATCACCTCGAGTTCAATATGGAGGAATTCCCATTCCACCTTATCAACCACTTTTTTGGCATCTAGACATAAAACAGCTATGGGTGCTTTAGTAACGCTAACATCTTGTAATAGCATTAACATATGTAGCAAATCATTTGCCACTGTTTTCCCCTGTATAAATTCAGTAAGGATCCATTTATGAAAGATTTTATTGGCTCTCCTTGCTAAAATGGTCACAAACAGCTTATAATTATGGTGCAACACTGATATTGGCCTATGGGAGGTAGGGGGTGATATGGATCCTTCCCTACTTTATGAATTGGTGTGATTCAGCCCACCTTCCATGATTCAGGGGTAACATGCTACTGGAATACCAGATTGAATAGCTTTGACAAAAGCTGGAGGTTTTGCTATCCTAATAGCTCCAACTCTTCTATTGGGTTGCCATCTGATCCTGGGAATTTTCCATGTGCTAATTTACTTAGAGCTTTGCTAATCTTATCTTCAGTAATTTCTCTGATTAGCTCCTTTCTGTCTGTTTCCTCTAGTTTCTTTATGTCTAACTGGGATAAGTATTGTCTAATCGCACAGTATATGTTATTGTCTTGTGCCTTTGATCTTTATAGACTGTGTAATAGCCCCTCATTATATTCTGTATCTGACTTTTCTGAGTTGCCAGTTTACCTGTGATTGAATCCCTAATTCTGTATATACCCCTTTCATGGGCTTGTTGTCTTAATCTCAAGGCTAGAGCCTGTAGGCTCCACTGGGAATTAAAGGAATTTTCTGGCTCTGTAGAGCGACGCCTTTATCCTTGTGGGCCTGTAGTTGTTGCTTCAGCACTAAGAGCCTCCTTTTCTCTCCTTGGCTAATATTTCTTCCCTTTAATTGCAAACTCTTAATATTTTGGAGTGTAATGTACCTTTGAGTTATATTCAGCTCTGTTTGCTTTATCATGTTAGTTAAAGTGAACTTAGATGTGTTCCACTTGTCCATGATTACTACTCCCATTGTTTCTAAAGCCTTTGTCATAATATTTTTAATCAGCAAACAATAGTTTTGTTGTTAGAGTTTAAAAGAGGAAAAATGCCAGTATTTTCTACCAGACTTTGCTACTAAGTCAGCTAAATGAATTTTTAGAAAAGCATGGTCTGAAATACTATTGGTCTGTGAGTGGCTCTCTTAACTACATGTGTAAATTCCCATTAAGATGTACCATCTATCAAATCTGGACCATCTTTGATGCATTGCTGAGAAAACGTGAGGCTTTCATCACCATATGAAGATCCTTATAAAACCCACATATCTACTAATTCCAACTGAACAAGTCTGTAGTACTTTTTTTGTTTCTACTAAGTTTTATTTATTTATTTATTTATTTTACATTTGTTGACCGGGAATATCTGACTGAGCTGAGGCCCTTTTTCAGCAGATGCCTGAGGAGAAAAGCTCCAAACTAATACAGAACAAAAATTAAGCTAAGATCATGCAAACAGTATAACATTTCGTGGTAATTTAAGATTGGTTCTCCCCAGTTTTCTCCCTGTATCTTTCTAACTGTGTGTCTGGTTTCAGTCCCCTATCATAACTAACATGCCTTTGTAGAATTGAAATATCTCCACTTTTATCCCACTAATTTCCACAACCTTAGTCCTAACTGAGATGTGTATAGTCCTGCTATTGTCATTACCTGCCTATTCAGACTACCCTTAATTTCTGAGAACCTACCTTTATCATCCACCAACATGCCTGTCAGTACAAAAGGCAGGCCCTTATGCATCAGGAATACCACCCCTCTCTGGCTCCTTTGACCATGGATGAAGCTATTAACTTACAACCTGCCTTGTTTAATTTCAGATGCTCCTCTTTTGTCAAAATGAGTTTCAAGTAATGCCATTACTGAAGTCCCCTCTTTAATAAGCATTCCTGTTAGTCTGTCTCTTTACCTGACTAGATAGCCTGCTTGCATTCTAGCCTATTAGTACAATTTCTACTGTCTTTTTTTGGTTATCATGACCCCCTAAAATCTGTTGCTTTGTACAACTGATAGAATTTTCTTTTTATCTTGCTTTCCTGACTGTAAACTCTACCTGCACTTCCTTCCCACTCTTCCTTTTTGATGACTGTGTATCATATGTAATCTCTCTGCAATAAGTTTTAAACAATAGTTGAAATAGCATAGTAAGAAAAAACAATGTAGAACAGCATTCTCAAAACGCTGTTAGTTAAAACTGTGTACAAGCTATAATTAAGCACTTCCAAGCCATGAGCTGTCAGTACCCATAAAAGGCCTTGTGAAATCTGACAGGTCTGTGGTCAAGCTGTGTTACACTGGGCCAAAAAGTCAACCCAACCGATGCCTGAAGAAACCATGTCCCTCCTGCTCCCTAATGAAAACCATCATATGTTTCCTTCATTTCAGTAATTGCAGTCACTACTGGCATCTAGTTAACTCAAGACAACTCCAACACAATATACTAATGTCCATTTATAGCCATACCACCATGCTTCACTGGTGACCATGGCTATTTAAATGCATGTTTGCATTGATCCTTCATCCTGATCCTGATGATGTCATTAAATCAGCAGTTTAATGTCTCAGCTGAATGACATCTCTTTACGTATCCCTTTAGCTTCTGATACCATCAGTCACATTCTCTACTGACTTGCCAGCAATCTCGGTTGGCTTGTAGAAAAATTTCTGCCCTCTCCTGTAGCACCTGACATTTACTTAACAGGGGGAAAATCCTCCTTACTTTTATTCTCTTTGGGCTGCATTTGTTGTTCACTAGAGATGAATACCTTCCTCACCCTCCTTAGTTGTTGAAGACAACCATGAGAGGAATGCCTGCCTCTTCCAGCCATTTCTGAGCTTCCCTGTGATCATCTGTTATCTTTATGCCACTAGGAAGAAATAACTAACAAACTGAAGGCTAAAGTATTTTGCTTCTAATCCTTTTATTTAGGGCCAACCTAAGAATCTGGTAAAAGGCTGCATATCTTCTTTGTGTTGTTGCTGAATAATCTTGATCTACATAAACTCTGTTGGACCCACAAAGTCATCTTGTCCCTGGTTTCCATAGTAAAGAGAACATCTCCTCCTTTAACTGATTTGTCTTAAATCTGATTACTATTTGACAAGGATTTTTAGTATTATTGGGTGGCTATGGGGTCCTGTTTGCCTTTTCAGTCATTAGCTCAGCCTTAGTTTAGGATGTCCATTCAGACAATAATTTCCTCACCTGCTGTTCCCTATCATACTTTCAGGCACCCCGCTCAGGAGAATCGTCTTCCTCAGTGCCATGACCTGCTGGTCCCCTCCTCTGTAAAGAGCATTCTTCCTTCTGTTCGTATTCTAAGTCTCCTGTATCTTGCCCTGTATCGCATTTGGATGGTTGCTTAAAATGGAGTCTGTTTCCTACATTTTTAATCAAGTTTCTTTTGTGTATTTTTGTAGAGTGGCATTCATGCTTCTTAGTTCTCCCATTACATATGCCAGTGTGACTTTAGTATTGTCATTACTTTTCCCAGTTTCGGGCAAGGCTGCCATCTTCTCCTAGTCATTAGATGCTTGTGAAGTAATGCAAACTTTATTCCCACAATCTTTCCTTTTCTTTGGACTCATAGGCTATTTCATTGCTGGATTCTAAGCATGAACAATGCGTATTCCTTTAGTGATCAATTCTTTCTTTCCCATTACTTTATTTGAGTTTTAAACTACTGACATGGCTGAAAATGTGTGAGAGACATGCTAGGCATCATTCAGCTGTACTAGAAGTCCGAATATCCTTTGCTTTCATTCACTGCTTGCCTCCCCCTACCCAAGTAAAAGCCATTTTTTTCTACATGTCTTAAGTTTAGCTCTGATTAAGATAAAAAACGTTATAACCATAGTAATGTTTTCCTCCAGCCTCTATTGAAAATGGGTCATATGCCCAGTCAGACTTTACCAGTAAATAAAAGCAATAATTAAATAATTTTGTTGCTGTCAGACACATGAAATACCAGTCGCTTACAAGATAATATCAATAATGTTTAACAGTGTTCATATAATTGGCATTTACTTTTACACACGCACACTGTGTTCCCACTCCCCCAAAGAGAGACATTTTCTTTGTATATCTCTGTTTTATGGTAATGTAAACAGAAGAAATAATTGCCATAGTAATATATTTCAATTCATCGCTGTCACACATATATGCTGTACCTCCCTGACCAGCCATATAAACAGTAATTTAACAGCAATCATGTAAATGTTATTTGCTTTCAATACACAGTCTACTTCATCACATCCTACCCCTGACTGTTTACCCTTCTATTTTTTGGCTCTGATGAAACTGAAAGCACTAATGACTCAGTCATATATTTCAACTTCTGCACAAGCAATATCATTGGTTAATTAACCATAATTGAATGGTGTCCCTTTGCTTTCACTCAGCCTGCCTGCTTAAGTTCAGAGGAAATTGGATGTGCTTTTAGAACCTTCATGATGCTGATGTCTGTATGCAGATATTAAAGCAAGTTAGTAAATTACTTGCAGTTCAAGGAAGAAGGCATTCAGTACCAGTTTCACATCCTCCTTTTGTCTGAGACTGAGGAAGTTCACTGAATTCCTTTGCAAAGTCTAACTTTCTTTTTTTCTTTCTTTTTTTTCTAATTATTTTTATTAAATTAATATGAAATAATAAATTGTCACATTAAAATATATATATAGGGATCACCTTCATTTCGTCAACAGTTCATTTCACTGACACTTAGCAGGCCTAATTCACTGAAAGTTCATTTCACTGACACTCATTTCGTCGACAATGATATTTGGCCGATTACGCACTGTACAGGGACCCTGGAGTTAGAATATATAGTAAGGGGGGAGTGTGTGGGGGCCCAAATACTGGGGTCCTATAATAGTTTATGCCCCCCCTTACTATATCTTCTAACTCCAGGATTGCTGTACAGTAGGGAATTGGCCATATATCATTGTCGACGAAATGAGTGTCAATGAAGAGAAGTTTCAGTGAATTGGGCCTGCTGACTTGGTTGTCAGTGAAATGAACTGTTGACGAAATGAAGGTGAACCATAGAGAGGTATTACATATTAAGAATCGTCAACAAACAAAACGAAAGAGCATTCAAAGAAACAACTATATACAAGACGTCTACAATACATAAGTAAAATAACAAATTCTGTCATTAACAACCATTTATATCATAACTGATATAGTATCCATTTGTCCAGTAGTCTCCTTAATTTCATCCATGAATTTAATGAAGAAGTTATTCTAGTGGTTCTTTAATTTTTAAGATCTTCATGTGACAAGTTTCAGATGCAATATTATTAATTTTTTTATGGTTGGAATGGCAGTGGTCCTCCAATTTTTTGTTATTACTTTCCTTGCAATTGTAAGGAGGGTCCAAAGAAGAGAGACATCAACTTTTTTTTTAACACAAGTGGGTATAGCAGCATTAAACAGAATTATAGATTTACTTAAGTTAAAATTATCAGTAAAAAAGAGCACGTAAAAAAGAATTGACATTACACCAAAAAGGCTTAATTATGTTGCATTCATAAAATATATGTTGCCAGTCAGCAGTGGTATCTGAAGTACATCTTCAACATCCAGTTTTTTTTTAATGCATCAATTGTATATTGTGTGGAGTAATAAATACTTTATGTGGAAATTTCCAAGAGAATAATTTCCATCTTAAAGAAGTAGAAGTCTGTACAGAGGACAAAAGTATTATTTTTTTTCAAACTTTCATTTGGGTGATAATTCTTCTTCTTCTTCTTTCGGCTTTTCCCAGTTAAGGGTCGCCACAGTGGAACTCCGGTCCGCTAATGATTGGCAGTCGATTTTTACAGTGCCGAGGTGCCAGCCCGACACCCAACCTTCAACAAAGGTATGCCCATTCAGCATGTCTTTTGAACACCACTCGACCGTGGGGAGGACATGAAGACTCCACACACAAGACGCTCCAGCCAAGAATCGAACGGGAGAACCACTTGCTGTGAGGCGACAACGCTACCGCTGCACCACCGCGGCTGTCATTACTGTTAATGTTTTCTTATTAGGTAAATTATAAAAATACCAGTCTTTTAGTGACTAACCTACAAAGTGATATTTTATCCAATCAGCCCTTTTCCTCAGATCATCTTTTTCATCTATCTTAATTTAATCTCCATCATTAAATATATTCTGCTATGCCAGAAACTGTTCTCTCATTTCTCTAATCTAGCCTAGATTTATGTATAATCTGAATTATAGGTTTTCTGCCATCTTTCATTTTTTTAAACCAGAAATCCCCAATAATTATTATTACAAAAATCCATATTATTGCAAAGTCCAACTTTCATTAGTAGTTCTGTACATATCAGGATTTGTTAGTCATTTTTGTCTCTTAAGTAACGTCAGGACAAGATATTTGCATTGCAGTCTTTTTCTCTCTTATCACTTCTCACAGACCGTATATGTCATGATGTTTTAATGCTGGCATTGGCTATTGTTGTAGTACTTCATACCAGATAACATGAGGATCCTGCAGTGGATGCACTGAGAACAGTGGTTACATGATAGAAGATTTCTTGGATGCTTGAGTTATGATTTTCAAGAGCTACAGGATGCATTTCCCATGCTGTACTGCTACAGAACATTTTCTGATTTGAAGAACATTGTTCTTGGTGCCTTCAATAATCATCCTGACGGTGGATGGACTGACTGCAAAGAGTGACTGAGTGACTTAGGGAGTATGGTGCAACCAAGAGTTTCTTGCACATCAGTGCCTGAAAATGAAAGTAGTTCTCTCTCTGCAGCCACTGTATGTTTTTTTACCCAGTGCCACTGTTAATTTAGACAATATGATGGCAGTATGGTAAAGCAATAAGCAAAGAAAGACGATTTTAGCCATTATGCTGAGTATTCATGAAAATTTGGGAGTAGTCCTTCAGGAAACGTAATTTCCTGTCAGCAGTCCACATTCAGAAGGTGGAAGACTAAAACCACGCCATATTTAAGCTTCATGAGTGATCAGTCTCTGACCAGAAAGATTTTCAGGAAATGGGAACATACACTTTGTGAGCTTTTCACTTCCCCTACCAAGAACATACATCCTAAACATTTCTTCTTGCATTCAGGATCCTGTCATACAGTCCAGGCCGTGGGATCTCATCTGCATTTTCTACAACTTTTCATGATACTAAAATCTCTGGTTAAGGTGACACTTTTCTAGGCAAATTTTTTTCTGATTACCCCATTCTTATGCAGATATGTCTGGTTTTCCATGATCTATCCATTCCTCTTGGACAGTTCTTGCTGACTTTCTTCCCATTGTATAGTTTTGAACTATCCTGAATAGTCCATCCAAATCTATATGTACTGAAGTTCATGACAATGATTTCTCCACTTCCTATAATAAATAGCTATTTTTTCCCCCATCTTGTCAACTTCACAAAGATTAACTACACAGATGACCTGCAGAGGTAAATGGAAGATGTTTACTATTTTCAACATTCTGGCAAATGTCTTTTGTTACTTTTCAGAACATTTTTTTGACATGGAACTTATTCTTGATCATTCCAAATTTTTAGTCTGGTCAAGGCTTACTTACCTTGGCTCCTCTCAATGTCTGTAAAACCTGTCTGAGTAGTATCCTTGTCTTGCAGTCTTTTTCCTGGGACCCTAGTTTGCCATGGAACATTACTTTATGCTAAAAGATAAATAAAAATGCTGATCTCTCTCCATCCACTTCTACTGAAGCCTTCTGCCTTAGCACAGCTGACTGTAGCTGTTGTCTTAGAAGACCCTTATTTTCAGAAAATGTAACCTTCATGAAGAAAATCTTGGAGTTAAAGACCCTTTATATGACCTTGCACTTGCATACTAGTCCTTATTTCATGGCCACAGTAGACTTTGAACTGATTTGAATGTGTCATTCCATTTACTAATTATTTTCATAATGATATTGTAATCAAGATTAATACCTTTTTTATTGTATGGCTTGACAGCACCAGTATTGCAGATAGAACAAAATCCTTGTGTAAGGATGGCCAGTAATCTGCACCCTTTGCTAGTGATTATGAAGGCAAATGTTCACTAAATAGAGTCTGGGTGACTTATAGGATAAGCCCTTCCTGACTACCCCAAAAGGCACATTCTTCCAGGGCTGTTGTCACATCTGTTGCTTTCTTTCAGGATGCTACTTTTTATGGCAATTACACAGTAGCTAATTAGTCTTGTCTGAACATATTTGCAAAGTATTCTAAACTGGTCTGGATATTCTGTTTTGATTATTGTTTGGTATTAATCTTTTGGGAGACATTGTGATTGAGGGCGTTTTCTAGCCAGGAGACTGATCAGGGTTTCTCTGTCCTAGACATTTCTTCAGGAAGAGCTCTACAATGTCCAAATATTTGAGTACTTAATAGTATGAGATCTGTGCACAGAGCTCTGGCTTAGGAACTATTTCCTCTTACCTTGTGTTCCATGTTTTTTAGACCATATCAGCTTTAGCTTGGTTTGGACCTGGAGAGGCAAGTTAATGTAATGCATTATGGAGTAGAAGATGTAAGGCTTGCTGCCTTGGAAAGTTTTACATGCAAAGCAGTCCTTTTGTCTATGGCATAAGTCTTAGCTTTTCCTATAGCTGGAATTTACCCAATGGTCTTGCATTGTGCAAACTACCATAATTTTAGTTTCCGACCCGAATCAGTCCTTCCTCTCCTTCATAGGGTGGCATTCCCTCCTATTGTCTTACCTCATATTTGATGCCCTCTTTTTTTATAGAGTATCGCTGCACCTCCATCTCTCTGTTTCTGTCTCTGTCTTTTGTGCCATTTTTGAATAAACTAAACGTACCTTCTGCCCCCTCCCCTCCCCTCACTGGCCATTATTTATTTTATACCAGCAGCATTAACCTTTCCATTCTATATCTCTGCTTCCAGCAATCTTCATCATCTTAATTAGACTCCATGCATTGTAAGGTAATGTTACCAAGACAAGCTCTTCAGTCACCTTTCTTCCTGTGCTATATTTTGCATTACTTTACCATTTACCTTCTTTCTGAATACCTACCCACCTCACCTGCTTCTGTCATACTCTGTCCTCTTTCCATATCCATTGCTGAGATGCACCTTTCCAGTGCAGCGTTAAACACTGTTGCCCATTCATGGAGCCTGTCGCTGACATACCAATTGCCCGTCTTCCAGGTTTCTCCCACCCTCTTCCTAACCATTCTCAAGATATTATCCCTTGTCCACTGTTACAGACAGTAATTATGTTCTGCAATCCCCTCCTTCTTCATCATGCTGGCAACACTGCTGAGAATGCCACCTCTCTGCCATCACCCTGGCCTTATTTAGTACCATCTTAACTGCCTACCCTGACATGTCATTGATGCAAATAGGAACCATGCCATCCATCCATCCCATCATTTTGATGCCCATCTTGCTCACTTCTACCCCCAAACAGGAAATTGAGCACTCATGCTGTATAGCCTGTAACTCAGATGTGGGTGAGGCCATGCCATCATCCAAAACCCTTTGCATATGAAGTTGCACCAGCACCCAAGACTGCAAATTCTTCAGGGGCCTCATGGAAGTACTCCCAATTGCTAAGTTCCAGACAGAAATGGCCTGGAGGATAGTTTAGTGTTTGGCAGCATGAAGAAAGGAAATTGGAGAATAAAATCGGAAATGGTTATTTAAAATACAGATCTAAAAGAAAGATTTCCAGTGAGAATGAAAAATTAGGAAAATAATTAATCTTGTGTGTTATCTGTATTATCTGAAGATTGTGACAAGATGTCCAATGCTTTATCTCTTGCACCATTGGGTGTAATATTTCATTCAACATTTTTTCACACCAGTATCATTAGGACTGTTGGGGTTGGTATAATGCTTAAAGTATTTTCCCTGATAAACATAAGGTACAGGATTTGATTCTCAGCTTTTAAGGAGAAATTGGCAAAGCTTAAGATGGCCCAGTGAGGCAACTAGCCTAGCAGTCACCTATGACTGTGGGTCATTAGATCCTGGATTTACAGTGCGGATAATAAGCAACATTTAAGGGAATAAATGGAACAAATGTGGCAACTTCAAAGAAACATTGAATTGAGACTAAAAGTGGACTTTTTGGAAGATATTTGAGAAATGGAGAATAAATTAAATATACTTTAATGTATATAGTACTTCTTTGCCATTTATCTAATCATGCTCAGCCTTGTGCTGTGTCCTTTGTCAATGTCTTATCACTGTTAGTGCCTAAATGAATCATGGTAAAATGCTGTAGAAATATAGGCATTTTTAGGTGCTTATAAAAATTGGGAGTTCCCACATTACATGTTATAAGAAGGAGGCCTGGTGAAAGTTGGTGTCACAGTACAAGCCCGTTGTGATCTGCTTGCATCCAAGATGTTTCAGCTGTCCAATATATTAACAGAACTGTAATGTTAGAAGTTGAGTCTCTTGCTTTTTCTCTAAGCAGTTTTATTCTCCTTGCATTGTTTAATCTTTGAATCTTTTCATCTTTCAGGAGAAGATACTTTGACACTTGCTACTCTGCAATAGAATGATATTTGCACATGACCTGATAACTGTATTTTCCATTGTTCCAGATGTTTAAATGCTTCATTGTAGACATTAAGCTTTGGACCTCAAATGAGGTCATTATTAGTCCTGATTCAAAATACTGAGAAACAGAAAACCTGATCACCATACAAATGATCAAGACTAATATTAAAGATCGTTAGTCAGTCAGCTTTTTGATATGCATGGGCATTTTCATATATCCTGTACATATTCTTTATCTTAAAAATACTACCTATCCTACCAAATTCCATATCCAAGTCCATTATTTTTTTCTTGTGGAAGAACTGAACATGAATTTTTAAAATAGACTGAATTTCAACAGCACTGAACCTTTTATAAACCCAGGTAAAATCACCTCTAGCATACCTGTATGCTATACTATGTACAGAAGACTCCCTCTTATCTGCCCTCACTTTAACCACTGTCCTCTTTAACTGGCCATCAAATTCTGCTGTATTCCTTGCAAAAGCCAACAGAGGACAACACTTCCGCTTCCTCTGGGCTAAATAATGACAGACATTTGAGTTTTAGACTTCATATTCATTAGAAAAATGTATACTAACACAAATCCTGTTATTCTAGCTGATTTATAAGCTATAAATGCTATTTTGTATGCATTTTCTGATTAACCAGATATTTATCTAGCCTAAGGTGTTCGGTCCCAGTGAGTCCAGATAAGAGGGAGTCTACTGTACATTAAACTTCCTCAAGTATGCTTTATACCTTTAGCCCTGGTAAAGCCCACTAAACTAATAGGACTAACCTGGTCGAGAAAGGATAAATAAAATTTTGAGTTTGCTAATCTATTGTTGTCTTTGAGTAACTGCAAAATCCATTAGCAACTTACCAATTGGTCTTATTACTGCTTTAAATTAAGGTAACAACACTCAGTATTTCTTGATCTAATCATGTGGAAGATCATTCTGATTGTACAGTAGCATCTCTTACCAACAGTTTATCAGGGAACTAAAATCCATAATCCCCAAATCCTTAACCAACTCATATAGAGATATAATATCATTATCTAAAATGTGGATAATGATTAGTAGTAGGTCAACATACATGACCTTACACTTCTTACTGTTAAATGAGTCTTCATTATTATTAGCCTTTGCAAAAGGCTTGTCTATGAGTCTTCATTATTATTAGCCCTTGCAAAAGGCTTGTCTAAATAATTTTGGAAATACCTTTGATTACCCTGTGTTGTAACGAGGCTTGCTATCTTAAAATCATCAATGTATTTAGAAGTCCAACAACAAAGATCATCTGAGAAAGGGCATAAAAATCTGAAATATAAAGAGTCTGAGAGCTGCACTCTGAAGAACCTCCACTTATAATCTTAACATACCTGGATTTAACTCCTTCTGCTGTCACAAATGAAGTTTAGCTATAGAACCAACTAACTCCCGTAACTCTGTAATGATGATGTAGTCTTAGTAGTAGAACAGAATCAAAAGCTTTTGCATGATCAAACAAAAATTATGTTAACAGATATTTTTTGTCATAAGTTATAACAACTTCGGAATAAAAAGATAGTAAATTGATTACATGGGGTCATCCAGGAGTGACCTTATGCTGTTGAGCACATAGATTTCATGCACTGTACCAACACCCCTTCAAAACATTTGCAGATGATGTTTGTCCAGCTTATTTTCCTATAATTATCTATATATTTAGTATCCACACCTTTGTGTGTTGGGCAACAAATGTTCTTTTCCAGATTGGAAGAGCCAATCCCTCCTTTAAGGTTCCTCGAAATTGTAGGGCATTTCATGCTGAGTATTGCAAATCTCTCACATTAGTCAGAAAATTGAATGCATTCATTTGAAAACAGAACATTTTGAATCACCAAATGTTAAAAACTCAATTGAAAATATTAAAAATGTGAATTTGCCCTTTCCCACTGCTCTGCGATCCAGCAATTGGAAAAAAAATATATATATATATTATGTATATATATATATATATATATATATATATATAATTAATTAGGTGGAATGTATATATATATATATATATATATATATATATATATATATATATATATGTATATATAATTAATTAAGTGAAATATATATAATTAACAAAGGGTATAGGGTACAAGGGGAGCAAGCTCCCTGTATTAAATATTTTTTATATGTTGTGAATTTTCAACATTTTGTGATTTAATATTTTGTTTTTTGATTAAATTAATGTATTCTTCAGAAAATACCTATTAAATGTATTAGTCCCAGTGTTATTGATCTTCCATAAGGTCTTATATAACCAGTTTTTGAGAATAAGGACACAGGTGTGACTTCCTTATTGTTGATCTCAGGTTTATTAGCAGTTTTGCCAGTATAAAAAGAAGAAAAGTGTCAGCAAACGTGTTCACCTTTCCTTCAATAGCTGTATTCAGCCTCATATCCTCCATTAAGACCATATTATCTGGTGTCTACCACAAAATTCTATCATGAGCCTTCATAATTACATTCTTGTATGTTTATTCTTTTGTTTATAGCTCAGCCCTTATTTGTGGGACAGCTTGAGTTAAATGCAATTTTATTTATTTTGCTGTAGCAGTTACATGCATGAAATAAAAATGATATAAAGTAGTAGAGGGGGTATTGTATGATAGATTACCTTTGCTACAACATTCTTTCAAAATGGGTCTAAGCGGGAAGCAGGAGAAGCTTGCACCTGTTGCACAGTGTTATCTGAAACTACTGAAAGTAAACATTATAGATTAGAATTGTAAAGTCATTGAACAAATGTGTATTGAGCCAGTGGGAGGCTGCTTGGCTGTAAA